>NC_086445.1:6575635-6904385 GCF_028390025.1 Pseudophryne corroboree | reverse complement strand
CCTGTACAGAGCTTAGAGACATCTCCTCACCTGTACTGAGCCTAGAGACATCACCTCACCTGTGCTGAGCACGAGACACCACCTCACCTGTACTGAGCCTAGAGACACCACCTCACCTATACTGAGCCTAGAGACATCACCTCACCTGTACTGAGCACAAGACATCACCTCACCTGTACTGAGCACGAGAAATCTCCTCACCTGTACTGAGCCTAGAGACATCACCTCACCTGTACTGAGCCTAGAGACACCACCTCACCTGTACTGAGCCTAGAGACACCACCTCACCTGTACTGAGCCTAGAGACATCACCTCACCTGTACTGAGCCTAGAGACACCACCTCACCTGTACTGAGCACAGAGACATCACCTCATCTGTACTGAGCACGAGACATCTCCTCACCTGTACTGAGCACGAGACACCACCTCACCTGTACTGAGCACAGAGACATCACCTCATCTGTACTAAGCACGAGACATCTCCTCACCTGTACTGAGCACAAGACACCACCTCACCTGTACTGAGCCTAGAGACATCACCTCACCTGTACTGAGCCTAGAGACATCACCTCACCTGTACTGAGCCTAGAGATATCACCTCACCTGTACTGAGCCTAGAGACATCACCTCACCTGTACTGAGCCTAGAGACATCACCTCACCTGTACTGAGCCTAGAGACATCACCTCATCTGTACTGAGCCTAGAGACACCACCTCACCTGTACTGAGCCTAGAGACACCACCTCACCTGTACTGAGCCTAGAGACACCACCTCACCTGTACTGAGCCTAGAAACATCACCCCACCTGTGCTGTGCTTTGAGACATCACCTCACCTGTACTGTGCCAAGACACATCACCTCGCCTGTACTGAGCAGAGACATCACCTCACCTGTACCGAGCACAGACATCACCTCATTTGTACTGAGCATGAGACATCACCTCACCTGTACTGAGCAGAGACCTCACCTCACCTGTACCGAGCACAGACATCACCTCATTTGTACTGAGCATGAGACATCACCTCACCTGTACTGAGCTTAGAGACATCACCTCACCTGTACTGAGCACGAGAAAACTCCTCACCTGTACTGAGCCTAGAGACATCACCTCACCTGTACTGAGCACGAGAAAACTCCTCACCTGTACTGAGCTTAGAGACATCACCTCACCTGTACTGAGCACGAGAAAACTCCTCACCTGTACTGAGCACAGATACATCACCTCATCTGTACTGAGCACAAGACATCTCCTCACCTGTACTGAGCACAAGACACCACCTCACCTGTACTGAGCCTAGAGACATCACCTCACCTGTACTGAGCCTAGAGACATCACCTCACCTGTACTGAGCCTAGAGACATCACCTCACCTGTACTGAGCCTAGAGACACCACCTCACCTGTACTGAGCCTAGAGACATCACCTTACCTGTACTGAGCCTAGAGACATCACCTTACCTGTACAGTGCACGAGACATCACCTCACACGTACTGAGCACGAGACACCACCTCACCTGTACTGAGCCTAGAGACATCACCTCACCTGTACTGAGCCTAGAGACACCACCTCACCTGAACAGAGCCTAGAGACACCACCTCACCTGTACAGAGCCTAGAGACATCACCTCACCTGTACTGAGCCTAGAGACATCACCTCACCTGTACTGAGCCTAGAGACATCACCTCACCTGTACTGAGCACGAGACACCACCTCACCTGTACTGAGCCTAGAGACACCACCTCACCTGTACTGAGCACAGAGACATCACCTCATCTGTACTGAGCACGAGACATCTCCTCACCTGTACTGAGCATATGGACATCACCTTACCTGTACTGAGCACGAGACACCACCTCACCTGTACTGAGCACAGAGACATCACCTCATCTGTACTAAGCACGAGACATCACCTCACCTGTACTGAGCCTAGAGACATCACCTCACATGTACTGAGCCTAGAGACATCACCTCACCTGTACTGAGCCTAGAGACATCACCTCACCTGTACTGAGCCTAGAGACATCACCTCACCTGTACTGAGCCTAGAGACATCACCTCACCTGTACTGAGCCTAGAGACACCACCTCACCTGTACTGAGCCTAGAGACACCACCTCACCTGTACTGAGCCTAGAGACATCACCTTACCTGTACTGAGCCTAGAGACATCACCTTACCTGTACAGTGCACGAGACATCACCTCACCTGTACTGAGCACGAGACACCACCTCATCTGTACTGAGCCTAGAGACATCACCTCACCTGTACTGAGCCTAGAGACACCACCTCACCTGAACTGTTCCTAGAGACACCACCTCACCTGTACTGAGCCTAGAGACACCACTTCACCTGTACTGAGCACAGAGACATCATCTCACCTGTACTGAGCACGAGACACCACCTCACCTGTACTGCGCCTAGAGACATAACATTACCTGTACTGAGCACAGAGACATCACATCACCTGTACAGAGCACGAGACACCACATCACCTGTAAAGAGCACAAGACACCACCTCACCTGTACTGAGCCTAGAGACATCACATTACCTGTACTGAGCACGAGACACCACCTCAACTGTACTGAGCCTAGAGACCGCACCTTACCTGTACTGAGCACGAGACACCACATCACCTGTACTGAGCCTAGAGACACCACCTCACCTGTACTGAGCACAGAGACATCACCTCATCTGTACTGAGCACGAGACATCTCCTCACCTGTACTGAGAATATGGACATCACCTCACCTGTACTGAGCCTAGAGACATCTCCTCACCTGTACTGAGCACAAGACACCACCTCACCTGTACTGAGCCTAGAGACATCACCTCACCTGTACTGAGCCTAGAGACATCACCTCACCTGTACTGAGCCTAGAGACATCACCTCACCTGTACTGAGCCTAGAGACATCACCTCACCTGTACTGAGCCTAGAGACACCACCTCACCTGTACTGAGCCTAGAGACACCACCTCACCTGTACTGAGCCTAGAGACATCACCCCACCTGTGCTGAGCTTTGAGACATCACCTCACCTGTACTGTGCCAAGACACATCACCTCGCCTGTACTGAGCAGAGACATCACCTCACCTGTACCGAGCACAGACATCACCTCATCTGTACTGAGCACGAGACATCTCCTCACCTGTACTGAGCATATGGACATCACCTTACCTGTACTGAGCACGAGACATCTCCTCACCTGTACTGAGCACAAGACACCACCTCACCTGTACTGAGCCTAGAGACATCACCTCACCTGTACTGAGCCTAGAGACATCACCTCACCAGTACTGAGCCTAGAGACACCACCTCACCTGTACTGAGCCTAGAGACATCACCTTACCTGTACTGAGCCTAGAGACATCACCTTACCTGTACAGTGCACGAGACATCACCTCACACGTACTGAGCACGAGACACCACCTCACCTGTACTGAGCCTAGAGACATCACCTCACCTGTACTGAGCCTAGAGACACCACCTCACCTGAACAGAGCCTAGAGACACCACCTCACCTGTACTGAGCCTAGAGACATCACCTCACCTGTACTGAGCCTAGAGACATCACCTCACCTGTACTGAGCCTAGAGACATCACCTCACCTGTACTGAGCACGAGACACCACCTCACCTGTACTGAGCCTAGAGACACCACCTCACCTGTACTGAGCACAGAGACATCACCTCATCTGTACTGAGCACGAGACATCTCCTCACCTGTACTGAGCATATGGACATCACCTTACCTGTACTGAGCCTAGAGACATCTCCTCACCTGTACTGAGCACAAGACACCACCTCACCTGTACTGAGCCTAGAGACATCACCTCACATGTACTGAGCCTAGAGACATCACCTCACCTGTACTGAGCCTAGAGACATCACCTCACCTGTACTGAGCCTAGAGACATCACCTCACCTGTACTGAGCCTAGAGACATCACCTCACCTGTACTGAGCCTAGAGACACCACCTCACCTGTACTGAGCCTTGAAACACCACCTCACCTGTACTGAGCCTAGAGACATCACCTATCCTGTACTGAGCCTAGAGACATCACCTTACCTGTACAGTGCACGAGACATCACCTCACCTGTACTGAGCACGAGACACCACCTCATCTGTACTGAGCCTAGAGACATCACCTCACCTGTACTGAGCCTAGAGACACCACCTCACCTGAACTGTTCCTAGAGACACCACCTCACCTGTACTGAGCCTAGAGACACCACTTCACCTGTACTGAGCACAGAGACATCATCTCACCTGTACTGAGCACGAGACACCACCTCACCTGTACTGCGCCTAGAGACATAACATTACCTGTACTGAGCACAGAGACATCACATCACCTGTACAGAGCACGAGACACCACATCACCTGTAAAGAGCACAAGACACCACCTCACCTGTACTGAGCCTAGAGACATCACATTACCTGTACTGAGCACGAGACACCACCTCAACTGTACTGAGCCAAGACACCGCACCTTACCTGTACTGAGCACGAGACACCACATCACCTGTACTGAGCCTAGAGACACCACCTCACCTGTACTGAGCACAGAGACATCACCTCATCTGTACTGAGCACGAGACATCTCCTCACCTGTACTGAGAATATGGACATCACCTCACCTGTACTGAGCCTAGAGACATCTCCTCACCTGTACTGAGCACAAGACACCACCTCACCTGTACTGAGCCTAGAGACATCACCTCACCTGTACTGAGCCTAGAGACATCACCTCACCTGTACTGAGCCTAGAGACATCACCTCACCTGTACTGAGCCTAGAGACATCACCTCACCTGTACTGAGCCTAGAGACACCACCTCACCTGTAATGAGCCTAGAGACACCACCTCACCTGTACTGAGCCTAGAGACATCACCTCACCTGTACTGTGTCAAGACACATCACCTCGCCTGTACTGAGCAGAGACATCACCTCACCTGTACCGAGCACAGACATCACCTCATTTGTACTGAGCATGAGACATCACCTCACCTGTACTGAGCCTAGAGACATCACCTCACCTGTACTGAGCACAAGACATCACCTCACCTGTAATGAGCTTAGAGACATCACCTCACCTGTACTGAGCACGAGAAAACTCCTCACCTGTACTGAGCCTAGAGACATCACCTCACCTGTACTGAGCTTAGAGACACCACCTCACCTGTACTGAGCACAGAGACATCACCTCATCTGTACTGAGCACGAGACATCTCCTCACCTGTACTGAGCATATGGACATCACCTTACCTGTACTGTGCACGAGACACCACCTCACCTGTACTGAGCACAGATACATCACCTCATCTGTACTAAGCACGAGACATCTCCTCACCTGTACTGAGCACAAGACACCACCTCACCTGTACTGAGCCTAGAGACATCACCTCACCTGTACTGAGCCTAGAGACATCACCTCACCTGTACTGAGCCTAGAGACACCACCTCACCTGTACTGAGCCTAGAGACATCACCTTACCTGTACTGAGCCTAGAGACATCACCATACCTGTACAGTGCACGAGACATCACCTCACATGTACTGAGCACGAGACACCACCTCACCTGTACTGAGCCTAGAGACATCACCTCACCTGTACTGAGCCTAGAGACACCACCTCACCTGAACAGAGCCTAGAGACACCACCTCACCTGTACTGAGCCTAGAGACATCACCTCACCTGTACTGAGCCTAGAGACATCACCTCACCTGTACTGAGCCTAGAGACATCACCTAACCTGTACTGAGCACGAGACACCACCTCAACTGTACTGAGCCTAGAGACATCACCTCACCTGTACTGAGCCTAGAGACATCACCTCACCTGTACTGAGCACGAGACACCACCTCACCTGTACTGAGCCTAGAGACACCACCTCACCTGTACTGAGCACAGAGACATCACCTCATCTGTACTGAGCATGAGACATCTCATCACCTGTACTGAGCATATGGACATCACCTTACCTGTACTGAGCACGAGACACAACCTCACCTGTACTGAGCACAGAGACATCACCTCATCTGTACTAAGCACGAGACATCTCCTCACCTGTACTGAGCACAAGACACCACCTCACCTGTACTGAGCCTAGAGACATCACCTCACATGTACTGAGCCTAGAGACATCACCTCACCTGTACTGAGCCTAGAGACATCACCTCACCTGTACTGAGCCTAGAGACATCTCCTCACCTGTGCTGAGCACGAGACACCACCTCACCTGTACTGAACCTAGAGACACCACCTCACCTATACTGAGCCTAGAGACATCACCTCACCTGTACTGAGCACAAGACATCACCTCACCTGTACTGAGCACGAGAAATCTCCTCACCTGTACTGAGCCTAGAGACATCACCTCATCTGTACTGAGCCTAGAGACATCACCTCACCTGTACTGAGCCTAGAGACACCATCTCACCTGTACTGAGCCTAGAGACACCACCTCACCTGTACTGAGCCTAGAGACATCACCTCACCTGTACTGAGCCTAGAGACACCACCTCACCTGTACTGAGAACAGAGACATCACCTCATCTGTACTGAGCACGAGACATCTCCTCACCTGTACTGAGCACGAGACACCACCTCACCTGTACTGAGCACAGAGACATCACCTCATCTGTACTAAGCACGAGACATCTCCTCACCTGTACTGAGCACAAGACACCACCTCAGCTGTACTGAGCCTAGAGACACCACCTCACCTGTACTGAGCCTAGAGACATCACCTCACCTGTACTGAGCCTAGAGACATCACCTCACCTGTACTGAGCCTAGAGACATCACCTCATCTGTACTGAGCCTAGAGACACCACCTCACCTGTACTGAGCCTAGAGACACCACCTCACCTGTACTGAGCCTAGAGACACCACCTCACCTGTACTGAGCCTAGAAACATCACCCCACCTGTGCTGTGCTTTGAGACATCACCTCATCTGTACTGTGCCAAGACACATCACCTCGCCTGTACTGAGCAGAGACATCACCTTACCTGTACCGAGCACAGACATCACCTCATTTGTACTGAGCATGAGACATCACCTCACCTGTACTGAGCCTAGAGACATCACCTCACCTGTACTGAGCACAAGACATCACCTCACCTGTACTGAGCTTAGAGACATCACCTCACCTGTACTGAGCACGAGAAAACTCCTCACCTGTACTGAGCCTAGAGACATCACCTCACCTGTACTGAGCACAGAGACATCACCTCATCTGTACTGAGCACGAGACATTACCTCATCTGTACTGAGCACGAGACATCTCCTCACCTGTACTGAGCATGTGGACATCACCTTACCTGTACTGAGCACGAGACACCACCTTACCTGTACTGAGCACAGATACATCACCTCATCTGTACTAAGCACGAGACATCTCCTCACCTGTACTGAGCACAAGACACCACCTCACCTGTACTGAGCCTAGAGACATCACCTCACCTGTACTGAGCCTAGAGACATCACCTCACCTGTACTGAGCCTAGAGACACCACCTCACCTGTACTGAGCCTAGAGACATCACCTTACCTGTACTGAGCCTAGAGACATCACCTTACCTGTACAGTGCACGAGACATCACCTCACACGTACTGAGCACGAGACACCACCTCACCTGTACTGAGCCTAGAGACATCACCTCACCTGTACTGAGCCTAGAGACACCACCTCACCTGAACAGAGCCTAGAGACACCACCTCACCTGTACTGAGCCTAGAGACATCACCTCACCTGTACTGAGCCTAGAGACATCACCTCACCTGTACTGAGCCTAGAGACATCACCTCACCTGTACTGAGCACGAGACACCACCTCACCTGTACTGAGCCTAGAGACACCACCTCACCTGTACTGAGCACAGAGACATCACCTCATCTGTACTGAGCACGAGACATCTCCTCACCTGTACTGAGCATATGGACATCACCTTACCTGTACTGAGCACGAGACACCACCTCACCTGTACTGAGCACAGAGACATTACCTCATCTGTACTAAGCACGAGACATCACCTCACCTGTACTGAGCCTAGAGACATCACCTCACCTGTACTGAGCCTAGAGACATCACCTCACCTGTACTGAGCCTAGAGACATCACCTCACCTGTACTGAGCCTAGAGACATCACCTCACCTGTACTGAGCCTAGAGACACCACCTCACCTGTACTGAGCCTAGAGACATCACCTCACCTGTACTGAGCCTAGAGACATCACCTCACCTGTACTGAGCCTAGAGACACCACCTCACCTGTACTGAGCCTAGAGACATCACCTTACCTGTACTGAGCCTAGAGACATCACCTTACCTGTACAGTGCACGAGACATCACCTCACCTGTACTGAGCACGAGACACCACCTCATCTGTACTGAGCCTAGAGACATCACCTCACCTGTACTTAGCCTAGAGACACCACCTCACCTGAACTGTTCCTAGAGACACCACCTCACCTGTACTGAGCCTAGAGATACCACTTCACCTGTACTGAGCACAGAGACATCATCTCACCTGTACTGAGCACGAGACACCACCTCACCTGTACTGCGCCTAGAGACATAACATTACCTGTACTGAGCACGAGACACCACCTCAACTGTACTGAGCCTAGAGACATCACATCACCTGTACAGAGCACGAGACACCACATCACCTGTAAAGAGCACAAGACACCACCTCACCTGTACTGAGCCTAGAGACATCACATTACCTGTACTGAGCACGAGACACCACCTCAACTGTACTGAGCCTAGAGACCGCACCTTACCTGTACTGAGCACGAGACACCACATCACCTGTACTGAGCCTAGAGACACCACCTCACCTGTACTGAGCACAGAGACATCACCTCATCTGTACTGAGCACGAGACATCTCCTCACCTGTACTGAGAATATGGACATCACCTCACCTGTACTGAGCCTAGAGACATCTCCTCACCTTTTCTGAGCACAAGACTCCACCTCACCTGTACTGAGCCTAGAGACATCACCTTACCTGTACTGAGCCTAGAGACATCACCTTACCTGTACAGTGCACGAGACATCACCTCACCTGTACTGAGCACGAGACACCACCTCATCTGTACTGAGCCTAGAGACATCACCTCACCTGTACTGAGCCTAGAGACACCACCTCACCTGAACTGTTCCTAGAGACACCACCTCACCTGTACGGAGCCTAGAGACACCACTTCACCTGTACTGAGCACAGAGACATCATCTCACCTGTACTGAGCACGAGACACCACCTCACCTGTACTGCGCCTAGAGACATAACATTACCTGTACTGAGCACAGAGACATCACATCACCTGTACAGAGCACGAGACACCACATCACCTGTAAAGAGCACAAGACACCACCTCACCTGTACTGAGCCTAGAGACATCACATTACCTGTACTGAGCACGAGACACCACCTCAACTGTACTGAGCCTAGAGACCGCACCTTACCTGTACTGAGCACGAGACACCACATCACCTGTACTGAGCCTAGAGACACCTCCTCACCTGTACTGAGCACAGAAACATCACCTCATCTGTACTGAGCACGATACATCTCCTCACCTGTACTGAGAATATGGACATCACCTCACCTGTACTGAGCCTAGAGACACCACCTCACCTGAACAGAGCCTAGAGACACCACCTCACCTGTACTGAGCCTAGAGACATCACCTCACCTGTACTGAGCCTAGAGACATCACCTCACCTGTACTGAGCCTAGAGACATCACCTCACCTGTACTGAGCACGAGACACCACCTCACCTGTACTGAGCCTAGAGACATCACCTCACCTGTACTGAGCCTAGAGACATCACCTCACCTGTACTGAGCCTAGAGACATCACCTCTCCTGTACTGAGCCTAGAGACATCACCTCACCTGTACTGAGCCTAGAGACATCACCTCACCTGTACTGAGCACGAGACACCACCTCACCTGTACTGAGCCTAGAGACACCACCTCACCTGTACTGAGCACAGAGACATCACCTCATCTGTACTGAGCATGAGACATCTCATCACCTGTACTGAGCATATGGACATCACCTTACCTGTACTGAGCACGAGACACCACCTCACCTGTACTGAGCCTAGAGACATCACCTCACCTGTACTGAGCCTAGAGACATCACCTCACCTGTACTGAGCCTAGAGACATCACCTCACCTGTACTGAGCCTAGAGACACCACCTCACCTGTACTGAGCATGAGACATCTCATCACCTGTACTGAGCATATGGACATCACCTTACCTGTACTGAGCACGAGACACCACCTCACCTGTACTGAGCACAGAGACATCACCTCATCTGTACTAAGCACGAGACATCTCCTCACCTGTACTGAGCACAAGACACCACCTCACCTGTACTGAGCCTAGAGACATCACCTCACATGTACTGAGCCTAGAGACATCACCTCACCTGTACTGAGCCTAGAGACATCTCCTCACCTGTGCTGAGCACGAGACACCACCTCACCTGTACTGAGCCTAGAGACACCACCTCACCTATACTGAGCCTAGATACATCACCTCACCTGTACTGAGCACAAGACATCACCTCACCTGTACTGAGCACGAGAAATCTCCTCACCTGTACTGAGCCTAGAGACATCACCTCATCTGTACTGAGCCTAGAGACATCACCTCACCTGTACTGAGCCTAGAGACACCACCTCACCTGTACTGAGCCTAGAGACACCACCTCACCTGTACTGAGCCTAGAGACACCACCTCACCTGTACTGAGCCTAGAGACATCACCTCACCTGTACTGAGCCTAGAGACACCACCTCATCTGTACTGAGCACGAGACATCTCCTCACCTGTACTGAGCACGAGACACCACCTCACCTGTACTGAGCACAGATACATCACCTCATCTGTACTAAGCACGAGACATCTCCTCACCTGTACTGAGCACGAGACACCACCTCACCTGTACTGAGCACAGATACATCACCTCATCTGTACTAAGCACGAGACATCTCCTCACCTATACTGAGCACGAGACACCACCTCACCTGTACTGAGCCTAGAGACATCACCTCACCTGTACTGAGCCTAGAGACATCACCTCACCTGTACTGAGCCTAGAGACATCACCTCACCTGTACTGAGCCTAGAGACATCACCTCATCTGTACTGAGCCTAGAGACACCACCTCACCTGTACTGAGCCTAGAGACACCACCTCACCTGTACTGAGCCTAGAGACACCACCTCACCTGTACTGAGCCTAGAAACATCACCCCACCTGTGCTGTGCTTTGAGACATCACCTCATCTGTACTGAGCACAAGACATCACCTCACCTGTACTGAGCTTAGAGACATCACCTCACCTGTACTGAGCACGAGAAAACTCCTCACCTGTACTGAGCCTAGAGACATCACCTCATCTGTACTGAGCACAAGACATCACCTCACCTGTACTGAGCACAAGACACCACCTCACCTGTACTGAGCCTAGAGACATCACCTCACCTGTACTGAGCCTAGAGACATCACCTCACCTGTACTGAGCCTAGAGACACCACCTCACCTGTACTGAGCCTAGAGACATCACCTTACCTGTACTGAGCCTAGAGACATCACCTTACCTGTACAGTGCACGAGACATCACCTCACACGTACTGAGCACGAGACACCACCTCACCTGTACTGAGCCTAGAGACATCACCTCACCTGTACTGAGCCTAGAGACACCACCTCACCTGAACAGAGCCTAGAGACACCACCTCACCTGTACTGAGCCTAGAGACATCACCTCACCTGTACTGAGCCTAGAGACATCACCTCACCTGTACTGAGCACGAGACACCACCTCACCTGTACTGAGCCTAGAGATACCACCTCACCTGTACTGAGCACAGAGACATCACCTCATCTGTACTGAGCACGAGACATCTCCTCACCTGTACTGAGAATATGGACATCAACTTACCTGTACTGAGCACGAGACACCACTTCACCTGTACTGAGCACAGAGACATCACCTCATCTGTACTAAGCACGAGACATCACCTCACCTGTACTGAGCCTAGAGACATCACCTCACCTGTACTGAGCCTAGAGACATCACCTCACCTGTACTGAGCCTAGAGACATCACCTCACCTGTACTGAGCCTAGAGACATCACCTCACCTGTACTGAGCCTAGAGACATCACCTCACCTGTACTGAGCCTAGAGACATCACCTCACCTGTACTGAGCCTAGAGACACCACCTCACCTGTACTGAGCCTAGAGACATCACCTCACCTGTACTGAGCCTAGAGACACCACCTCACCTGTACTGAGCCTAGAGACATCACCTTACCTGTACTGAGCCTAGAGACATCACCTTACCTGTACAGTGCACGAGACATCACCTCACCTGTACTGAGCACGAGACACCACCTCATCTGTACTGAGCCTAGAGACATCACCTCACCTGTACTGAGCCTAGAGACACCACCTCACCTGAACTGTTCCTAGAGACACCACCTCACCTGTACTGAGCCTAGAGACACCACTTCACCTGTACTGAGCACAGAGACATCATCTCACCTGTACTGAGCACGAGACACCACCTCACCTGTACTGCGCCTAGAGACATAACATTACCTGTACTGAGCACAGAGACATCACATCACCTGTACAGAGCACGAGACACCACATCACCTGTAAAGAGCACAAGACATCACCTCACCTGTACTGAGCCTAGAGACATCACATTACCTGTACTGAGCACGAGACACCACCTCAACTGTACTGAGCCTAGAGACCGCACCTTACCTGTACTGAGCACGAGACACCACATCACCTGTACTGAGCCTAGAGACACCACCTCACCTGTACTGAGCACAGAGACATCACCTCATCTGTACTGAGCACGAGACATCTCCTCACCTGTACTGAGAATATGGACATCACCTCACCTGTACTGAGCCTAGAGACATCTCCTCACCTGTACTAAGCACAAGACTCCACCTCACCTGTACTGAGCCTAGAGACATCACCTTACCTGTACTGAGCCTAGAGACATCACCTTACCTGTACAGTGCACGAGACATCACCTCACCTGTACTGAGCACGAGACACCACCTCATCTGTACTGAGCCTAGAGACATCACCTCACCTGTACTGAGCCTAGAGACACCACCTCACCTGAACTGTTCCTAGAGACACCACCTCACCTGTACTGAGCCTAGAGACACCACTTCACTTGTACTGAGCACAGAGACATCATCTCACCTGTACTGAGCACGAGACACCACCTCACCTGTACTGCGCCTAGAGACATAACATTACCTGTACTGAGCACAGAGACATCACATCACCTGTACAGAGCACGAGACACCACATCACCTGTAAAGAGCACAAGACACCACCTTACCTGTACTGAGCCTAGAGACATCACATTACCTGTACTGAGCACGAGACACCACCTCAACTGTACTGAGCCTAGAGACCGCACCTTACCTGTACTGAGCACGAGACACCAC
Source organism: Pseudophryne corroboree (assembly GCF_028390025.1). Classification (NCBI taxonomy): domain Eukaryota; kingdom Metazoa; phylum Chordata; class Amphibia; order Anura; family Myobatrachidae; genus Pseudophryne; species Pseudophryne corroboree. Next base: position 6,890,864 of record NC_086445.1, on the reverse strand, counting down.
ATCACCTGTACTGAGCCTAGAGACACCACCTCACCTGTACTGAGCACAGAGACATCACCTCATCTGTACTGAGCACGAGACATCTCCTCACCTGTACTGAGAATATGGACATCACCTCACCTGTACTGAGCCTAGAGACATCTCCTCACCTGTACTGAGCACAAGACACCACCTCACCTGTACTGAGCCTAGAGACATCACCTCACCTGTACTGAGCCTAGAGACATCACCTCACCTGTACTGAGCCTAGAGACATCACCTCACCTGTACTGAGCCTAGAGACATCACCTCACCTGTACTGAGCCTAGAGACACCACCTCACCTGTACTGAGCCTAGAGACACCACCTCACCTGTACTGAGCCTAGAGACATCACCCCACCTGTGCTGAGCTTTGAGACATCACCTCACCTGTACTGTGCCAAGACACATCACCTCGCCTGTACTGAGCAGAGACATCACCTCACCTGTACCGAGCACAGACATCACCTCATTTGTACTGAGCATGAGACATCACCTCACCTGTACTGAGCCTAGAGACATCACCTCACCTGTACTGAGCACAAGACATCACCTCACCTGTAATGAGCTTAGAGACATCACCTCACCTGTACTGAGCACGAGAAAACTCCTCACCTGTACTGAGCCTAGAGACATCACCTCACCTGTACTGAGCTTAGAGACACCACCTCACCTGTACTGAGCACAGAGACATCACCTCATCTGTACTGAGCACAAGACATCTCCTCACCTGTACTGAGCATATGGACATCACCTTACCTGTACTGAGCACGAGACACCACCTCACCTGTACTGAGCACAGATACATCACCTCATCTGTACTAAGCACGAGACATCTCCTCACCTGTACTGAGCACAAGACACCACCTCACCTGTACTGAGCCTAGAGACATCACCTCACCTGTACTGAGCCTAGAGACATCACCTCACCTGTACTGAGCCTAGAGACACCACCTCACCTGTACTGAGCCTAGAGACATCACCTTACCTGTACTGAGCCTAGAGACATCACCATACCTGTACAGTGCACGAGACATCACCTCACATGTACTGAGCACGAGACACCACCTCACCTGTACTGAGCCTAGAGACATCACCTCACCTGTACTGAGCCTAGAGACACCACCTCACCTGAACAGAGCCTAGAGACACCACCTCACCTGTACTGAGCCTAGAGACATCACCTCACCTGTACTGAGCCTAGAGACATCACCTCACCTGTACTGAGCCTAGAGACATCACCTCACCTGTACTTAGCACGAGACACCACCTCACCTGTACTGAGCCTAGAGACATCACCTCACCTGTACTGAGCCTAGAGACATCACCTCACCTGTACTGAGCCTAGAGACATCACCTCACCTGTACTGAGCACGAGACACCACCTCACCTGTACTGAGCCTAGAGACACCACCTCACCTGTACTGAGCACAGAGACATCACCTCATCTGTACTGAGCATGAGACATCTCATCACCTGTACTGAGCATATGGACATCACCTTACCTGTACTGAGCACGAGACACCACCTCACCTGTACTGAGCACAGAGACATCACCTCATCTGTACTAAGCACGAGACATCTCCTCACCTGTACTGAGCCTAGAGACATCACCTCACCTGTACTGAGCCTAGAGACATCACCCCACCTGTACTGAGCCTAGAGACATCTCCTCACCTGTGCTGAGCACGAGACACCACCTCACCTGTACTGAGCCTAGAGACACCACCTCACCTATACTGAGCCTAGAGACATCACCTCACCTGTACTGAGCACAAGACATCACCTCACCTGTACTGAGCACGAGAAATCTCCTCACCTGTACTGAGCCTAGAGACATCACCTCATCTGTACTGAGCCTAGAGACATCACCTCACCTGTACTGAGCCTAGAGACACCACCTCACCTGTACTGAGCCTAGAGACATCACCTCACCTGTACTGAGCCTAGAGACACCACCTCACCTGTACTGAGCACAGAGACATCACCTCATCTGTACTGAGCACGAGACATCTCCTCACCTGTACTGAGCACGAGACACCACCTCACCTGTACTGAGCACAGAGACATCACCTCATCTGTACTAAGCACGAGACATCTCCTCACCTGTACTGAGCACAAGACACCACCTCACCTGTACTGAGCCTAGAGACATCACCTCACCTGTACTGAGCATATGGACATCACCTTACCTGTACTGAGCACGATACACCACCTCACCTGTACTGAGCACAGAGACATCACCTCATCTGTACTAAGCACGAGACATCACCTCACCTGTACTGAGCCTAGAGACATCACCTCACCTGTACTGAGCCTAGAGACATCACCTCACCTGTACTGAGCCTAGAGACATCACCTCACCTGTACTGAGCCTAGAGACATCACATTACCTGTACTGAGCACGAGACACCACCTCAACTGTACTGAGCCTAGAGACCGCACCTTACCTGTACTGAGCACGAGACACCACATCACCTGTACTGAGCCTAGAGACACCACCTCACCTGTACTGAGCACAGAGACATCACCTCATCTGTACTGAGCACGAGACATCTCCTCACCTGTACTGAGAATATGGACATCACCTCACCTGTACTGAGCCTAGAGACATCTCCTCACCTGTACGGAGCACAAGACACCACCTCACCTGTACTGAGCCTAGAGACATCACCTCACCTGTACTGAGCCTAGAGACATCACCTCACCTGTACTGAGCCTAGAGACATCACCTCACCTGTACTGAGCCTAGAGACATCACCTCACCTGTACTGAGCCTAGAGACATCACCTCACCTGTACTGAGCCTAGAGACACCACCTCACCTGTACTGAGCCTAGAGACACCACCTCACCTGTACTGAGCCTAGAGACACCACCTCACCTGTACTGAGCCTAGAGACATCACCCCACCTGTGCTGAGCTTTGAGACATCACCTCACCTGTACTGTGCCAAGACACATCACCTCGCCTGTACTGAGCAGAGACATCACCTCACCTGTACCGAGCACAGACATCACCTCATTTGTACTGAGCATGAGACATCACCTCACCTGTACTGAGCCTAGAGACATCACCTCACCTGTACTGAGCACAAGACATCACCTCACCTGTAATGAGCTTAGAGACATCACCTCACCTGTACTGAGCACGAGAAAACTCCTCACCTGTACTGAGCCTAGAGACATCACCTCACCTGTACTGAGCTTAGAGACACCACCTCACCTGTACTGAGCACAGAGACATCACCTCATCTGTACTGAGCACAAGACATCTCCTCACCTGTACTGAGCATATGGACATCACCTTACCTGTACTGAGCACGAGACACCACCTCACCTGTACTGAGCACAGATACATCACCTCATCTGTACTAAGCACGAGACATCTCCTCACCTGTACTGAGCACAAGACACCACCTCACCTGTACTGAGCCTAGAGACATCACCTCACCTGTACTGAGCCTAGAGACATCACCTCACCTGTACTGAGCCTAGAGACACCACCTCACCTGTACTGAGCCTAGAGACATCACCTTACCTGTACTGAGCCTAGAGACATCACCATACCTGTACAGTGCACGAGACATCACCTCACATGTACTGAGCACGAGACACCACCTCACCTGTACTGAGCCTAGAGACATCACCTCACCTGTACTGAGCCTAGAGACACCACCTCACCTGAACAGAGCCTAGAGACACCACCTCACCTGTACTGAGCCTAGAGACATCACCTCACCTGTACTGAGCCTAGAGACATCACCTCACCTGTACTGAGCCTAGAGACATCACCTCACCTGTACTGAGCACGAGACACCACCTCACCTGTACTGAGCCTAGAGACATCACCTCACCTGTACTGAGCCTAGAGACATCACCTCACCTGTACTGAGCCTAGAGACATCACCTCACCTGTACTGAGCACGAGACACCACCTCACCTGTACTGAGCCTAGAGACACCACCTCACCTGTACTGAGCACAGAGACATCACCTCATCTGTACTGAGCATGAGACATCTCATCACCTGTACTGAGCATATGGACATCACCTTACCTGTACTGAGCACGAGACACCACCTCACCTGTACTGAGCACAGAGACATCACCTCATCTGTACTAAGCACGAGACATCTCCTCACCTGTACTGAGCCTAGAGACATCACCTCACCTGTACTGAGCCTAGAGACATCACCCCACCTGTACTGAGCCTAGAGACATCTCCTCACCTGTGCTGAGCACGAGACACCACCTCACCTGTACTGAGCCTAGAGACACCACCTCACCTATACTGAGCCTAGAGACATCACCTCACCTGTACTGAGCACAAGACATCACCTCACCTGTACTGAGCACGAGAAATCTCCTCACCTGTACTGAGCCTAGATACATCACCTCATCTGTACTGAGCCTAGAGACATCACCTCACCTGTACTGAGCCTAGAGACACCACCTCATCTGTACTGAGCCTAGAGACACCACCTCACCTGTACTGAGCCTAGAGACATCACCTCACCTGTACTGAGCCTAGAGACACCACCTCACCTGTACTGAGCACAGAGACATCACCTCATCTGTACTGAGCACGAGACATCTCCTCACCTGTACTGAGCACGAGACACCACCTCACCTGTACTGAGCACAAGACACCACCTCACCTGTACTGAGCCTAGAGACATCACCTCACCTGTACTGAGCATATGGACATCACCTTACCTGTACTGAGCACGATACACCACCTCACCTGTACTGAGCACAGAGACATCACCTCATCTGTACTAAGCACGAGACATCACCTCACCTGTACTGAGCCTAGAGACATCACCTCACCTGTACTGAGCCTAGAGACATCACCTCACCTGTACTGAGCCTAGAGACATCACCTCACCTGTACTGAGCCTAGAGACATCACATTACCTGTACTGAGCACGAGACACCACCTCAACTGTACTGAGCCTAGAGACCGCACCTTACCTGTACTGAACACGAGACACCACATCACCTGTACTGAGCCTAGAGACACCACCTCACCTGTACTGAGCACAGAGACATCACCTCATCTGTACTGAGCACGAGACATCTCCTCACCTGTACTGAGAATATGGACATCACCTCACCTGTACTGAGCCTAGAGACATCTCCTCACCTGTACTGAGCACAAGACACCACCTCACCTGTACTGAGCCTAGAGACATCACCTCACCTGTACTGAGCCTAGAGACATCACCTCACTTGTACTGAGCCTAGAGACATCACCTCACCTGTACTGAGCCTAGAGACATCACCTCACCTGTACTGAGCCTAGAGACATCACCTCACCTGTACTGAGCCTAGAGACACCACCTCACCTGTACTGAGCCTAGAGACACCACCTCACCTGTACTGAGCCTAGAGACATCACCCCACCTGTGCTGAGCTTTGAGACATCACCTCACCTGTACTGTGCCAAGACACATCACCTCGCCTGTACTGAGCAGAGACATCACCTCACCTGTACCGAGCACAGACATCACCTCATTTGTACTGAGCATGAGACATCACCTCACCTGTACTGAGCCTAGAGACATCACCTCACCTGTACTGAGCACAAGACATCACCTCACCTGTAATGAGCTTAGAGACATCACCTCACCTGTACTGAGCACGAGAAAACTCCTCACCTGTACTGAGCCTAGAGACATCACCTCACCTGTACTGAGCTTAGAGACACCACCTCACCTGTACTGAGCACAGAGACATCACCTCATCTGTACTGAGCACGAGACATCTCCTCACCTGTACTGAGCATATGGACATCACCTTACCTGTACTGAGCACGAGACACCACCTCACCTGTACTGAGCACAGATACATCACCTCATCTGTACTAAGCACGAGACATCTCCTCACCTGTACTGAGCACAAGACACCACCTCACCTGTACTGAGCCTAGAGACATCACCTCACCTGTACTGAGCCTAGAGACATCACCTCACCTGTGCTGAGCCTAGAGACACCACCTCACCTGTACTGAGCCTAGAGACATCACCTTACCTGTACTGAGCCTAGAGACATCACCATACCTGTACAGTGCACGAGACATCACCTCACATGTACTGAGCACGAGACACCACCTCACCTGTACTGAGCCTAGAGACATCACCTCACCTGTACTGAGCCTAGAGACACCACCTCACCTGAACAGAGCCTAGAGACACCACCTCACCTGTACTGAGCCTAGAGACATCACCTCACCTGTACTGAGCCTAGAGACATCACCTCACCTGTACTGAGCCTAGAGACATCACCTCACCTGTACTGAGCCTAGAGACATCACCTCACCTGTACTGAGCACGAGACACCACCTCACCTGTACTGAGCCTAGAGACATCACCTCACCTGTACTGAGCCTAGAGACATCACCTCACCTGTACTGAGCCTAGAGACATCACCTCACCTGTACTGAGCACGAGACACCACCTCACCTGTACTGAGCCTAGAGACACCACCTCACCTGTACTGAGCACAGAGACATCACCTCATCTGTACTGAGCATGAGACATCTCATCACCTGTACTGAGCATATGGACATCACCTTACCTGTACTGAGCACGAGACACCACCTCATCTGTACTAAGCACGAGACATCTCCTCACCTGTACTGAGCACAAGACACCACCTCACCTGTACTGAGCCTAGAGACATCACCTCACCTGTACTGAGCATATGGACATCACCTTACCTGTACTGAGCACGAGACACCACCTCACCTGTACTGAGCACAGAGACATCACCTCATCTGTACTAAGCACGAGACATCACCTCACCTGTACTGAGCCTAGAGACATCACCTCACCTGTACTGAGCCTAGAGACATCACCTCACCTGTACTGAGCCTAGAGACATCACCTCACCTGTACTGAGCCTAGAGACATCACCTCACCTGTACTGAGCCTAGAGACATCACCTCACCTGTACTGAGCCTAGAGACACCACCTCACCTGTACTGAGCCTAGAGACATCACCTCACCTGTACTGAGCCTAGAGACACCACCTCACCTGTACTGAGCTTGAGACATCACCTTTCCTGTACTGAGCGTAGAGACATCACCTTACCTGTACAGTGCACGAGACATCACCTCACCTGTACTGAGCACGAGACACCACCTCATCTGTACTGAGCCTAGAGACATCACCTCACCTGTACTGAGCCTAGAGACACCACCTCACCTGAACTGTTCCTAGAGACACCACCTCACCTGTACTGAGCCTAGAGACACCACTTCACCTGTACTGAGCACAGAGACATCATCTCACCTGTACTGAGCACGAGACACCACCTCACCTGTACTGCGCCTAGAGACATAACATTACCTGTACTGAGCACAGAGACATCACATCACCTGTTTAGAGCACGAGACACCACCTCACCTGTACTGAGCCTAGAGACATCACATTACCTGTACTGAGCACAAGACACCACCTCAACTGTACTGAGCCTAGAGACCGCACCTTACCTGTACTGAGCACGAGACACCACATCACCTGTACTGAGCCTAGAGACACCACCTCACCTGTACTGAGCACAGAGACATCACCTCATCTGTACTGAGCACGAGACATCTCCTCACCTGTACTGAGAATATGGACATCACCTCACCTGTACTGAGCCTAGAGACATCTCCTCACCTGTACTGAGCACAAGACTCCACCTCACCTGTACTGAGCCTAGAGACATCACCTTACCTGTACTGAGCCTAGAGACATCACCTTACCTGTACAGTGCACGAGACATCACCTCACCTGTACTGAGCACGAGACACCACCTCATCTGTACTGAGCCTAGAGACATCACCTCACCTGTACTGAGCCTAGAGACACCACCTCACCTGAACTGTTCCTAGAGACACCACCTCACCTGTACTGAGCCTAGAGACACCACTTCACCTGTACTGAGCACAGAGACATCATCTCACCTGTACTGAGCACGAGACACCACCTCACCTGTACTGCGCCTAGAGACATCACCTTACCTGTACAGTGCACGAGACATCACCTCACCTGTACTGAGCACGAGACACCACCTCACCTGTACTGAGCCTAGAGACACCACCTCACCTGTACTGAGCCTAGAGACACCACCTCACCTGTACTGAGCCTAGAGACATCACCCCACCTGTGCTGAGCTTTGAGACATCACCTCACCTGTACTGTGCCAAGACACATCACCTCACCTGTACTGTGCCAAGACACATCACCTCGCCTGTACTGAGCAGAGACATCACCTCACCTGTACCGAGCACAGACATCACCTCATTTGTACTGAGCATGAGACATCACCTCACCTGTACTGAGCCTAGAGACATCACCTCACCTGTACTGAGCACAAGACATCACCTCACCTGTAATGAGCTTAGAGACATCACCTCACCTGTACTGAGCACGAGAAAACTCCTCACCTGTACTGAGCCTAGAGACATCTCCTCACCTGTACTGAGCACAAGACACCACCTCACCTGTACTGAGCCTAGAGACATCACCTCACCTGTACTGAGCACAAGACATCACCTCACCTGTAATGAGCTTAGAGACATCACCTCACCTGTACTGAGCACGAGAAAACTCCTCACCTGTACTGAGCCTAGAGACATCACCTCACCTGTACTGAGCACAAGACACCACCTCACCTGTACTGAGCCTAGAGACATCACCTCACCTGTACTGAGGACAAGACATCACCTCACCTGTAATGAGCTTAGAGACATCACCTCACCTGTACTGAGCACGAGAAAACTCCTCACCTGTACTGAGCCTAGAGACATCACCTCACCTGTACTGAGCTTAGAGACACCACCTCACCTGTACTGAGCACAGAGACATCACCTCATCTGTACTGAGCACGAGACATCTCCTCACCTGTACTGAGCATATGGACATCACCTTACCTGTACTGAGCACGAGACACCACCTCACCTGTACTGATCACAGATACATCACCTCATCTGTACTAAGCACGAGACATCTCCTCACCTGTACTGAGCACAAGACACCACCTCACCTGTACTGAGCCTAGAGACATCACCTCACCTGTACTGAGCCTAGAGACATCACCTCACCTGTACTGAGCCTAGAGACACCACCTCACCTGTACTGAGCCTAGAGACATCACCTTACCTGTACTGAGCCTAGAGACACCACCATACCTGTACAGTGCACGAGACATCACCTCACATGTACTGAGCACGAGACACCACCTCACCTGTGCTGAGCCTAGAGACATCACCTCACCTGTACTGAGCCTAGAGACACCACCTCACCTGAACAGAGCCTAGAGACACAACCTCACCTGTACTGAGCCTAGAGACATCGCCTCACCTGTACTGAGCCTAGAGACATCACCTCACCTGTACTGAGCCTAGAGACATCACCTCACCTGTACTGAGCCTAGAGACATCACCTCACCTGTACTGAGCACGAGACACCACCTCACCTGTACTGAGCCTAGAGACATCACCTCACCTGTACTGAGCCTAGAGACATCACCTCACCTGTACTGAGCCTAGAGACATCACCTCACCTGTACTGAGCACGAGACACCACCTCACCTGTACTGAGCCTAGAGACACCAGCTCACCTGTACTGAGCACAGAGACATCACCTCATCTGTACTGAGCATGAGACATCTCATCACCTGTACTGAGCATATGGACATCACCTTACCTGTACTGAGCACGAGACACCACCTCACCTGTACTGAGCACAGAGACATCACCTCATCTGTACTAAGCACGAGACATCTCCTCACCTGTACTGAGCACAAGACACCACCTCACCTGTACTGAGCCTAGAGACATCACCTCACATGTACTGAGCCTAGAGACATCACCTCACCTGTACTGAGCCTAGAGACATCACCTCACCTGTACTGAGCCTAGAGACATCACCTCACCTGTACTGAGCCTAGAGACACCACCTCACCTGTACTGAGCCTAGAGACATCACCTCACCTGTACTGAGCCTAGAGACACCACCTCACCTATACTGAGCCTAGAGACATCACCTTACCTGTACTGAGCCTAGAGACATCACCTTACCTGTACAGTGCACGAGACATCACCTCACCTGTACTGAGCACGAGACACCACCTCATCTGTACTGAGCCTAGAGACATCACCTCACCTGTACTGAGCCTAGAGACACCACCTCACCTGAACTGAGCCTAGAGACACCACCTCACCTGTACTGAGCCTAGAGACATCACCTCACCTGTACTGAGCCTAGAGACACCACCTCACCTGTACTGAGCACAGAGACATCATCTCACCTGTACTGAGCACGAGACACCACCTCACCTGTACTGCGCCTAGAGACATCACATTACCTGTACTGAGCACAGACATCACATCACCTGTACAGAGCACGAGACACCACATCACCTGTAAAGAGCACAAGACACCACCTCACCTGTACTGAGCCTAGAGACATCACATTACCTGTACTGAGCACGAGACACCACCTCAACTGTACTGAGCCTAGAGACAGCACCTTACCTGTACTGAGCACGAGACACCACCTCACCTGTACTGAGCCTAGAGACACCACCTCACCTGTACTGAGCACAGAGACATCACCTCATCTGTACTGAGCACGAGACATCTCCTCACCTGTACTTAGCATATGGACATCACCTCACCTGTACTGAGCCTAGAGACATCTCCTCACCTGTACTGAGCATATGGACATCACCTCACCTGTACTGAGCTTAGAGACATCTCCTCACCTGTACTGAGCACAAGACACCACCTCACCTGTACTGAGCCTAGAGACATCACCTCACCTGTACTGAGCACAGAGACATCACCTCACCTGTACTGAGCCTAGAGACACCCCCTCACATATACTGAGCATAGAGAAATTACCTCACCTGTACTGAGCCTAGAGACATCACCTCACCTGTACTGAGCACAGAACCATCACCTCAACTGTACTGAGCCTAGAGACATCACCTCACCTACCGTAAATCTATAGACATCAGCTCACCCGTACTGAGCCTAGAGACATCACCTCACCTGTACTGAGCACAAGACACCACCTCACCTGTACTGAGCCTAGGGACATCACCTTAGCTGTACTGAGCATGAGACACCACCTCATCTGTACTGAGCACAAGACAATTCCTCACCTGTACGGAGCATGAGACATCTCCTCACCTGTACTGAGCCTGGAGACATCACCTCACCTGTACAGAGCACGACACACTACCTCACCTGTACAGAGCAGACACACCACCTCAAATGTACTGACCCTAGAGACATCACCTCACCTTTAACGAGCACGAAAAATCTCCTCACCTGTACTGAGCTTAGAGACATCGCCTCACCTGTACTAAGCATGAGACATCTCCTCACCTGTACTGAGCATGAGACATCGTCTCACCCATAGTGAGCCTAGAGACATCTCCTCACCTGTACTGAGGACGAGACATCACCACACCTGTACTGAGCTTAGAGACATCACCTAACCTGTACTGAGCATGACACATCTCACCTGTACTGAGCCTAGAGACACAACCTCACCTGTACTGAGCATGAGAATTCACCCCACCTGTGCTGAGCTTTGAGACATCACCTCACCTGTACTGTGCCAAGACACATCACCTCGCCTGTACTGAGCAGAGACATCACCTCACCTGTACTGAGCACAGACATCACCTCATTTGTACTGAGCATGAGATATCACCTCACCTGTACTGAACACAAGACATCACCTCACCTGTACTGAGTCTAGAGACATCACCTCACCTGTACTGAGTCTAGAGACATCACCTCACCTGTACTGAACATAAGACATCACCTCACCTGTACTGAGTCTAGAGACATCACCTCACCTGTACTGAACACAAGACATCACCTCACGTGTACTAAGCCTAGGGACATCTTCTCACCTGTATTGAGCACGAGAAATCACCTTACCTGTACTTACTGAGCCTATAGACATCACCTCACGTGTACTGAGCCTAGAGACATCTCCTTACCTGTATTGAGCTTAGAGACACCCCCTCACCTGTACTTAGCACGAGACATCCCCTTATCTGTACTAAGCATAGAGACATTACCTCACCTCTACTGAGCCTAAAGACATCACCTCACATATACTGAGCCTAGAGACATCACCTCACCTGTACTGAGCACGAGACATCTCCTTACCTGTACTGTGCATGAGACATCGCCTCACCTGTACTGAGCCTAGAGACATCACCTCACCTGTACTGAGCACGAGACACAACCACCCATGAGCACGAGACACAACCTCCCCTGCACTGAGCACGAGACATCACCTCACCTGTACTGAGCCTAGGGACATAACCTTACCTGTACTGAGCCTAGGGACATAACCTTACCTGTACTGAGCCTAGGGACATCTCTTCACCTATATTGAGCAGGAGACATCACCTCACCTGTACTGAGTACGAGACATCTCCTCACCTGTACTGAGCATATGGACACCACCTCACCTGTACTGAGCCTAGAGACATCACCTCACCTGTACTTAGCCTAGAGACACCACCTCACCTGTACTGAGCACGAGAAACCACCTCACCTGTACTGAGCACAGAGACATCACCTCACCTGTACTAAGCACGAGACATCTCCTCACCTGTACTGAGCACAAGACACCACCTCACCTGTACTGAGCCTAGAGACATCACCTCACCTGTACTGAGGCTAGAGACATCACCTCACATATACTGAGCCTAGAGACATCTCCTTACCTGTACTGTGCATGAGACATCGCCTCACCTGTACTGAGCCTAGAGACATCGCCTCATTTGTACTGAGCACGAGACATCACCTCACCTGTACTGAGCACGAGACACAACCTCCCATGAACACGAGACACAACCTCCCCTGCACTGAGCACGAGACATCACCTCACGTGTACTGAGTATGAGACATCACCTCACCTGCACTGAGCCTAGAGATATAACCTTACCTGTACTGAGCCTAGGGACATCTCTTCACCTATATTGAGCAGGAGACATCACCTCACCTGTACTGAGCACGAGACATCACCTCACATGGAAAGAGCATGAGACAACATCTCACCTGTACTGAGCCTAGAGACATCACCTCACCTGTACTGAGACTAGAGACAGTACCTCACCTGCACTGAGCACAAGACATCTCCTTACCTGTACTTAGCACAAGACATCTCCTCACCTGTACTGAGCCTACTGACATCACCTCACCTGTACTGAGCCTAGATACATCGCCTCACCTGTACTGAACCTAGAGACATAACCTCACCTGTACTGAGCACGATCCATCTCCTCACCTGTACTGAGCCTAGAGACATCTCCTTACATGCACTGAGCAGAGACATCACCTCACCTGTACTAAGCCTAAAGACATCTCATCTTAACTGAGCCTAGAGACATCACCTCACCTGTACTGAGCACAGAGACATCACCTCACCTGTACTGAGCACGAGACACAACCTCCCATGAGCACGAGACACAACCTCCCCTGCACTGAGCACGAGACATCACCTCACCTGTACTGAGTATGAGACATCACCTCACCTGCACTGAGCCTAGAGATATAACCTTACCTGTACTGAGCCTAGGGACATCTCTTCACCTATATTGAGCAGGAGACATCACCTCATCTGTACTGAGCACAGAGACATCACCTCATCTGTACTGAGCACGAGACATCACTTCACCTGTACTGAGTCTAGAGACATCACCTTACCTGTACTGATCACAAAGACATCACCTCACCTGTACTGAGTCTAGAGACATCACCTTACCTGTACTGATCACAAAGACATCACCTCACCTGTACTGAGCCTAGGGACAACTCCTCACCTGTATTGAGCACGAGAAATCACCTTACCTGTACTTACTGAGCCTATAGACATCACCTCACCTGTACTGAGCACAGAGACATCACCTCATCTGTACTGAGCACGAGACATCTCCTCACCTGTACTGAGCATATGAACATCACCTCACCTGTACTGAGCCTAGAGACACCACCTCACCTGTACTGAGCACGAGACACCACCTCACCTGTACTGAGCACAGAGACATCACCTCACCTGTACTAAGCACGAGACATCTCCTCACCTGTACTGAGCACAAGACACCACCTCACCTGTACTGAGCCTAGAGACATCACCTCACCTGTACTGAGCACGAGACATCTCCTTACCTGTACTGTGCATGAGACATCGCCTCACCTGTACTGAGCCTAGAGACATCACCTCACCTGTACTGAGCACGAGACACAACCACCCATGAGCACGAGACACAACCTCCCCTGCACTGAGCACGAGACATCACCTCACCTGTACTGATCACAAAGACATCACCTCACCTGTACTGAGCCTAGGGACATCTCCTCACCTGTATTGAGCACGAGAAATCACCTTACCTGTACTTACTGAGCCTATAGACATCACCTCACGTGTACTGAGCCTAGAGACATCTACTTACCTGTATTGAGCTTAGAGATACCACCTCACCTGTACTGAGCACAGAGACATCACCTCACCTGTACTGAGCGCAAGACATCACCTCACCTGTACTGAGCGCAAGACATCACCTCATCTGTACTGAGCACAGAGACATCACCTCATCTGTACTGAGCACAGAGACATCACCTCACCTGTACTGAGCACATAGATATCACCTCACCTGTACTGAGCCTAGAGACATCACCTCACCTGTAATGAGCACAGGGATATCACCTCACCTGTACTGAGCACGAGCCATCTCCTCACCTGTACTGAGCCTAGAGACATCACCTCACCTGTACTGAGCCTAGAGACATCGACTCACCTGTACTGAGCCTACAGACATCACCTCACCTGTACTCAGCATGAGACATCACCTTACTTGTACTGAGCCTAAATACATCACCTCACCTGTACTGAGCCTAGAGACATAGACTCACCTGTTCTGAGCCTAGAGACATCACCTCCCCTGTACTGAGCACGAGACATCACCTCACCTGTACTGAGCACGAGACATCACCTCACCTGTACTCAGCTTAGAGACATCACCTCACCTGTACTGAGCACGAGAAATCTCCTCACCTGTACTGAGAACGAGAAATCTCCTCACCTGTACTGAGCCTAAAGACATCACCTTACCTGTACTGAGCATGAGACACCACCTCACCTGTACAGAGCAGGAGACATCACCTCACCTGTACTGAGCCTAGAGACATCACCTCACCTTACTGAGCCTACAGACATCGACTCACCTTTACTGAGCCTAGAGACATTACCTCACCTGTACTAAGCCTAGAGACATCACCTCACCTGTACTGAGCACGAGACATCACCTCACCTGTACTGAGCTTAGAGACATCACCTCACCTGTACTGAGCACGAGAAATCTCCTCACCTGTACTGAGAATGAGAAATCTCCTCACCTGTACTGAGCCTAGAGACATCACCTTACCTGTACTGAGCATGAGACACCACCTCACCTGTACTGAGCACGAGACATCACCTCTCTTGTAATGAGTCTAAGACATCACCTCACCTGTACTGAGCATGAGACATCACCTCACCTGTACTGAGCCTAGACACATCACCTCACCTGTGCTGAGCACGACACATCACCTCACTGTACTGAGCACAGAGACATCTCCTTACATGCACTGAGCAGAGACATCACCTCACCTGTACTGAGCCTAGAGACATCACCTCACCTGTACTGAGCATGAGACATCACCTCACCTGTACTGAGCCTAGAGACATCACTTCACCTGTACTGAGCACGACACATCACCTCACCTGTACTGAGCACAGAGAAATCTCCTTACATGCACTGAGCAGAGACATCACCTCACCTGTACTAAGCCTAGAGACATCTCATCTTTACTGAGCCTAGAGACATCACCTCACCTGTACTGAGCCTAGATACATCACCTCACCCGTACTGAGCCTAGAGACATCGACTCACCTGTTCTGAGCCTAGAGACATCACCTCACCTGTACTGAGCACGAGACATCACCTCACCTGTACTGAGCTTAGAGACATCACCTCACCTGTACTGAGCATGAGAAATCTCCTCACCTGTACTGAGAACGAGAAATCTCCTCACCTGTACTGAGCCTAGAGACATCACCTTACCTGTACTGAGCATGAGACACCACCTCACCTGTACTGAGCAGGAGACATCACCTCACCTGTACTGAGCACGAGACACCACCTCACCTGTACTGAGCACAGAGACATCACCTCACCTGTACTAAGCACGAGACATCTCCTCACCTGTACTGAGCACAAGACACCACCTCACCTGTACTGAGCCTAGAGACATCACCTCACCTGTACTGAGCCTAGAGACATCACCTCACATATACTGAGCCTAGAGACATCTCCTTACCTGTACTGTGCATGAGACATCGCCTCACCTGTACTGAGCCTAGAGATATCGCCTCATCTGTACTGAGCACGAGACATCACCTCACCTGTACTGAGCACGAGACACAACCTCCCATGAGCACGAGACACAACCTCCCCTGCACTGAGCACGAGACATCACCTCACCTGTACTGAGCCTAGAGATATAACCTTACCTGTACTGAGCCTAGGGACATCTCTTCACCTATATTGAGCAGGAGACATCACCTCACCTGTACTGAGCACGAGACATCACCTCACATGGAAAGAGCATGAGACATCACCTCACCTGTATTGAGCCCAGAGACATCACCTCACCTGTACTGAGCCTAGAGACATCACCTCACCTGTACTGAGCCTAGAGACATTACCTCACCTGTACTGAGCCTAGAGACATTACCTCACCTGTACTGAGCCTAGAGACATCACCTCACCTGTACTGAGACTAGAGACAGTACCTCACCTGCACTGAGCACAAGACATCTCCTTACCTGTACTTAGCACAAGACATCTCCTCACCTGTACTGAGCCTACTGACATCACCTCACCTGTACTGAGCCTAGAGACATCGCCTCACCTGTACTGAGCCTAGAGACATAACCTCACCTGTACTGAGCACGATCCATCTCCTCACCTGTACTGAGCCTAGAGACATCTCCTTACATGCACTGAGCAGAGACATCACCTCACCTGTACTAAGCCTAAAGACATCTCATCTTAACTGAGCCTAGAGACATCACCTCACCTGTTCTGAGCACAGAGACATCACCTCACCTGTACTGAGCGCAAGACATCACCTCATCTGTACTGAGCACAGAGACATCACCTCATCTGTACTGAGCACGAGACATCACTTCACCTGTACTGAGTCTAGAGACATCACCTTACCTGTACTGATCACAAAGACATCACCTCACCTGTACTGAGTCTAGAGACATCACCTTACCTGTACTGATCACAAAGACATCACCTCACCTGTACTGAGCCTAGGGACATCTCCTCACCTGTATTGAGCACGAGAAATCAGCTTACCTGTACTTACTGAGCCTATAGACATCACCTCACCTGTACTGAGCACAGAGACATCACCTCATCTGTACTGAGCACGAGACATCTCCTCACCTGTACTGAGCATATGGACATCACCTCACCTGTACTGAGCCTAGAGACATCACCTCACCTGTACTGAGCCTACAGACACCACCTCACCTGTACTGAGCACGAGACACCACCTCACCTGTACTGAGCACAGAGACATCACCTCACCTGTACTAAGCACGAGACATCTCCTCACCTGTACTGAGCACAAGACACCACCTCACCTGTACTGAGCCTAGAGACATCACCTCACCTGTACTGAGCCTAGAGACATCACCTCACATATACTGAGCCTAAAGACATCTCCTTACCTGTACTGTGCATGAGACATCGCCTCACCTGTACTGAGCCTAGAGACATTGCCTCATCTGTACTGAGCACGAGACATCACCTCACCTGTACTGAGCACGAGACACAACCTCCCATGAGCACGAGACACAACCTCCCCTGCACTGAGCACGAGACATCACCTCACCTGTACTGAGTATGAGACATCACCTCACCTGCACTGAGCCTAGAGATATAACCTTACCTGTACTGAGCCTAGGGACATCTCTTCACCTATATTGAGCAGGAGACATCACCTCACCTGTACTGAGCACGAGACATCACCTCACATGGAAAGAGCATGAGACAACATCTCACCTGTACTGAGCCTAGAGACATCACCTCACCTGTACTGAGCCCAGAGACATCACCTCACCTGTACTGAGCCTAGAGACATCACCTCACCTGTACTGAGCCTAGAGACATCACCTCACCTGTACTGAGCCTAGAGACATTACCTCACCTGTACTGAGCCTAGAGACATCACCTCACCTGTACTGAGACTAGAGACAGTACCTCACCTGCACTGAGCACAAGACATCTCCTTACCTGTACTTAGCACAAGACATCTCCTCACCTGTACTGAGCCTACTGACATCACCTCACCTGTACTGAGCCTAGAGACATCGCCTCACCTGTACTGAGCCTAGAGACATAACCTCACCTGTACTGAGCACGATCCATCTCCTCACCTGTACTGAGCCTAGAGACATCTCCTTACATGCACTGAGCAGAGACATCACCTCACCTGTACTAAGCCTAGAGACATCTCATCTTAACTGAGCCTAGAGACATCACCTCACCTGTACTGAGCACAGAGACATCACCTCACCTGTACTGAGCACAAGACATCACCTCATCTGTACTGAGCACAGAGACATCACCTCATCTGTACTGAGCACGAGACATCACTTCACCTGTACTGAGTCTAGAGACATCACCTTACCTGTACTGATCACAAAGACATCACCTTACCTGTACTGAGTCTAGAGACATCACCTTACCTGTACTGATCACAAAGACATCACCTCACCTGTACTGAGCCTAGGGACATCTCCTCACCTGTATTGAGCACGAGAAATCACCTTACCTGTACTTACTGAGCCTATAGACATCACCTCACGTGTACTGAGCACAGAGACATCACCTCATCTGTACTGAGCACGAGACATCTCCTCACCTGTACTGAGCATATGGACATCACCTCACCTGTACTGAGCCTAGAGACATCACCTCACCTGTACTGAGCCTAGAGACACCACCTCACCTGTACTGAGCACGAGACACCACCTCACCTGTACTGAGCCTAGGGACATCTCCTCACCTGTATTGAGCACGAGAAATCACCTTACCTGTACTTACTGAGCCTATAGACATCACCTCACGTGTACTGAGCCTAGAGACATCTCCTTACCTGTATTGAGCGTAGAGATACCACCTCACCTGTACTGAGCACAGAGATATCACCTCACCTGTACTGAGCTCAAGACATCACCTCACCTGTACTGAGCGCAAGACATCACCTCATCTGTACTGAGCACAGAGACATCACCTCATCTGTACTGAGCACAGAGACATCACCTCATCTGTACTGAGCACAGAGACATCACCTCACCTGTACTGAGCACAGAGACATCACCTCACCTGTACTGAGCACAGAGACATCACCTCACCTGTACTGAGCACAGAGATATCACCTCACCTGTACTGAGCCTAGAGACATCACCTTACCTGTACTGAGCACAGGGATATCACCTCACCTGTACTGAGCACGAGCCATCTCCTCACCTGTACTGAGCCTAGAGACATCACCTCACCTGTACTGAGCCTAGAGACATTGACTCACCTGTACTGAGCCTACAAACATCACCTCACCTGTACTCAGCATGAGACATCACCTCACCTGTACTGAGCCTAGAGACATCACCTCACCTGTACTGAGCACGAGACATCACCTCACCTGTACTGAGCACAGAGACATCTCCTCACCTGTACTGAGCCTAGAGACATCACCTCATCTGTACTGAGCCTAGAGACATCTC
The DNA here is from genome assembly GCF_028390025.1 of Pseudophryne corroboree. Classification (NCBI taxonomy): domain Eukaryota; kingdom Metazoa; phylum Chordata; class Amphibia; order Anura; family Myobatrachidae; genus Pseudophryne; species Pseudophryne corroboree. The sequence goes on along the minus strand of NC_086445.1, from coordinate 6,870,978 downwards.
TTCACCCGTACCGAGCACAGAGACATCACCTCACCTGTACTGAGCCTAGAGACATCACCTTACCTGTATTGAGCATGAGACATCACCTCATCTTTACTGAGCACAGAGACATCACCTCACCTGTACTGAGCATGAGACATCACCTCACCTGTACTGAGCACAGAGACATCACCTCACCTGTACTGAGCACAGAGACATCACCTCATCTGTACTGAGCACGAGACATCACCTCACCTGTACTGAAACACGAGACATCACCTCACCTGTACTGAGCACAGAGACATCACCTCACCTGTACTGAGCCTAGAGACATCACCTCATCTGTACTGAGCCTAGAGACATCACCTCACCTGTACTGAGCCTAGAGACATCACCTCATCTGTACTGAGCCTAGAGACATCACCTCATCTGTACTGAGCCTAGAGACATCTCCTCACCCGTACTGAGCCTAGAGACATCACCTCATCTGTACTGAGCCTAGAGACATCACCTCACCTGTACTGAGCCTAGAGACATCACCTCATCTGTACTGAGCCTAGAGACATCACCTCATCTGTACTGAGCCTAGAGACATCTCCTCACCCGTACTGAGCACAGAGACATCACCTCACCTGTACTGAGCACAGAGACATCACCTCATCTGTACTGAGCACGAGACATCACCTCACCTGTACTGAAACACGAGACATCACCTCACCTGTACTGAGCACAGAGACATCACCTCACCTGTACTGAGCCTAGAGACATCACCTCATCTGTACTGAGCCTAGAGACATCACCTCACCTGTACTGAGCCTAGAGACATCTCCTCACCCGTACCGAGCACAGAGACATCACCTCACCTGTACTGAGCACAGAGACATCACCTCACCTGTACTGAGCACAGAGACATCACCTCACTGTACTGAGCACGAGACATCACCTCACCTGTACTGAGCACGAGACATCACCTCACCTGTACTGAGCACGAGACATCACCTCACCTGTACAGCACCAGCATACATTCCCTTACCTCTACAGCATAGATACATCTCACTTATAAAGAGACATCCCCTCACCAGTACAGCAGTAATAGACATACTGGGGGTAATTCAGACCTGGTCGCTAGGCTGCGTTTTCTCATAGCCTGTGATCAGGTCCAAACCGCATATGCACCGCAATGCACGGGTACAAAGCGGATCGCCGCTCAGCGATGGGTTTGTGTGACGGAAATGTTCGCATAGGTGTTCGCAAGGAGATTGACAGGAAGAGGGCGTTTGTGGGCGGCAACTGACCGTTTTTTAGGGAGTGTATGGAAAAACGCAGGCGTGTCCAAGCGTTTGCAGGGCGGGTGCCTCATGTCAATCCGGTCCCGGACAGGCTGAAGTGATCACAGCGGCTGAGTAAGTCCTGGGCTGCACAAGCGAACGCAGCCCAGCTATGCTAAAATACACTCCCCCATAGGCGCAGATCAGTTGATCGCATCAGCAGCAAAAAGTTGCTTGGTGCGATCAACTTGGAATGAGGGCCCTTATTTCTTAGGATCATCTCTTTGAATCCCTCCATCGATTTGGTGCCCCAGAGGACTTTGTTGCTGTACTCCGTTGTTTGTACTCAGGGTCTGCGTCTCAGATTTAAGTAGAGATGAGCGGGTTTGGTTCGTCAAGATCAGAACCCCCCCCCCCCGAACTTCATGTGTTTTACATGGGTCCGAGGCAGCCTCGGATCTACCCGCCTTGCTCAGTTAACCCAAACGAGGCCGAACGTCATCATCCCGCTGTCGGATTCTCGTGAGATTCGTATTCCATATAAAGAACCGCGCGTCGCTGCCATTTTCACTCATGCATTGTAGATTGAGCGGAGAGGACGTGGCTACATTCTCTGCCTGAAAAGCTCAATATCTGTGCTCAGTGTGCTGCATTGTGGTGACCACCAGTATAATATAGTAGTACAGTACAGTAGGCCATTGCTGTATCTTGCAGCTACGTGTCAGACTCGGTTCTAGTATCCTGATCAGTGCTCAATACCTGCTGCATTCTTGTGACCAGTATATAGTAGTACAGTGCTGCATTGTGGTGACCACCAGTATATAGTAGTACAGTACAGTAGGCCATTGCTGTTTCTTGCTGCTCTGTGTCACTTCTAGTATCCTGATCAGTGCTGCATTGTTGTGCCAAGTATATAGTAGTATAGTGCAGCATTGTGGTGACCACCAGTATATATATAGTAGTACAGTACAGTAGGCCATTGCTGTTTCTTGCAGCTCCTTGTCACTTCTAGTATCCATATCTGTGCTGCATTGTTGTGACCAGTATATAGTAGTACAGTGCAGCATTGTGGTGACCACCAGTATACAGTAGTACAGTACAGTAGGCCATTGTTGTTTCTTGCTGCTCTGTGTCACTTCTAGTATCCTGATCAGTGCTGCATTGTTGTGACCAGTATATACTAGTACAGTGCAGCATTGTGGTGACCACCAGTATATAGTAGTACAGTACAGTAGTTCATTGCTGTATCTTGCAGCTCTGTGTCACTTCTAGTATCCATATCTGTGCTGCATTGTTGTGACCAGTATATAGTAGTACAGTGCAGCATTGTGGTGACCACCAGTACATAGTAGTACAGTACAGTAGGCCATTGCTGTTTCTTGCTGCTCTGTGTCACTTCTAGTATCCTGATCAGTGCTGCATTGTTGTGACCAGTATATACTAGTACAGTGCAGCATTGTGGTGACCACCAGTATATAGTAGTACAGTACAGTAGTTCATTGCTGTATCTTGCAGCTCTGTGTCACTTCTAGTATCCATATCTGTGCTGCATTGTTGTGACCAGTATATAGTAGTACAGTGCAGCATTGTGGTGACCACCAGTACATAGTAGTACAGTACAGTAGGCCATTGCTGTTTCTTGCTGCTCTGTGTCACTTCTAGTATCCTGATCAGTGCTGCATTGTTGTGACTAGTATATAGTAGTACAGCGCAGCATTGTGGTGACCACCAGTATATAGTAGTACAGTACAGAAGGCTATTGCTGTATCTTGCAGCTCTGTGTCACTTCTAGTATCCATATCTGTGCTGCATTGTTGTGACCAGTATATAGTAGTATAGTGCAGCATTGTGGTGACCACAAGTATATAGTAGTACAGTACAGTAGGCCATTGCTGTATCTTGCAGCTCTGTATCACTTCTAGTATCCATATCTGTGCTGCATTGTTGTGACCAGTATATAGTAGTATAGTGCAGCATTGTGGTGACCACCAGTATATATATAGTAGTACAGTACAGTAGGCCATTGCTGTTTCTTGCTGCTCTGTGTCACTTCTAGTATCCTGATCAGTGCTGCATTGTTGTGACCAGTATATACTAGTACAGTGCAGCATTGTGGTGACCACCAGCATATAGTAGTACAGTACAGTAAGCCATTGCTGTATCTTGCAGCTCTGTGTCACTTCTAGGATCCATATATGTGCTGCATTGTTGTGACCAGTATATAATAGTACAGTGCAGCATTGTGGTGACCACCAGTATATAGCAGTGCAGTACAGTAGGCCATTGCTGTTTCTTGCTGCTCTGTGTCACTTCTAGTATCCATATCTGTGCTGCATTGTTGTGACCAGTATATAGTAGTACAGTGCAGTATTGTGGTGACCACCAGTACATAGTAGTACAGTACAGTAGGCCATTGCTGTTTCTTGCTGCTCTGTTTCACTTCTAGTATCCTGATCAGTGCTGCATTGTTGTGACCAGTATATAGTAGTACAGTGCAGCATTGTGGTGACCACCAGTATATAGTAGTACAGTACAGAAGGCTATTGCTGTATCTTGCAGCTCTGTGTCACTTCTAGTATCCATATCTGTGCTGCATTGTTGTGACCAGTATATAGTAGTATAGTGCAGCATTGTGGTGACCACAAGTATATAGTAGTACAGTACAGTAGGCCATTGCTGTATCTTGCAGCTCTGTATCACTTCTAGTATCCATATCTGTGCTGCATTGTTGTGACCAGTATATAGTAGTATAGTGCAGCATTGTGGTGACCACCAGTATATATATAGTAGTACAGTACAGTAGGCCATTGCTGTTTCTTGCTGCTCTGTGTCACTTCTAGTATCCTGATCAGTGCTGCATTGTTGTGACCAGTATATAGTAGTACAGTGCAGCATTGTGGTGACCACCAGTATATAGTAGTACAGTACAGTAGGCCATTGCTGTATCTTGCAGCTCTGTGTCACTTCTAGGATCCATATCTGTGCTGCATTGTTGTGACCAGTACATAGTAGTACATTGCAGCATTGTGGTGACCACCAGTATATAGTAGTACAGTACAGTAGGCCATTGCTGTTTCTTGCTGCTCTGTGTCACTTCTAGTATCCTGATCAGTGCTGCAATGTTGTGACCAGTATATACTAGTACAGTGCAGCATTGTGGTGACCACCAGTATATAGTAGTACAGTACAGTAGGTCATTGCTGTATCTTGCAACTCTGTGTCACTTCTAGTATCCATATCTGTGCTGCATTGTTATGACCAGTATATAGTAGTACAGTGCAGCATTGTGGTGACCATCAGTACATAGTAGTACAGTACAGTAGGCCATTGCTGTTTCTTGCTGCTCTGTGTCACTTCTAGTATCCTGATCAGTGCTGCATTATTGTGACCAGTATATAGTAGTACAGTGCAGCATTGTGGTGACCACCACTATATAGTAGTACAGTACAGTAGGCCATTGCTGTATCTTGCAGCTCTGTGTCACTTCTAGGATCCATATCTGTGCTGCATTGTTGTGACCAGTATATAGTAGTACAGTGCAGCATTGTGGTGACCACCAGTATATAGCAGTACTGTAGAGTAGGCCATTGCTGTTTCTTGCTGCTCTGTGTCACTTCTAGTATCCATATTTGTCCTGCATTGTTGTGACCAGAACATAGTAGTACAGTGCAGCATTGTGGTGACCACCAGTATATAGCAGTACTGTAGAGTAGGCCATTGCTGTCTCTTGCTGCTCTGTGTCACTTCTAGTATCCATATCTGTGCTGCATTGTTGTGACCAGAACATAGTAGTACAGTGCAGCATTGTGGTGACCACGAGTATATAGTAGTACAGTACAGTAGGTCATTGCTGTTTCTTGCTGCTCAGTGTCACTTCTAGCATCCATATCTGTGCTGCATTGTTGTGTGAATGCCACATGGATTTCTCACAAATATTTAAAATGCCCGCTCTAATATATATTGTAAACGCCTACACCTCTTATTACCATATCCCATGAATGTACGCTATACATCGCAAAACACTGCATCCCATAAGAGAAAACAATACACCCACACATTATCTGAGTTCCGAAGCTCATTGATGTATATATTTGTTATTAAAAGGATATGGATTCAATATATATTACAAAGTACAGTATACCTATAGTTACATGGTTACACTCACACAGTAAGCAGTTGAAACATACAGTTACATACAATTACAGTTACAGGCCAGCGATACAATTACCATTCCCTCCAATGCATCTTATGTCTCCCTCTCTCTCTGTAAATAAATACAGGAACTGATCTGCCAGCAACTCCTTCATCCTCTGAGACCAAAAAGCAACTAAGCTCCTGTGTGATCAATAAGTGTTATCTAGTTTTTGAGGGAGGGATTCACGATGAGTCACCAGTTCCTTTGTATATGCTAATCAGGTTCAGCCTTGAAGACATCCAAAGGGCTGGCCTGAGTTTCCTGTCCAATGTCCTAATAAGAGTGATTTTAGCTTTTATACATGTAATCATAATTATCCGCTGCAATGTCCCACAACTTCACAACAAGCATCAAATGAATCTACACATCAATCTGGTTGCTTCAATAGTAAACATGACCGGTCTATCTTGTGTCGTTCAAATAATACACATTCATGACATTACTTCATTATATACAATTCTAAATCATCATGATGTCTGGCGCTTGATATTATTATAATTATGTACTGCATGAAATAAGTGTCGAATCCATCTCTGTGGCATGTCCGTGTAAATGCGTGTGTTACCATATATTGCTGTGCTCGCTGCGCGTATTTGCAAGTATAGCGACTTATATGTGTGTAGTTTGTATGTTCTCTTTATGTAATATTTTTGACTTCGACAGTTGTGACCAGTACATAGTAGTACAGTGCAGCATTGTGGTGACCACCAGTATATAGTAGTACAGTACAGTTGTCCATTGCTGTATCTTGCAGCTCCGTGTCAGACTCAGATCTGTTCTCCGGATCAGTGCTCAATATCTTTGCTGCATTGTGGGGACCAGTATATAGTAGTACAGTGCTGCATTGTGGTGACTAGTATACTACAGTAAAATAGTCCAGTGCTGATCTTGCTGCTCAATGTCAGTTCTCCGTAGTATAATCAGTGATCAGTAAAATCAGTGCGCTGTTAGACATGCGCCCGTTTTCCGCCATTAGTGCATTGGGATTTAGACAATTGATGAAGTTATTGTGTCCCTGGTACAAAATCCCATCTAGATTCCACTTCACTAGGCAGGCGATAGCGAGATTTTACCAATTAATATCAGTGATTTATAATTATTAATTACAGTGATCTTGCCAAATAATTCCCGTGATTTTGTCATTTTCTTCCAGTGGTTTGGACCAATAATACCATTGATTAGAACAAATAATTCCTGTGATATTGAGGTGTTTGTGTCGCTTAGCTTAGCCGTCCAGCGACCTTGGTGCACCTCTTTTTCTCTTTGCATCATGTGCTGTTTGGGGACTATTTTTTTCAAGTGCCATCCTGTCTGACACTGCAGTGCCCCTCCTAGATGGGCCAGGTGTTTGTGTCGGCCACTTGTGTCGCTTAGCTTAGCTATTCAGCGACCTTGGTGCACCTCTTTTTTTCTTTGCATCATGTGCTGTTTGGGGACTATTTTTTTGAAGTGCCATCCTGTCTGACACTGCAGTGCCACTCCTAGATGGGCCAGGTGTTTGTGTCGGCCACTTGTGTCGCTTAGCTTAGCTATTCAGCGACCTTGGTGCACCTCTTTTTTTCTTTGCATCATGTGCTGTTTGGGGACTATTTTTTTGAAGTGCCATCCTGTCTGACACTGCAGTGCCACTCCTAGATGGGCCAGGTGTTTGTGTCGGCCACTTGGGTCGCTTAGCTTAGTCACACAGCTACCTCATTGCGCCTCTTTTTTTCTTTGCATCATGTGCTGTTTGGGGACTATTTTTTGAAGTGCCATCCTGTCTGACACTGCAGTGCCACTCCTAGATGGGCCAGGTGTTTGTGTCGGCCACTTGTGTCGCTTAGCTTAGCCATCCAGCGACCTCGGTGCAAATTTTAGGACTAAAAATAATATTGTGGGGTGTGAGGTGTTCAGAATAGACTGAAAATTAGTGGAAATTATGGTTATTGAGGTTATTAATACTATGGGATCAAAATGACCCCCAAATTCTATGATTTAAGCTGTTTTTGAGTTGTTGTTTTTTAAAACCACCTGAATCCAAAACACACCCGACTCCAACAAAAAATTTTCAGGGAGGTTTTGCCAAAACGCGTCCGAATCCAAAACACGGCCGCGGAACCGAATCCAAAACCAAAACACAAAACCCGAAAAATTTCCGGTGCACATCACTAGATTTAAGTAATGGTTACTTATCTTCCCCGTTCCAAATTCTAAAGGGTACTAGGCAGGGCTGACCGCTCTCCCCTTTGCTTTTTTCTGTCGCCTTAGAACCCCTAGCCATAGCATTCCGTGCCTCCTCTCTCTACACAGGAATTCGGGTTGGCAGTTCTGAGGTTACACTTAGTCTTTTTGCAGATGACACATTGCTGTTCCTCATGAATCCTTTCCAGTGTATCCCAGCAATTGTTAATATTATCATTTAAGGTTAATTACCCTAAATCTAAATTGTTGCCCTTAGCCACAAATATATTGTCCTCTGGTTCCCTCACCGTCCTCTCCCAATTTTCTGTTTGCAAAACTCCTTTCAAATACTTGGGTGTCATGATCCCTCTCTCATTGGAAACACTGTATGTGGTTAACTTTAAACTAGAGATGAGCGGGTTCGATTCTCAGAGAACCGAACCCTACTGGACTTCACGTCACGAGCCCGGATCCGAGTCAGGGTCGGGTTTTCCCGCCTGACTCGGAAACCAGAACGAGGCAAAATGTCATCATCGCGCTGTCGATTTCTCGCAGGGTTTGATTTCCATATACGGAGCCGCGCGTCGCCGCCATTTTTACTCCGGCATTGGAGAGTGTACAGAGAGGACGTGTCTCCATCCTCAGTGTCCTCTGCTGCCATATGTCCAGTGCTGCTGTATAAGTCCAGTGGTGGTGTCCCTGTGCTGCCGTATATGTTCGTTGATACTGCCGTATATGTCCAGCGGTACTGCCGTATATGTCCAGCGGTACTGCCGTATATGTCCAGTGGTACTGACGTTTAAATCCAGTGATCCTGCCGTATAATTCCAGTGATCCTGCCGTATAATTCCAGTGATCCTGCCGTGTAAGTTCTGTGATCCTGGAGTATAAAATAAATCCAGTGATCCTGCCGTATATGTCCAGTGATACTGCCGTATATCTCCAGTGATACTGCCGTATATGTCCAGCGGTACTGCTGTATAATTCCAGTGATCCTGCCGTATAATTCCAGTGATCCTGCCGTATAATTACAGTGGTACTGGCGTATAAGTCCAGTCCAGTGATACTCTCGTTTGTGTCCAGTGATACTGCCGTATATGTCTATTGAAACTGCCATATATGTCCAGCGGTACTGCTGTATAAATCCAGTGATCCTGCCGTATAATTCCAGTGATCCTGACATATAAATCCAGTGATCCTGACATAAAATTACAGTTGTACTGGCGTATAAGTCCAGTCCAGTGAAACTGCCATATATGTCCAGCGATACTGCCGTAAATGTCCAGCTGTACTGCCGTATAAATCCAGTGGTACTGCCTTATATGTCCAGTGATCCTGCTGTATAATTCCAGTGATCCTGCCGTATAAGTCCAGTTATCCTGCCGTATAATTCCATATAAATCCATATAATTCCGTATAAATCCAGTCCAGTGGTGCTGCCATATAAGTTCAGTGGTGCTGTCCTGTGCTGTATATTATTTACTCCAAATAAAGAGGTTATTAATATTTAATCCAAATAATTTTTACAGGGTTTGCCCTGTGAGGTGTAGGGGTACGCTCTCTTGTGCTGCATATTGTGTTATATAACTCCAGAAAAATAATAGAGAACAAAAATTTGGAGGGTAAAATAGGGAAAGATCAAGAACCACTTCCTCCTAGTGCTGAAGCTGCTGCCACTAGTCATGACATAGACAATGAAATGCCATCAACGTCGTCTGCCAAGTCTGATCCCAATGTGATAGTAGTGGGCATGTAAAATCCAAAAAGCCAAAGTTCATTAAAAAAACGAAAAAAAAAGAAGAAGTTAAAATCGTCTGAGGAGAAACATAAACTTGCCAATATGCCATTTACGACATGGAGTGGCCAGGAACGTCTGAGGCCCTGGCCTATGTTTATGACTAGTGGTTCAGCTTCACATGACGATGGAAGCACTCATCCTCTCGCTAGAAAAATGTAAAGAGTTAAGCTGGCAAAAGCACAGCAAAGAACTGTGCGTTCTTCTAAATCACAAATCCCCAAGGAGAGTTCAATTGTGTCGGTTGCGATGCCTGACCTTCCCAACACTGGACGGGAAGAGGTGGCTCCTTCCACCATTTGCACGCCCCCTGCAAGTGCTGGAAGGAGCACCCGCAGTACAGTTCCTGATAGTCAAATTGAAGATGTCACTGTTGAAGTACACCAGGATGAAGATATGGGTGTTGCTGGCGCTGAGGAGAAAGTTAACGAGGAGGATTCTGACGGTGATCTGGTTTGTTTAAATCAGGCACCCGGGGAGACACCTGTTGTCCGTGGCATGAAGAAGCTCATTGTGATGCCTGGGCAAACTACCAAAAGAGCCATCTCTTCGGTGTGGAATTATTTCTCCACAAATTCGGACAACAGGTGTCAAGCCGTGTGTTGCCTCTGTCAATCTGTAATAAGTAGTGTGACCGGACGGTATCGTACGAAAGCCCTCACCGCTTTCGCGTCCCATCCCCAGTACACAGAATGGATGTTTAGGTCACAAGGGCCCCGGCCACATGGGGATTCCCGCTTACCGTCAGTAACCGCCTGTTACCGACTCCACCCACTGCGCAGTGGGCGGGTTTACGCTGCCACCACCAAACTCCTAACCTGCCATGGCATTTGGAACCATGGTTCTGTTCTGTATGCGTCAACACGCCGCCTTACCACCCCGGTGTCACGAACCGGTCTCTCACCTTTGCGGGTTCTGGGGTTCATCCGTTGCCAGTGCGGTTGCTCGCGGTGCTGTGCGCCCGTGTGGGGACACGGCGTGATCAATGGCACAGGTAATGCAGAGTCTGGGAACTGTGAGTGCGGGGACCAAATGGCCTAAGGCACTGCGGTGTGTCTGCTGTATAGGAGGTGGCCATGTTGGAGACCAAATAGCTAATACTGAGCACTTGTGAAAACACCTGTGGGCAGGTGTAAGCCAATCCCGTGCTTGTGCTGCCTTTAAGTAGGCTGGGATTATGTCACTCTGGGCCAGTGCTTTGTTGTATCAAAGCTGTGCTCTAGCTCTGAACTCTCTCCGTGCATTCCTGTGTGATTCCCGTGGTCCAGATATCGCCTCCGTTCCCAGAGGTCCGTTTTGCAGCCTTCACTGCCAAAGATCTACCGGCTCTCCATTGTGCTATCAGTCAATTGCACACCTATTGGAAATACTTGGATTCCCAGTGTCCTGCATGAGGTTACCTTGTCTGTCTGCCTATCATACAAAGTCTGGAGGATTCCAATTCCCTCAGCTGTTCGTTTGTTCAACTCTGCATTTAACCCATTCATCACCTCGCCATCTACTACAGTTTCACAGTGATCTCCGGAACCCGCAAGTAACCCAATTCAGTACTTTTTCTATGTTGTCATTACAAGGATAATTCTTCACAGTCTCTCAGTTAACTCTTAAAACTCCATTGCAAATTCTTACAGTTAATTCTCCATGTCTGCATTAACCAGTTAAACACAATCTGCAGTTCAGCATCAAAGCCTGTTTATATTTGGACAATTCAACATTTATTCTTCAGCTTGTTTTTGCATATGTTTCCATGAACATTTCTTTTATTTATTTCTGAGTTTTCTCTTGCATATTATTTCTGTCATTCCTGCAATACTTCAGTATAATGATGATTAACAACTAGTCATTTAACTCCTTACTGAATTGTTACTTTAATAAATATATGAAACGGAACTTCCTTCGTCCTCCCTGTTTTCTTCATACCCCAGCACCTACCCCTGTGGTTGGTTCCAGGTTAACGGATTCACAAAAACACCCGGACCTGACAGTAAGCACTGGCCACATGGATCCGTCAAGTGACCAATTCGCAGGAGGCGGTGCTACGTCAAATATCCTTTCCCGTCTGGAAAACCAGGAGTCTATACAGACACAAATAGTGCAGTTTATGCAAACTATGGCAGACCGTTTAGAGACTCTTCATACAGCAATTAAAACGTCTCAAGTCCAGATTCCAACTCCGGTTGTCCCAGTTACCACTACAGCTTCTCCTGTGATGCTGCCTACGTCCCGCTTGCAGTTACCCTCTCCGAGTAAGTTTGACGGAACTCCAAAACTTTGCAGGGGATTCCTGAATCAATGCGAGATCCAGTTCGAACTGATGTCCGCCAGTTTCCCATCAGCTCGTTCTAAGGTCGCATATATTATTGCCCTCCTCTCCGGTCAGGCTCTGGAGTGGGCATCACCATTATGGGAGAGAGGTGATCCTATCCTCTCTAATTACAAAGAGTTTGTATCTTCTTTCCGGAGAATCTTTGACGAACCCGGCAGGACCACCTCAGCATCTTTGGAGATTCTCCGTCTACGTCAAGGTTTACGTCCTGTCAATCAATATATTGTTCAGTTTCGCACGTTGTCTTCAGAGTTAAACTGGAATGAGGAGGCCCTGATCGCCGCGTTTTGGAATGGACTTTCTGAGAGAATCAAGGACGATTTAACTATCCGGGATGTGCCAACTAAACTGGATGAATTGATTTCTCTCTGTAACAAACTTGACCTACGCTACAGGGAGCGATGTTTAGAGAAATCCAGGGCAGAGCGATCCAGTCCACGTTATCATCCTAGGCCTCGACAAGATTCTTCATCACAGTCTCCGGTAACGACAGACGAACCTATGCAGATTGGGCGCTCTCGCCTCACAGAAGAGGAACGACTTCGTCGTCGACAGGGTAACCTCTGCATGTACTGTGGGTCCTCTGAACACTTAGTTAAATTCTGCAAACTCCGACCGGGAAACTCTCGCTCCTAGCTTATTCAAGAGAGGTTAAGCTAGGAGTTACTCTAGAATCACGTTCTGGGAAAGAGCCGACCTTGTCTATTCAATTAGAAGTGCCAAGTTCTACAGTGAAAGTTTCAGCTCTCCTAGATTCTGGGGCAGCCGAGAACTTCATCTCCTCAGCCTTTGTCATGCGGTCTAAAGTTCAAACCATGCCTCTGGAAGCAGCAGTTGCCGTTACAGCAGTGGATGGAAGTCGAATTCCAGATGGTATAATTACTCATCGAACCGTATGTCTCAAGATGAAAGTTGGTGTGCTCCATTCCGAATACCTCTCCTTCTACGTGATTCCCAAAGCCTCTCAAGATGTGATACTTGGTTTACCTTGGCTGCAGAAACATAACCCTCAACTTAATTGGCAAACCATGGAAGTCCTTTCATGGGGTAAATCTTGTACCAAGAACTGTTTAGCCTCAATTGTACCTCTCCGGTCAATCAGCCTTCCCGACCTACCTCCGGTGTATCAATCCTTTGCGGATGTTTTCAGTAAACAAGCAGCAGACTCTCTACCTCCTCATCGCGAATGGGACTGCCCAATTGTCCTGGTTCCGGGTAAAACACCTCCTAGGGGACGAATTTATCCGCTATCCATCCCAGAGACGCAAGCTATGTCTGATTATATACAAGAAAATCTAACCAAAGGATTTATCAGACCATCTTCTTCACCTGCAGGAGCCGGATTCTTTTTCGTTAAGAAGAAGGACGGTGGGTTACGACCATGCATAGATTACCGTGGACTCAATGAGATCACTGTGAAAAACAAGTATCCATTACCCTTAATTCCAGAATTATTTGACCGGGTAAAAGGAGCTACTGTGTTTACAAAACTGGATCTCCGAGGGGCCTACAATTTAATCCGCATCCGAGAAGGGGACGAGTGGAAGACTGCTTTTAATACCCGGGATGGGCATTACGAATACCTTGTAATGCCTTTCGGTCTTTGTAATGCACCTGCAGTTTTTCAAAGCTATGTGAATGAACTTTTTCGTGATCTTCTCTACAAGTGTCTAGTAGTGTACCTGGATGATATCCTAATATTCTCTAGGGATATAAAGTCTCACCGTCACCAAGTTAAAGAGGTACTGACACGTCTGAGGAAAAATCAACTTTATTGTAAGTTAGAGAAGTGCACTTTTGAAGTATCTTCCATACCGTTCCTTGGTTACATCATTTCTGGATCAGAGCTATGTATGGATCCCGGTAAGGTACAAGCTATCCGAGATTGGTCCACTCCTACAACTCTCAAGGGGATTCAGCGATTTCTCGGCTTTGCTAATTTCTATAGGAGATTCATTAAGAATTATTCTACGTTAGCTGCTCCCATCACAGCCCTAACTCGTAAGGGAGCAAATCCTACGAACTGGTCTTCAGAAGCAATCAAAGCCTTCTCTGATTTAAAGCAAGCCTTTGTGTCAGCCCCCATTCTTCGACAGCCTGAGTTGAATCGTCCCTTTCTACTAGAGGTGGATGCATCTACAGAAGCAGTAGGAGCTGTGTTGTCACAAGTCTTTGAAGATAAAAAGGTCCATCCCTGCGGATATTTCTCCCGTAAGTTCCTCCCGGCAGAACGTAATTATGCAATCGGTGAGCAAGAGTTACTTGCCATCAAGTTGGCATTTGAGGAGTGGAGATACCTTCTAGAAGGAGCTCAACATCGCATTACAGTTTATACTGATCATAAGAATCTTCTGTATCTGCAGTCAGCTCAGTGTTTGAATCCACGACAAGCCCGATGGGCGCTTTTCTTCTCACGATTTGATTTCAAACTCACCTATCGTCCAGGGTCTCAGAACAAAAAGGCAGATGCCCTTTCCCGGTCCTTTGCTTCTTCTGAATTAAATGATGCTACCACGAATCAAGCCATTGTGAATCCTAGGTCCTTTTTAATGACTCGAACCTCTCCAGTTCCTCCGCCTGGCAAGACCTTTGTCGCCACAAGTCTTCGAAAACGGCTGCTTACCTGGGCTCACTCCTCTTCCTTCATGGGTCATCCTGGGGTTCTAAAGACTCTCAAGTTTATTCAACAGTCTTATTGGTGGCCACGTCTCAAAGCCGATGTCCAAGAGTTTATAGCAGCATGTCCTAAATGTGCCCAACATAAGAGTCCAAGAAGTTCTCCACCAGGTTTGTTACATCCACTATCCATACCCAAACAACCATGGACTCATATCTCAATGGATTTCGTGACCGATCTACCTCCATCAAAAGGGCGAAATACCATTTGGGTGATAGTGGATCGATTTTCGAAAATGGCACATTTCATTCCATTAACTGGGTTACCATCAGCCCCTTTACTAGCCAAATTGTTCATCTCTGAAATCTTCAAGTTGCATGGCCTTCCTCGAGAAATTGTTTCTGATCGGGGAACACAGTTTGTGGCCAAGTTTTGGAGGTCGCTTTGTTCATCTTTAAATGTCAAGTTGAACTTTTCTTCTGCATATCATCCTCAGACAGATGGACAAACTGAGAGAGTCAACCAAGACCTTGAAACATTTCTCCGGCTATATATATCGTCCTCACAGGATGACTGGGTTGACTACCTTCCATTGGCAGAATTTGCTCATAATAATCTCTTCCATTCATCTTCAGAATCTACGCCCTTTTATATTAACTTCGGCTTTCATCCTCGTGTGCCAGAGTTTCATCCATTGCCAGCCCTAGAGGTCCCAGCGGCAGATCAAGAGCTTCAACGTCTATCTAGCATCTGGAGTTGTGTACGTAAGTCCTTGGTCAAAACTTCCGCTCGTTATAAATCTTTTGCAGATAAAAAACGTAAAGCTGTACCGAATTACAAAGTGGGAGACCAAGTTTGGATTTCTACGCGCAATCTCAAGTTCAAAGTTCCTTCTAAGAAATTTGCTCCCAGGTTTATTGGTCCATTTCCCATTGTAAAGGTACTCAACCCTGTGTCATACAAAGTCAAGCTGCCATCGTCTTTGAGAATTCCTAACGCCTTTCATACATCTTTACTGAAGCCTTTGATTCTCAATAAGTTCCGTACTACCCAGTCCAAATCTCCTAAAGTTCACTCTTTGCAGAATGAGGAATTTGAAGTTAAAGAGATTGTGGACTCACGTTCCCGATATGGACGTTTACAGTTTCTGGTCGACTGGAAGGGTTACGGCCCGGAGGAGAGATCCTGGGTTTTCTCTGAAGATGTTCATGCTCCAAGACTGGTACAGAAATACTTCTCCAAAAATCCTGACAAGGTTCAAAGGTGTTCGGAGACCACCCGTAGAAGAGGGGGTACTGTCACGAACCGGTCTCTCACCTTTGCGGGTTCTGGGGTTCATCCGTTGCCAGTGCGGTTGCTCGCGGTGCTGTGCGCCCGTGTGGGGACACGGCGTGATCAATGGCACAGGTAATGCAGAGTCTGGGAACTGTGAGTGCGGGGACCAAATGGCCTAAGGCACTGCGGTGTGTCTGCTGTATAGGAGGTGGCCATGTTGGAGACCAAATAGCTAATACTGAGCACTTGTGAAAACACCTGTGGGCAGGTGTAAGCCAATCCCGTGCTTGTGCTGCCTTTAAGTAGGCTGGGATTATGTCACTCTGGGCCAGTGCTTTGTTGTATCAAAGCTGTGCTCTAGCTCTGAACTCTCTCCGTGCATTCCTGTGTGATTCCCGTGGTCCAGATATCGCCTCCGTTCCCAGAGGTCCGTTTTGCAGCCTTCACTGCCAAAGATCTACCGGCTCTCCATTGTGCTATCAGTCAATTGCACACCTATTGGAAATACTTGGATTCCCAGTGTCCTGCATGAGGTTACCTTGTGTGTCTGCTTATCATACAAAGTCTGGAGGATTCCAATTCCCTCAGCTGTTCGTTTGTTCAACTCTGCATTTAACCCATTCATCACCTCGCCATCTACTACAGTTTCACAGTGATCTCCGGAACCCGCAAGTAACCCAATTCAGTACTTTTTCTATGTTGTCATTACAAGGATAATTCTTCACAGTCTCTCAGTTAACTCTTAAAACTCCATTGCAAATTCTTACAGTTAATTCTCCATGTCTGCATTAACCAGTTAAACACAATCTGCAGTTCAGCATCAAAGCCTGTTTATATTTGGACAATTCAACATTTATTCTTCAGCTTGTTTTTGCATATGTTTCCATGAACATTTCTTTTATTTATTTCTGAGTTTTCTCTTGCATATTATTTCTGTCATTCCTGCAATACTTCAGTATAATGATGATTAACAACTAGTCATTTAACTCCTTACTGAATTGTTACTTTAATAAATATATGAAACGGAACTTCCTTCGTCCTCCCTGTTTTCTTCATACCCCAGCACCTACCCCTGTGGTTGGTTCCAGGTTAACGGATTCACAAAAACACCCGGACCTGACACCCGGGTGTGGTGTTGACGAATCCCCACTAGTTGCTTGACTAGACCCCTGCCGGTAGCTGGTGGAAGGCGGAACTTTGAGCATACTTGCCCACTCTCCCGGAAAGGCCCCCCACCACTTTCAGCCTGTTAAATAGAAAAAAGGTGAGGGGTGATGATGCGATCGCGTTATTCGCACCATCGTAACCCCGCTCTGAAATACCATTAATGTGGCCATTACAGAGCAGGAGCGTGGCTACAACGCTGCATACATGTCACCACACCCCCGTACCGCCTCCTCCACGCCCCCTCGGAGGGAGCAGCCAAAAAGTAGGTAAGTATGACTTCAAAAAGACTCAGCAATACAGCAAGATGTTACAGCAGAATGAAACTGGTATAATACACTCTGGAGGCTCACAGGCCTCCTCTTTTTATCTCAGTTCTACACACAGTACCACAGGGGGGTAAGCCCTCCCTGTCTTCTCCAACCAATCAGGTTATCGCACAAAATATAAATAAATACAATTTACATTTCAAAAGTTAAGAATTAGAAATTCTATACAAATGTAAATATAACTTGAATTTCCATTGCATTTATCCTCTCACACATACTGTAGACAACGTTCTTATAAGTTAAACATAATCTGCATCACACATAATGCAGCCTAGAAAATGTTACATCAAACTGTTGTTAAACGAAACCCACTAGTTTGCATTCAAAAAACACAATCTGATTTAGCAGCCACTTGTGTCTCCATGCAAAACCAGTTTTGACTTATCACACCACAGGAGATACTGAAAGCACAGTCTTCTTTCCAAACCTTCATTTGTACCTGAAAGAAAATGTTTGCCCACCAAAAGGCCTGCTAATCGCCACCCTGCTTTAGCTAGGACCATTAACATACAACTTCCTATGCAAACGTGTCTCAAGTAGAGATGTGCACTTGAAATTTTTCGGGTTTTGTGTTTTGGTTTTGGGTTCGGTTCCGCGGCCGTGTTTTGGGTTCGACCGCGTTTTGGCAAAACCTCACCGAATTTTTTTTGTCGGATTCGGGTGTGTTTTGGATTCGGGTGTTTTTTTCAAAAAACACTAAAAAAAAGCTTAAATCATAGAATTTGGGGGTCATTTTGATCCCAAAGTATTATTAACCTCAAAAACCATAATTTCCACTCATTTTCAGTCTATTCTGAACACCTCACACCTCACAATATTATTTTTAGTCCTAAAATTTGCACCGAGGTCGCTGGATGACTAAGCTAAGCGACCCTAGTGGCCGACACAAACACCTGGCCCATCTAGGAGTGGCACTGC
Organism: Pseudophryne corroboree; assembly: GCF_028390025.1. NCBI lineage: Eukaryota > Metazoa > Chordata > Amphibia > Anura > Myobatrachidae > Pseudophryne > Pseudophryne corroboree. The sequence goes on along the minus strand of NC_086445.1, from coordinate 6,852,952 downwards.
AGTGTCACGCAGGATGGCCCTTCCAAAAAACACTCCCCAAACAGCACATGACGCAAAGAAAAAAAGAGGCGCAATGAGGTAGCTGTGTGAGTAAGCTAAGTGACCCTAGTGGCCGACACAAACACCTGGCCCATCTAGGAGTGGCACTGCAGTGTCACGCAGGATGGCCCTTCCAAAAAACACTCCCCAAACAGCACATGACGCAAAGAAAAAAAGAGGCGCAATGAGGTAGCTGTGTGAGTAAGATAAGCGACCCTAGTGGCCGACACAAACACCTGGCCCATCTAGGAGTGGCACTGCAGTGTCACGCAGAATGGCCCTTCCAAAAAACACTCCCCAAACAGCACATGACGCAAAGAAAAAAAGAGGCGCAATGAGGTAGCTGTGTGAGTAAGATAAGCGACCCTAGTGGCCGACACAAACACCTGGCCCATCTAGGGGGTACATTTACTAACATTCGTAATTTCCGAAAATAGGTCAAAGTTCAATCACGAATGACATCGACAGTGTAAAACTGCAACTTTTTGAATTTATTACGATGGATTTACTAAGCTGTCGTATTCGGGTTTTTCTTTTCTTCCGATGTCGATGTCATTCGTTTTTTTTTACCTAATTTTACGGCAGTGATTAGCAAAACACTGCCGTTTTTTTTAACAATCAATCTCGGCCGGATCTGTGTGATCCGTGCTGGGGTTCTTTTTTTTTTTTTTTTTTAATTAAACAATGTAAAATCCCAAAAAAAAATGCGTGGGGTCCCCCCTCCTAAGCATAACCAGCCTCGGGCTCTTTGAGCCGATCCTGGTTGCAGAAATATGGTAAAAAAAATGACAGGGGTTCCCCCATATTTAAGCAACCAGCATCGGGCTCTGCGCCTGGTCCTGGTCCCAAAAATACGGGGGACAAAAAGAGTAGGGGTCCCCCGTATTTTTAAAACCAGCACCGGGCTCCACTAGCTGGACAGATAATGCCACAGCCGGGGGTCACTTTTATACAGCGCCCTGCGGCCGTGGCATCAAAAATCCAACTAGTCACCCCTGGCCGGGGTACCCTGGGGGAGTGGGAACCCCTTCAATCAAGGGGTCCCCCCCCCCCAGCCACCCAAGGGCCAGGGGTGAAGCCCGAGGCTGTCCCCCCCCATCCAATGGGCTGCGGATGGGAGGGCTGATAGCCTTTGTTGTAAAATAAAAGATATTGTTTTTAGTAGCAGTACTACAAGTCCCAGCAAGCCTCCCCCGCATGCTGGTACTTGGAGAACCACAAGTACCAGCATGCGGCGGAAAAACGGGCCCGCTGGTACCTGTAGTACTACCACTAAAAAAATACCCAAAAAAACACAAGACACACACACCGTGAAAGTATAATTTTATTACATACATACACACATACATACATACATACTTACCTTATGTTCTCACGCAGGTCGGTCCTCTTCTCCAGTAGAATCCAAGGGGTACCTGTTGAAGAAATTCTACTCACCAGATCCAGTGGTCCAGGCTCCTCGGCAAATCCAGGGTTAATCCACGTACTTGAATAAAACAAAAAAACGCTGTCACGACCACGAACTGAAAGGTGACCCATGTTTGCACATGGGTCACCTTGCCCCGAATGCCAGAAACCCACTTTGCCTTCTGGCTAAGTGGGTTTCTTCAGCCAATCAGGGAGTGCCACGTTGTAGCACTCTCCTGATCAGCTGTGTGCTCCTGTCTTCACTGACAGGCAGCACGCGGCAGTGTTACAATGTAGCGCCTATGCGCTACATTGTAACCAATGATGGGAACTTTCTGCTCAGCGGTGACGTCACTTTAGGTCAACCGCAGGGCACAAAGTTCACATCATTGGTTACAATGTAGCGCATAGGCGCTACATTGTAACACTGCCGTGTGCCGCCTGTCAGTGAGGACAGGAGCACACAGCTGATCAGTAGAGTGCTACAACGTGGCACTCCCTGATTGGCTGAAGAAACCCACTTAGCCAGAAGGCAAAGTGGGTTTCTGGCATTCGTGGGAAGGTGACCCATGTGCAAACATGGGTCACCTTTCAGTTCGTGGTCGGGCAACCGTTTTTTTGTTTTATTCAAGTACGTGGATTAACCCTGGATTTGCCGAGGAGCCTGGACCACTGGATCTGGTGAGTAGAATTTCTTCAACAGGTACCCCTTGGATTCTACTGGAGAAGAGGACCGACCTGCGTGGGAACATAAGGTAAGTATGTATGTATGTATGTGTGTATGTATGTAATAAAATTATACTTTCACGGTGTGTGTGTCTTGTGTTTTTTTGGGTATTTTTTTAGTGGTAGTACTACAGGTACCAGCGGGCCCGTTTTTCCGCCGCATGCTGGTACTTGTGGTTCTCCAAGTACCAGCATGCGGGGGAGGCTTGCTGGGACTTGTAGTACTGCTACTAAAAACAATATCTTTTATTTTACAACAAAGGCTATCAGCCCTCCCATCCGCAGCCCATTGGATGGGGGGGGACAGCCTCGGGCTTCACCCCTGGCCCTTGGGTGGCTGGGGGGGGGGGGACCCCTTGATTGAAGGGGTTCCCACTCCCCCAGGGTACCCCGGCCAGGGGTGACTAGTTGGATTTTTGATGCCACGGCCGCAGGGCGCTGTATAAAAGTGACCCCCGGCTGTGGCATTATCTGTCCAGCTAGTGGAGCCCGGTGCTGGTTTTAAAAATATGGGGGACCCCTACTCTTTTTGTCCCCCGTATTTTTGGGACCAGGACCAGGCGCAGAGCCCGATGCTGGTTGCTTAAATATGGGGGAACCCCTGTCATTTTTTTCACCATATTTCTGCAACCAGGATCGGCTCAAAGAGCCCGAGGCTGGTTATGCTTAGGAGGGGGGACCCCACGCAATTTTTTTTGAAAAAATAAGCACTTTCCCACCCCTTCCCACTGATATACATGCACGGATCTCATGGATCCGTGCATGCCTATCCAATCACGAATAAAAAAAAAAGGTCTGTTTTTTTTTAGCACTTTTTTACGAGTTGTAATTTTTCACGGCAGTGTTTGTTCTTTTTTGGCTTTGCACTTCTTAGTAAATGACCGAGATTCATACTTAAACAGCCGCGTTTTGACCGATGGTGTATTCATTCGTAATTTTTTACCTGAACTTGCAAAAAATTACGAATGCCCTCATCACTGCCGTGATTAGTGTTTAGTAAATGACCGAGATTAACCGAGATGACACTTTGAAGAAAAAACGGCATCTCGGTCAAAATCGGGAGCTTAGTAAATATACCCCTAGGAGTGGCACTGCAGTGTCACGCAGGATGGCCCTTCAAAAAAATACTCCCCAAACAGCACATGACGCAAAGAAAAATGAAAGAAAAAAGAGGTGCAAGATGGAATTGTCCTTGGGCCCTCCCACCCACCCTTATGTTGTATAAACAGGACATGCACACTTTAACCAACCCATCATTTCAGTGACAGGGTCTGCCACACGACTGTGACTGAAATGACGGGTTGGTTTGGACCCCCACCAAAAAAGAAGCAATTAATCTCTCCTTGCACAAACTGGCTCTACAGAGGCAAGATGTCCACCTCATCATCATCCTCCGATATATCACCGTGTACATCCCCCTCCTCACAGATTATCAATTCGTCCCCACTGGAATCCACCATCTCAGCTCCCTGTGTACTTTGTGGAGGCAATTGCTGCTGGTCAATGTCTCCACGGAGGAATTGATTATAATTCATTTTAATGAACATCATCTTCTCCACATTTTCTGGAAGTAACCTCGTACGCCGATTGCTGACAAGGTGAGCGGCGGCACTAAACACTCTTTCGGAGTACACACTTGTGGGAGGGCAACTTAGGTAGAATAAAGCCAGTTTGTGCAAGGGCCTCCAAATTGCCTCTTTTTCCTGCCAGTATAAGTACGGACTGTCTGACGTGCCTACTTGGATGTGGTCACTCATATAATCCTCCACCATTCTTTCAATGGGGAGAGAATCATATGCAGTGACAGTAGACGACATGTCCGTAATCGTTGTCAGGTCCTTCAGTCCGGACCAGATGTCAGCATCAGCAGTCGCTCCAGACTGCCCTGCATCACCGCCAGCGGGTGGGCTCGGAATTCTGAGCCTTTTCCTCGCACCCCCAGTTGCGGGAGAATGTGAAGGAGGAGATGTTGACAGGTCGCGTTCCGCTTGACTTGACAATTTTCTCACCAGCAGGTCTTTGAACCCCAGCAGACTTGTGTGTGCCGGAAAGAGAGATCCAAGGTAGGTTTTAAATCTAGGATCGAGCACGGTGGCCAAAATGTAGTGCTCTGATTTCAACAGATTGACCACCCGTGAATCCTTGTTAAGCGAATTAAGGGCTCCATCCACAAGTCCCACATGCCTAGCGGAATCGCTCTGTGTTAGCTCCTCCTTCAATGTCTCCAGCTTCTTCTGCAAAAGCCTGATGAGGGGAATGACCTGACTCAGGCTGGCAGTGTCTGAACTGACTTCACGTGTGGCAAGTTCAAAAGGTTGCAGAACCTTGCACAACGTTGAAATCATTCTCCACTGCGCTTGAGACAGGTGCATTCCACCTCCTATATCGTGCTCAATTGTATAGGCTTGAATGGCCTTTTGCTGCTCCTCCAACCTCTGAAGCATATATAGGGTTGAATTCCACCTCGTTACCACTTCTTGCTTCAGATGATGGCAGGGCAGGTTCAGGCGTTTTTGGTGGTGCTCCAGTCTTCTGTACGTGGTGCCTGTACGCCGAAAGTGTCCCACAATTCTTCTGGCCACCGACAGCATCTCTTGCACGCCCCTCTCGTTTTTTAAATAATTCTGCACCACCAAATTCAAGGTATGTGCAAAACATGGGACGTGCTGGAATTTGCCCATATTTAATGCACACACAATATTGCTGGCGTTGTCCGATGCCACAAATCCACAGGAGAGTCCAATTGGGGTAAGCCATTCCGCGATGATCTTCCTCAGTTGCCGTAAGAGGTTTTTAGCTGTGTGCGTATTCTGGAAACCGGTGATACAAAGCGTAGCCTGCCTAGGAAAGAGTTGGCGTTTGCGAGATGCTGCTGTTCTTGCGGCGGGAGTCCATACATCTACCCAGTGGGCTGTCACAGTCATATAGTCCTGACCCTGCCCTGCTCCACTTGTCCACATGTCCGTGGTTAAGTGGACATTGGGTACAACTGCATTTTTTAGGACACTGGTGAGTCTTTTTCTGACGTCCGTGTACATTCTCGGTATCGCCTGCCTAGAGAAGTGGAACCTAGATGGTATTTGGTAACGGGGGCACACTACCTCAAGAAATTGTCTAGTTCCCTGTGAACTAACGGCGGATACCGGACGCACGTCTAACACCAACATAGTTGTCAAGGCCTCAGTTATCCGCTTTGCAACAGGATGACTGCTGTGATATTTCATCTTCCTCGCAAAGGACTGTTGGACAGTCAATTGCTTGGTGGAAGTAGTAAAAGTGGGCTTACGACTTCCCCTCTGGGATGACCATCGACTCCCAGCAGCAACAACAGCAGCGCCAGCAGCAGTAGGCGTTACACGCAAGGATGCATCGGAGGAATCCCAGGTAGGAGAGGACTCGTCAGAATTGCCAGTGACATGGCCTGCAGGACTATTGGCATTCCTGGGGAAGGAGGAAATTGACACTGAGGGAGTTGGTGGGGTGGTTTGCGTGAGCTTGGTTACAAGAGGAAGGGATTTACTGGTCAGTGGACTGCTTCCGCTGTCGCCCAAAGTTTTTGAACTTGTCACTGACTTATTATGAATGCGCTGCAGGTGACGTATAAGGGAGGATGTTCCGAGGTGGTTAACGTCCTTACCCCTACTTATTACAGCTTGACAAAGGCAACACACGGCTTGACAAATGTTGTCCGCATTTCTGGTGAAATACTTCCACACCGAAGAGCTGATTTTTTTGGTATTTTCACCAGGCATGTCAATGGCCATATTCCTCCCACGGACAACAGGTGTCTCCCCGGGTGCCTGACTTAAACAAACCACCTCACCATCAGAATCCTCCTTGTCAATTTCCTCCCCAGCGCCAGCAACACCCATATCCTCCTCATCCTGGTGTACTTCAACACTGACATCTTCAATCTGACTATCAGGAACTGGACTGCGGGTGCTCCTTCCAGCACTTGCAGGGGGCGTGCAAATGGTGGAAGGCGCATGCTCTTCACGTCCAGTGTTGGGAAGGTCAGGCATCGCAACCGACACAATTGGACTCTCCTTGTGGATTTGGGATTTCGAAGAACGCACAGTTCTTTGCTGTGCTTTTGCCAGCTTGAGTCTTTTCATTTTTCTAGCGAGAGGCTGAGTGCTTCCATCCTCATGTGAAGCTGAACCACTAGCCATGAACATAGGCCAGGGCCTCAGCCGTTCCTTGCCACTCCGTGTGGTAAATGGCATATTGGCAAGTTTACGCTTCTCCTCCGACAATTTTATTTTAGATTTTTGAGTCCTTTTTTTACTGATATTTGGTGTTTTGGATTTTACATGCTCTGTACTATGACATTGGGCATCGGCCTTGGCAGACGACGTTGATGGCATTTCATCATCTCGGCCATGACTAGTGGCAGCAGCTTCAGCACGAGGTGGAAGTCGATCTTGATCTTTCCCTATTTTTGGAACCTCAACATTTTTGTTCTCCATATTTTAATAGGCACAACTAAAAGGCACCTCAGGTAAACAATGGAGATGGATGGATACTAGTATACTTATGGATGACGAGCGACTGCCGACACAGAGGTAGCTACAGCCGTGGACTACCGTACTGTGTCTGCTGCTAATATAGACTGGATGATAATGAGATAAAATTAAAATATATATATATATATCACACTAGTACTGCAGCCGGACAGGTATATATTATGTAATGACGGACCTGCTGGACACTGTCTGTCAGACTCAGCACTGCAGACTCCTAAAGTAAGCTACTAGTATCAAGAAGATAGAAAAAAAAAAAAACACGGGTAGGTGGTATACAATTATGGATGGACGAGCGACTGCCGACACAGAGGTAGCTACAGCCGTGGACTACCGTACTGTGTCTGCTGCTAATATAGACTGGATGATAATGAGATAAAATTAAAATTAAAATATATATATATATCACACTAGTACTGCAGCCGGACAGGTATATATTAGTAATGACGGACCTGCTGGACACTGTCTGCAGAATGCGTTTATAAAAACACCACACGACGAGTGTTTAACTTTTTCAGGCAGACAATCACAATATACTGGTGGTCAGCAGACAATCACAATACTGGTGGTCAGTGGTCACTGGTCAGTCACACTGGCAGTGGCACTCTGGCAGCAAAAGTGTGCACTGTACTTAAAATATGTACTCCTGCTATAACTGCTCCCCAGTCTCCCCCACAATTAAGCTGTGTGAGCAGTGAGCACTCAGCACAGTCAGATAATGATATACAGTATTACATATGATGCAGCACACTGGGCTGAGCACAGATATGGAATGTGACTGTGTCACACTGTGTATCGTTTTTTTTCAGGCAGAGAACGGATTAATTAAACTGGTGGTCACTGGTCACACTATCAGCAGCAAGTAGTACTCCTCCTAATAATATGCTCCCCAAAATTTGTGTCTCTCTCTTGTACTCTAGTCTAAATGGAGAGGACGCCAGCCACGTCCTCTCCCTATCAATCTCAATGCACGTGTGAAAATGGCGGCGACGCGCGGCTCCTTATATAGAATCCGAGTCTCGCGATAGAATACGAGCCTCGCGAGAATCCGACAGCGGGATGATGACGTTCGGGCGCGCTCGGGTTAACCGAGCAAGGCGGGAAGATCCGAGTCGCTCGGCCCGTGTAAAAAAACCTGAAGTTCGGGCGGGTTCGGATTCCGAGGAACCGAACCCGCTCATCTCTAGTCTCAAGTACAATTGTAAAGGTCTTTTAGAAACAAAATACCTTGTACTTTTCTCATAAGTGCTCTGTCCATGCAGTTCTATAACCGTGCAGTCCATAATTCCCCAACTGCGCAGCGATATAACATATTAAGACACATTATTAAACATACATTTAGTCATGTATAGTGCATGGTGCCTAGAGCCAAGTGTTCCTTTTTAAAATGGCACCTAGTGCACATTGTCCATTTAAAATGGGGCATGGCAGCTGAGGGTTAACCTCTCCAGCGCCACAGCTGCCATTATCCATGTGGCTGGGGGTTTCTCCGGCCACACTCCTCCCCCCCAATTCAAGCAGGAAAACCGGTGAGTCATGTCCCAATGATTTTCTCCTGGTCCCGCAGTCTCTTGGGGTGAAGGGGACGCTACCTGGGGGGCTTAGGCTCTGGCCTAGACAGTTCATCCATAGTGCAGTGGGCCTTTCTTTGTGGGTGCACAATGTTCAAATAGTAAACCTGAAGTCCAAGTTCAAGGCTCCACCACAAAAGTCTATCCGATTTCCCCAAGGTAGGTTGCAATCACCTAATGGGTGGGTGGAAAGTCACCACTGTGGGGGCCAGTTATATGAATAAAGTAAAAACTGGTCCAATGTACATACCAGTACCACCCAAGGTGTCCCAACTGTGGCATACCCCACCTCCCACCATAGCAGTATTCTGCTCAAACAGGTCACATGGTGCTCCTGCCCATATGGCTCCTCCTGGCTCAGTACTGCTCCCAGTCCGTGCTGTGGCGCAGTAGTTCATACCACAACGTCCCGGTCAAGAATGCGCGCCATCAGCACTGGAGCAAGTACTAGAGCCTTCTTCAATGACTGGAATGCCAATTCACAAGCGGGTGCAAAGTCTACTGACTTGGGGATGCCCTTCCTTGTCATCTCTGTAAGGGGGTTCACTACAGAACTAAAGTCAGTGACAACATGTCCGTAAGGAAAAGGAAAGTTATAACAAAAACACAACGGCGCTAAATCTGAACCAATAAAGAGTAATATGGATAATCACCCTTGAAATGATCCTCCAGTTGGATTAAGTCCCATATGAGGGAAGATAGTCCATGGGATAGTTCAAAATCTTCTTATGAAATAATCTGGTAAAACAAGAAGAAACTGTGCCCACTCGGTATCAAAACTCAGTTTGAGACAGAGTATGTGAGAGGCACAGAGAGCAGATGATCGTGTAATAACGCAAATATAAGGGTGTTACTTCTTTAATAAACCCAAAACACTCACAATATTCAGGTGTTTCTAAAGCATATCAAGACATCCTCAAGTAGTTTCCAAAATCAGGATAGCCAAATTATGGATGTAACACTGGTTTTTCCAAAACCTGGTAGAATAAAACAGAACCTGCGTCCACCGTTTTTTACAACCAAATGCGGTGGTTACACAGAAAGACAAATCATGGTGCAATACCTTTCTTAAAAAAAAAGGGGAATTTTATTCACAAAAAAACGCACTCACAATTTAAAAAATGAATGAAAGCATATAATACATCACTCCAATATGAGAGTCCTCTCTGGTCTAAGTGGAAAACCTCCAGATGTTCCCAAGATGGAAAAGGGATTTGACACAACCCGGGTGAAAGTGTCATGCACCGGAGATCATCACAGGGGACCCGTCCAGGACTCACGAACCACACCGTGCTTAACGCGTTTCGGATCCTCCTCGATCCTTCGTCAGAAGCATGTGTGGTAACCTTGCTGTGTTCTCTATTTATGACCCAAACTAATTACAAATTAGTTGCAATCCGTAGATTGAATTACGCGCCGCAGTAGCCGGAACCGGAAGTCCTTGCGTTCCGCTATGCGTTCCACGGCTCGTACTGGTTAACGGAAGTATCCAATTATGTCCAATTATGCGCCGTGGTTACCAGGAACCGGAAATCCATGCGTTCCGCTATGCGTTCCACGTCCGTACTGATAAGCGGAAGTGTCCAATTATGACATACATCGTTACCAGGGAACGGTAGTGTTTGAGTTCCATGGCCTCCACGTTCATATAGAATTGTTTACAATGGGAATCATGAGTTCTTACGTTCCATTATATATTCCACAATGCATTATAATGTATCCATATTGTGTCCGATTACAACAATATTAAGGAATCCATATCAATTTAACAAAGAGTCCAATGGTATCCAATAAGTTTAAGACCTCAAACAAAAGAGAAAGCAGCATCAATATTCAAAAAAGATTACTTTAGAAAGATAACAATCTATAAAAAAGATAATAATTTATTTTAAAAAAAAATTTAAAAAATTTATTTTAAAAAACAAGATACTTCAAAATCAGTATTAAGACCATTCGGGATTAGGGTTTTGAGCAAATATATCCACTTCATTTCCGATTTTGAGAGACGGGAATCTACGTCTCTTGTTCTCCATTTTGATAATATTTGTTGTATACCACAAAAACGCTTAATATGGCATTCCTTAGACCCATGTATATTTTTAAAGTGTGCAGATACTGAATGGGTCAGCTGCCCTTTGCGAATATTGTAAATGTGTTCAGCCAAACGTACCTTCAAATTTCGTGTGGTTTTTCCTATATAATATAGACCACAGGTACATTCTAATAAATAAATAATATTTTTGGAATGACATGTAATAAATTCCCGTATCGGATACTCTACTCCATTAACTATAAAATTCTTTACAACTTTTTCATCTGATGGTACAGTCCTGCACATAAGGCAAGTACCACATCTGTGGAAACCTAAAGTGCGAATGCTTTGTCTCGGATCATTTTCTATTGAACTTCTAACCAAATGGGATTTAATAGATGGTGCCCTTTTATTTCCGTAAGGCCTTACAGGTTTTAAGGTCAGTACCTGTCTGGGTGATGTGGGCCGGGGACAGCCTCTGGTCAACTCTGCTTTGGACCTACCCCTGTCTCCTCGCACATGGTACCCCAGGCACTGCACCTCTGTCACTCCTATCTGGCAACTGTCTGCCCTAACTGCCAAACCTGTCCTCCAATCCTCCTCTGTCGACCTATGACTCGGGAAACCTACCCTGGCACCTAGGTCTGCTCTTACCTCCACGTCTGCTACCTGTAACACAGTGATGGCGGCCAGACCACCAACCTCTGGATCCTGTGTGGCATCCACTACAGGGAGGCTGCGTGTCTTCCCCGATCTACTCCGCACAGGCAGGGGACCTGAATGGTCCACAGCAACTTGCTGTAAAGGTTCTCCTATAGGCAGAGGCCCAGAGACAACACAACTGCTGGAGTGCCCCATCTGCCAATGCATGGCACCAGCCTTACAGTTGGTCTGGGCCAGTGGCGGAACTAGCGAGCGGTGGGCCCAGGTGCAACAAAATGCTTTGCCCCCCCCCCCCATCCCATCCAAGTCCACCCCCTCACCCCTGGAGAGGATCTGGTGAGGGGGACCTGCTCAGGGCCAGAGAAATGGATACCTAGCAACAGTGCCATAACTAGACATTTTGGCACTGTGTGCTAGAAACGGCATCGGAGCCCCACCCCTGCATGCAAAACAGGGGCAGTGCGCGCCGTAGGCACGCGCAAAAATACATAGTGGTGTGGCTTCGTGGGGAAGGGGTGTGGCCACAAAATAATACCAATTCATAAAACGGTGCACAGTAGTCTCCATTATTCAAATTACACCGCACAGTAGCACCACTACACCAGGTAGAGACCCTTTTACACCTTACGGCGGACAGATTCCTCTTTTTACACATTACGGCAGACAGCGTCCCCTTTTTACACATTACGGCAGACAGCGTCCCCCTTTTTACACATTACGGCAGACAGCATGCACTTTTTACACATAACGGCAGACAGCGTGCCCTTGTTACACATAGCGGCAGACAGCGTACACTTTTTACACATAACGGCAGACAGCGTGCCCTTGTTAAACATAGCAGCAGACAGCGTACACTTTTTACACATAACGGCAGACAGCTTCCCTCTTTTTACACATTACGGCATACAACGTCCCCTTTTTACACATTACGGCAGACAGCGTACACTTTTTACACATAACGGCAGACAGCGTACACTTTTTACACATAACGGCAGACAGCGTCACCTTTTTACACATAACGGCAGGCAGATATCCCCTATTTACACATAGCGGCAGGCAGATTCCCCATTTTTACACATTGCGGCAGGCAGATTCCCCATTTTTCCACATTGCGGCAGGCAGATTCCCCATTTTTACACAGCGGCAGGCAGATTCCTCATTTTTACACATTGCGGCCGGCAGATTCCCCATTTTTACACATAGCGGCAGGCAGATTGCCCCTTTTTACACATTGCGGCAGGCAGATTCCCCATTTTTACACATAGCGGCAGGCAAATTCCCCCTTTTTACACATTGCGGCTGGCAGATTCCCCATTTTTACACATAGCGGCAGGCAGATTCCCCCTTTTTCCACATTGCGGCAGGCAGTCCCAAGAAAGAAAGAAAGAAAGAAAGAAAGAAAGAAAGAAAGAAAGAAAGAAGAATTATACTTACCCTCTCCGCTGGCTCAGGCTCCTCGGTGCAGCTTCTGGTCACGATTCCCGGGCAGGAGAGAAGGAGGAGGGGGGGGGGGGGTGGAGGAGGGAGCCGCAGCAGCGCTGTGTCATTGGTGGAGGCGCTGCTGCTGCTGCCCCTCTGCTTCACTATAGGCTGTTATCGGAAGACAGCCTATAGTGAAGCAGAGGGGCAGCAGCGCCTCCACCAGTAACAAAGCGCTGCTGCGGCTCCCTCCTCCACCTCCTTCCTCCTCCTTACCCCCGTCCGTGCCGCTGCACTCCTCTCCTCTCCGGGCGGCTGTGTGCTGCGGGCAGCGGTTGCCCGCAGCACACAGCGGCATGTAATGAGTCAGTTTGACTCATTACATGCTTTGGGCCCCTGGATAGAGGCGGGCCCCAGTGCAACGCACTGGTTGCACTGGCGGTAGTTCCGCCTCTGGTCTGGGCACCATCCAACATTCCAGACGAGGGTAAGCTCTGTGTCAGGCACTTCAGGGTACGGTCAATCTCTGAGTGGCTGTACAAAGGGGTTTTGCTGGCAACCGACACCGGTTGCGCAGGAAAGCTCCCTTGGGGGACCAGCTGGACACGTTCCCTATCTGGTCTATCCCCTCCCACGTTCCTGGCTACCCTGTACCTTAACCCTTCCCGCAGGTCACACTTCCTGCCCCAACCCTGTCAAGGCCGCTGCCAGAGTGGCGCTTCATGCCTGTCAGGGATGGGTCAGAGAGTTGAGCCTCCCTAAACTCCTGCCTGCTGCCCTCAATTTCTCCAAAATTGGGACACTCTACAGGGGGATCAAGGGGGGTCTACTAGGGTCAGTCTGGTAGGGGTCAGTCACGGAAAGGTCAGTGTGGTTTCTCATACTCACCGCTGGAGTTGGCAAACCACTTGGGTCAGGAGCATCATTGGGCACCCCCACAGGATCAACCGAGCTGAAACCAACATCCTCTGCATTGCTAGGGGACGTAGGAATACCAGAGGCAAAAGGCATGCGGGGTTGATGTACCAATCTAGCCGCTGTGATCTTTTCCTCTGGACTAGTTGAGGCTGTGGTTGGCTGTGCTGCCAGTTGTCTAGCAGCTGTAGTCTATTCCCCTGGGGTGGGCTTTGCTGGAGTAGATGATGTCAACGGTGGTTGTGGAACTTGACTCCGGGGAATGGCCCCAACAAACGTGGTGACGATCCCACCACCCAGATCATTTCCTAGGACCACATTGTCACTGACCTAGGTTGGGGGTGTTGTGAACTCGGGGGTTCTCCCAATGGTAGGGGAGAGGAACCACAGTTGGGTCGGAACAGGGATGGCTTGATATAGGTCTTCCTCATACAGGACTCTGACAGTAAAGCTTGGTGAAAATATTAGAGGACTTTATTGCAGGAAGGGGGCAACACAATGTCACATAACAGAGAAGGAGCATATGGAGAAATGTCCAGAAAATACTTGTGAGTGATGGTAAAAGAAACTGGTGACTGAAGAACTTGAGAGCGTTGGTTAAAAGACACTGATGATTTGAAGAACTTGAGAGCGGTGGTTAAGATTTTTATAATTTGAAGAACTTGAGAGCAGTGTGTCATGACTGTGGTTTTGTGAACCCGGTGTTAGTGAAGTCTGTGCGGGCGACTGGAGGACTATGTGAATACTTTCACTGACCTGGTTTGGGAGTGTTGTGGGCTCGGGGTTTCTTCCGGTGACCGGGAAGAGGAACCGCAGCTGAGATGACCGAATCTAGGTTTTCCTCATGCAGGATTTGGTCGGCAGACAGGAAGCACGTATGGATGCTGGAGGTCTCCTGAAAGACAGAACTTGAAAAGGTGCTGAGGAATGAATTAAGGAGTACCGGATGCTGGAGACACCAACTACACTTGTGAGCACTGGGTGTTTGGAGGCACTGAGGTGCTTGGAGGCACTGAGGTGCAGAAGTGCCTGGAGGCACTGAGGTGTATGGAGGCACTGAGGTGCTTGGAGGCACTGAGGTGCTTGTAGGTGCAGAAGTGCCTGGAGACACTGAGGCGCTTGGAGGCACGGAAGTGCTGAGGCACGGTGGTGCTGAGGCACGGAGATGCTGAGGCACAGTGGTGCTGAGGCTCGGAGGTGCTGAGACACGGAGGTTCTTGGAGGCACGGAAGCCACAGGGATACGGGAGCTCTGGAGATCACAACTACAACAGCAGTAAAGATGAAACACGGCAGCTGTGGTTTTCAGTTGAGACTATGGAATACAGTACTGTGCCTTTAAGATGAACCACTGCAGCTGTGCCTTTACATTGAGACTCGTGGAAATAGTGAATATCAGTGGCAACACAAAAATAAACCAAACGGGGTAACAAGGGAACAGAGTTTCCACAGGAACTAAAGTACAAAGGTTACCTTTAGGGAGCTCAGCTTTAAGGCTCACACAGAGCTGTGTGTGACACGAGGAACTGGCCCAGTTTCCAACTCAGTCTCCCAACTTATACTTCCTGGTCCTTGGTGATTGGTGAGCAGGATTAGGTGATGCAGAGAGTCTCAGGCTGGCAGAGGATTGGACAACTCTGGGTCAGGTGAACAGTCACTGTCATGTGAGTACTCTAGACTAGGCTGTGATGTAGAATGAGGCCTAGAAGGCCGAGAGAACACTGAAGCCTGAACTTCTGCAAAACATAAGATGCTGGCTTTTAGGCCTAAACTTCAGATTACTGAATTCAGCCTCACACAGGAGATCACCACAGGTGGAGCTAATTAACTATTACCTTTCAGGCAGAGAACTCAGGAAAACTCATAGTGCTGACAAGCTGTTTAACTCAGTGAGTAAAAAGACACAGGATCCAGGACAGATGGCAGGGGTAAGTCACCAAATACGAGAACTACAGTCAGGATCGTGACAGTACCCCCCTCTTCAAGAGTGGACTCCGTACACCCATCTTTGGTCTTAGAGGAACTTGATGAATAACTTGTACACAAAGATTCAGAAAAGTGGAAACCAGAAGGTCCAGAAACAAAACTTAAGCTGAATTCTTCAAAAGTCTTCCTGATCTTCATCTTCTGAACAGGTAGACCATCCATCATTGACAAAACTGGAATTTCCTTCATCTGAAAGGACTGAGGAATAAACTGTAGAAGGTTCCTTTCCTAGATTAGTAATACGAGAAGATTGTGCTTTTGAAGCTAGCACTCCACTGAGGCTTAAATTAAATCTTGTTCTATAACGAGGACTTTTCATACAGAGACCTGTAGAGTTTTTTGGTAATTCTGGAACCTCTTCATGCGTTAAAGCATAACAGGAACGAATGGGACCTCCCAGGAAAGGAGTAGCATCATAAACTGGATCAAATTCAGAGTCTGAGTCCAAGTCTATTGGAAGATACCAGTCGTCTTTGGGAGTAACTACATCCGTTTTGTAAGCTGCATTAACAAGTTCTGAACAACACAAGGAATTTGGAGTGGAATCAATGGAAACATAACAATTCTTAAATCCACAGGCTGTTGTCTTTGTACTGTTTTCCAATTCTTGGCATCACTGAAATTCTTAAGGTATTGGTTCATCAAGGCATTATCTTGCTCAGAAAGCGATGGGTCAAAAAACGGAGCATTGGCTGAATGTTCTGAAGACTGAGTGGAGGATGAAATTGGACTCATGGAAACCGATGCCACTGAAACATTAGACTAAGGTACACATTCAGACATAAGGTCAATAGCCTTGGTATTTTTCTTGACTTTGGTGGCTACAGCAGAATTATTCTGACATTGATGAGAAGAGGTATTAGTTTTCCCTGCAGAAGCTGTGGACTCAATGCTGGAAGACGAGGAAACAGAATCAGAGACAGACTGAAGTCTAATTTTAGAACTAGATGGTGGAAGTCCTTTACTGTGACCAACTGTCAAAAGTTCTTTACTCGAGCCAATGATTGGAATCGGTTTGAGTCCAGATGAGCTTGAACAGACTGAAACTGGAGAAATCTTTGGCTGGACGAGTAGGACTGGATTGGATCCGAGGATACTTGAATTGGCTGGAGCCAAAGGAGACTGACCAGGCTGGTCCTGGAGTATCGCTGGACCGGATGGAACCGGGACGGACTGACCAGGCAGGGCCTGGAGTATTGCTGGACCGGCTGGAACCGGGACGGACTGACCAGGCAGAGCCTGGAATATTGCTGGACCGGCAGGAGCCCTTTCTTCACGGGGCTGGGCTGAGGCAAGAGCCCCCTCTTCACGGGGCTGGGCTGAGGCAAGAGCCCCCACTTCACGGGGCTGGGCTGAGGCAAGAGCCCCCACTTCACGGGGCTGGGCTGAGGCAAGAGCCCCCACTTCACGGGGCTGGGCTGAGGCAAGAGCCCCAACTTCACGGGGCTGGGCTGAAGCAAGAGCCCCCACTTCAGGGGGCTGGGCTGAGGAAAGAGCCCCCACTTCACGGGGCTGGGCTGCACTCTGTAGACTCTCTGGCTGGGCAGCACTCTGTAGACTCTCTGGCTGGGCAGCACTCTGTAGACTCTCAGGCTGGGCAGCACTCTGTAGACTCTCTGGCTGGGCAGCACTCTGTAGACTCTCTGGCTGGGCAGCACTCTGTAGACTCTCTGGCTGGGCAGCACTCTGTAGACTTTCTGGCTGGGCAGCACTCTGTAGACTCTTTGGCTGGGCAGCACTCTGTAGACTCTTTGGCTGGGCAGCACTCTGTAGACTCTCTGGCTGGGCAGCGCTCTGTAGACTCTCTGGCTGGGCAGCGCTCTGTAGACTCTCTGGCTGGGCAGTGCTCTGTAGTCTCTCTGGCTGGGCAGCGCTCTGTAGTCTCTCTGTTTGGGCAGCACTCTGTAGTCTTTCTGGCTGGGCAGCACTCTGTAGTCTCTCTGGCTGGGCAGCGCTCTGTAGTCTCTATGGCTGGGCAGCGCTCTGTAGTCTCTCTGGCTGGGCAGCGCTCTGAAGACTCTCTGGCTGAGTAGCGCTCTGAAGACTCTCTGGCTGGGCTGCGCTCTGGAGACTCCGTGGGGCTGGATCCTCTGAAGAACCCCCTCCAGGGGCTGGACACTCTGAAGAACCCCCTCCTGGGGCTGGACACTCTGTAGAACCCCCTCCTGGGGCTGGACACTCTGAAGAACCCCCTCCTGGGGCTGGACACTCTGAAGAACCCCCTCCTAAGGCTGGACACTCTGAAGAACCCCCTCCTGGGGCTGGACACTCTGAAGAACCCCCTCCTGGGGCTGGACACTCTGAAGAACCCCCTCCTGGGGCTGGACACTCTGAAGAACCCCCTCCTGGGGCTGGAAACTCTGAACCCCTCACTGGGGCTGAAGACACGGATGCCCCTCCTTGGGCTGTAGACACAGACGCCCCTCCTTGGGCTGTAGACACGGATGCCCCTCCTTGGGCTGTAGACACGGACACCCCTCCTTGGGCTGTAGACACGGATGCCCCTCCTTGGGCTGTAGACACGGACGCCCCTCCTTGGGATGTAGACACAGACGCCCCTCCTTGGGCTGTAGACACGGACTCCTCTGTGACTCTTAATGGCTTGAACATTCTTCTCTGGACACCCAACTTGGGATAAGGTCTTTTAATCACCGGACCCCAGTCATAAATTTGAGTCTCTTTCAGAGTAGCCTTCTTGATACCCCCGTCAGCAGTAGCAGGATCGGCTACTATGAACGACTTGTAGACATGAGCACCATGATACTGAGATTTGTCATCATTCCCTGGCTTGCGAAGAATGCAGTCTTTAACAAAATGACCGGAATTTCCACAGTAAAGATAGAGGTGTAGCTCCCTACGCTGCTGACGTTCAGCTTCAGAGAGCTTGGGCCGTGGATAGCTCTGATGAACAACTTTTCCTTGCACAGAGAAAGAGACTTTATTAACTGGATGGGACAAAACAGGTTCAACAACGTTGGTAGTATTCCTGAAGAGATCAAGAATACTAGACAAAAGTTCTTGTAACTGTAATAACATCTGGTAGAAAACCTGCAGTTGGTCAGGAGTCTTAGTGCAGAAGGTCTGAGAATCTCTGGAGAACGAATTCCGCTGCAGACACTGTGCCAATTGATGCTGAGTCGACTCCAAACCCTCCAAGCGTCCTGCAATATTGCTTAGGAGGTCCTGCGTCAGACAAACACTTTCGGCCGGGTCCATGTGGCCAGTTCCTACTTCCTACTGTCATGACTGTGGTTTTGTGAACCCGGTGTTAGTGAAGTCTGTGCGGGCGACTGGAGGACTATGTGAATACTTTCACTGACCTGGTTTGGGAGTGTTGTGGGCTCGGGGTTTCTACCTGTGACCGGGAAGAGGAACCGCAGCAGAGATGACCGAATCTAGGTTTTCCTCATGCAGGATTTGGTTGGCAGACAGGAAGCACGTATGGATGCTGGAGGTCTACTGAAAGACAGAACTTGAAAAGGTGCTGAGGAATGAATTAAGGAGTACCAGATGCTGGAGACACCAACTACGCTTGTGAGCACTGGGTGTTTGGAGGCACTGAGGTGCTTGGAGACACTGAGGTGCTAGGAGGCACTGAGGTGCTTGGAGGCACTGAGGTGCAGAAGTGCCTGGAGGCACTGAGGTGTTTGGAGGCACTGAGGTGCTTGGAGGCACTGAGGTGCTTGTAGGTGCAGAAGTGCCTGGAGACACTGAGGTGCTTGGAGGCACGGAAGTGCTGAGGCACAGAGGTGCTGAGGCACGGTGGTGCTGAGGCACAGAGGTGCTGAGGCACGGAGGTTCTTGGAGGCACGGAAGCCACAGGGATACGGGAGCTCTGGAGATCACAACTACAACAGCAGTAAAGATGAAACACGGCAGCTGTGGTTTTCAGTTGAGACTATGGAATACAGTACTGTGCCTTTAAGATGAACCACTGCAGCTGTGCCTTTACATTGAGACTCGTGGAAATAGTGAATATCAGTGGCAACACAAAAGTAAACCAAACGGGGTAACAAGGGAACAGAGTTTCCACAGGAACTAAAGAACAAAGGTTACCTTTAGGGAGCTCAGCTTTAAGGCTCACACAGAGCTGTGTGTGACACGAGGAACTGGCCCAGTTTCCAACTCAGTCTCCCAACTTATACTTCCTGGTCCTTGGTGATTGGTGAACAGGATTAGGTGATGCAGAGAGTCTCAGGCTGGCAGAGGATTGGACAACTCTGGGTCAGGTGAACAGTCACTGTCATGTGAGTACTCTATACTAGGCTGTGATGTAGAATGAGGCCTAGCAGGCCGAGAGAACACTGAAGCCTGAACTTCTGCAAAACATAAGATGCTGGCTTTTAGGCCTAAACTTCAGATTACTGAATTCAGCCTCACACAGGAGATCACCACAGGTGGAGCTAATTAACTATTACCTTTCAGGCAGAGAACTCAGGAAAACTCATAGTGCTGACAAGCTGTTTAACTCAGTGAGTAAAAAGACACAGGATCCAGGACAGATGGCAGGGGTAAGTCACCAAATACGAGAACTACAGTCAGGATCGTGACACAGTGGTTAAAGACACTGATGATTTAAAGAACTTGAGAGCGGTGGTTAAAGAAACTGATGATATGAAGAACTTGAGAGCTGTGGTTAAAGACACTAATGATTTAAAGAACTTGTGAGCGGTGGTTAAAGACACTGATGATTTGAAGAACTTGAGAGCGGTGGTTAAAGACAGTGATGATCTGAAGAACTTGAGAGCGGTGGTTAGACAATGATGATTTGAAGAACTTGAGAGCGGTGGTTAAAGACACTGATGATTTGAAGAACTTGGGAGCGAGGGTTAAAGACACTGAGGACTTGTATAACTTGAGAGCGACGTTTAACCTGCAGCCCACGCTGACTCCAAGAAGCACTGGTGACTGGAGCGCAGTGGAACCCAGCAGCTGCTGGGAATGCTGGAAGCTGTGCAACAACTGACACCTGGAAATGCCGGAGACACTGGGGTATGCTGCAGAGAGATCCGCCGAGAACAGAAGCATTGGCACCCACTTCAAAGGAAAAGACGATACTCAGGCGCCGAGGCTCTGCCCGGCATCTGCCTTTGAATCTCCTGCCTCCGCTGGATTGGCGGAACAGTCCGATGACGTCACCCGCTCCCCACCCACGTGATGTCGGGTGTCATGGCGGCGCCTCTGCCCCGGGGAACCGCCGGGAGCCGCGCCAGCCAGACGCCGGAGCCCGTGGACCACCAAAGGTGGAGGCCGCAACACAGACCAGCAGGCACGCAGGGGTAAGCGCGGCGAACGCCGCCCATGGCGTGTGACACACATCAGTAGGGAGACCATCCATGACGGCAACTTCTCGCAAACCTGGTCCAGCTCCCCAGTCCAGGTAGACTCTTGCTATGGGAACCTCTTTCTCCATTCCATCTGCCAGGGTGACCTTGGCAGTGCGACCCTGCAATACTGCAGCAGGAGCTATAAGGTGGTGGCTCTCTTAGGCCTTCGTCCTGCAGGGGTCCCACATGGACCAGCTGCAGGTGCCTCCACATATTGTGTAGGGGCTGTTTGGACATGCAGGTGACTCTCTCCACAGAGTGCACCTGTTTCTCACCAAACTCCATCGGCCTGACTGGAGGGGGAACAGTCTTTGTAGGCTCATCTCCACTCATCAAACAAGCGAGCTGGGCTCCAGCAATCAGATTTGGGGAATGAGTCTGGGGTGCTTGGAATGCAGGACAGTTCATCCTCAGATGTCCGAATTTCCCGCAGCCATAGCACTTCTTCTCCAGTCGTGGCACCAATGATCTCTGATCACTTGCAGGGTCACTGCGGTGCTGTTGCTGGCCAAGAGCACCCAGATTGGAGGATGCTTGTTTTTGGGGGTGATGAGCTGACGAGGGGTATCCCCCTGGTGGTACAGTCCTTTGGGGCTGGTTGCTGGTTGGGCGCTTCTGCCCCTGTGGCCGAATTGCCACATACTTGTCGGCTAGCTGGCAGCCATCTTTAAGCTGGGTAGCTCCCGGTCTAAAACTGCTCGCTGCAGATCAGGTCGATCAGTACATCCCATGTAGTGGCTTCCGAATCCTTCACCCACTTCACCACGTACTGCCGCAGCTGGTTGGCGAACTGCTCATGGGTGCTGTTAAGATTCTTGGGCAAGTCCCAGAATTTCTTCCTGTAAGACTCTGGAGTGATGAAGAATCGCTGGAGGAGGGCTTTGCGACTTCTTTGTAATCCTCACAGTCCTCCGTGGCCACTCCTTGATAGGCCTCCAAGGCCTATCCATGCAGAGTGGGCACAAGGTGTCTCACCCACTCTGACTTGGGTAATTCATGTAGTTTACAAGTCCTTTCAAAAATTTGCAAATTTCCATCAATGTCCCCATCACTGTCTGCAAACTTAGCAAACTGAATGCGTCCCGATCTGTGTACAGCAGTGGTTAACGGCTCCCGGGGTACCACGGCCTGTGGTGCCCGCTAATCACGCCACATCTGGATGATGATCAAGCATTCTTGCTCCGTTGCCCTTTCCCCTAATTCTGCTAGCCGATCTGCTAAGCTATCCGTGCTGCTCGCCCTGGGATGTTGGGATCCTGGCCATGCTAGGGAATGTTGGGAACCATGGCTGTTGCTAGAGGGGGCGGGACTTGTGGGTCTCACTGGTTCCTTACGATGGTCCACTGGTGGGCTGTCCTCTCCGATGCTGACGCCTTCAGTGCTCGCTACCTCCGTTCGGTGGGACTCCTCCAAGCTCATGAGCGCCGCCTTCATGACACTCTTGGATGCATTGAAAGGGATCTCCACACCCTTCTGCCGACACACGATCTCCAAATCATCCTTGGACATTCCGCTGAAGTCCGCGATATTGTGGGTTCTCCTGCACTGCAGTTACTACTTTCCTGAGTAACTCGGCTTCCCTAATCAGGTGACCGAAATGCTGCCTGGGGTTATCCCACCGCTATGCCACCAATTTCTGTGACCGGACGGTCCCGTACGAAAGTCCTCACCGCTTTTGCGTCCCGTTCCCAGTACACAGACTGGATGTTTAGGACACACAGGACCTGGCCATATGGGGATACCTGCTTACCGTCAGTAACCGCCTGTTACTGACTCCACCCACTGCGCAGTGGGCGGGTTTACACTGCCACCACCAAACTCCTAACCTGCAGTGGCGTTTGGAACCACGGTTCTGTTCTGTATGCATCGACACGCCGCCTTACCACCCCTGTGTGGTGTTGACGAATCCCCACTAGTTGCTTGACTAGGCCTCTGCCGGTAGCTGGTGGAAGGTGGAGCTTGGAGATGCTGGTTACACCCTGGACAGCCAGAAAACGGAGCTAGGTTTCGCCTAGCCCTGTAGGTCACAAGATGAAGTGGTCTTCTTGAGGCAGATGATGTTTATTTGCCAGATACAGTCTACAAAAAGACTCAGCAATACAGCAGAAGTTACAGCAGAATTAAACTGGTATAATACACTCTGGAGGCTCACAGGCCTCCTCTTTTTATCTCAGTTCTACACACAGTACCACATTGGGTTAAGCCCTCCCTTTCTTCTCCAACCAATCAGGTTATCGCACAAAATATAAATAAATACAAGTTACATTTCAAAAGTTAAGAATTAGATAAAGCAATGTTCTGCTCCTTTTCATATATAACCAAACCAGTGGCTTTCCCACACACAATCTGATTACCATGTTCCTGTCTCTTTCACATATGTAAATATAACTTGAATTTCAATTGCATTCATCCTCTCACACACAGACAACATTCTTATAAGTTAAACATAATCTGCATCACACATTGGCCATCATTCCGAGTTGTTCGCTCGCTAGCTGCTTTTAGCAGCATTGCACACGCTAAGCCGCCGCCTACTGGGAGTGTATCTTAGCATAGCAGAATTGCGAACGAAAGATTAGCAGAATTGCGAATAGAAATTTCTTAGCAGTTTCTGAGTAGCTCGAGACTTACTCCTACACTGCGATCCGTTCAGTCAGTTTCGTTCCTGGTTTGACGTCACAAACACACCCAGCGTTCGCCCAGACACTCCCCCATTTCTCCAGCCACTCCCGCGTTTTTCCCAGCGTTTTTCCCAGCGTTTTTTCGCACACTCCTAGAAAACACCAACTTCTTGTCAATCACAGTACGATCACCAGAACGATGAAAAAACCTTGTTATGCCATGAGTAAAATACCTAACTTTTGTGTAAAATAACTAAGCGCATGCGCTCTGCAAACCTTGCGCATGCGCAGTAAGCGACTAATCGCAATATAGCGAAAATCGACAATGAACGAACAACTCGGAATGATCCCCAGTGTTCACTCTGATAACAATTTGGTCTATCTTCAGACACTCCCGTGTTTTTCCCAGAAACGCCAGCGTTTTTTTGCACACTCCCATAAAACGGACAGTTTCCGCCCAGAAACACCAACTACCTGTCAATCACACTACGATCACCAGAACGATGAAAAAACTTTGTTAGGCCGTGGGTAAAATAACAAACTTTTATGCTAATTTACTTGGCGCAGGCGCACTGCGAACATTGCGCATGCGCAGTTTGCGACTAATCGCTCCGTTGCGGAAAAAAACTAACGAGCGAACAACTCGGAATGACCCCCATAATGCAGCCTAGGAAATGTTACATCAAACTGTTTTTACACGAAACCCACTAGTTTGCATTCTAACCCTAAAACACAATCTGATTTAGCAGCCACTTGTGTCTCCATGCAAAACCAGTTTTAAGTTATCACACCAAGTAGATGCTGAAAGCACAGTCTTCTTTCCAACCCTTCGTTTGTACCGGAAAGAAAATGCCTGCTAACCGACACCCTGCTTTAGCTAGGACAATTAACATACGACTTCCTATGCAAACGTGTCTCAAGAACAATTGTCAAGGTCTTTTAGAAACAAAATACCTTGTACTTTTCTCATAAGTGCTCTGTCCATGCAGTTTTATAACCGTGCAGTCCATAATTCCCCAACTGCGCACTGCGCAGCGATATAACATATTAAGACACATTATTAAACATACATTTAGTCATGTATAGTGCATGGTGCCTAGAGCCAAGTGTTCTTTTTTAAAATGGCACCTAGTGCCCATTGTCCATTTAAAATGGGGCATGGCAGCTGAGGGTTAACCTCTCCAGCACCGCGGCTGCCATTATCCATGTGGCTGGGGGTAGTCCGGCCATAAGTAGGGGTAAGGATGTTAACCACCTAGGAACATCCTCCCTTATACAACACCTGCTGCGCATTCATCAGAAGTCAGTGTCAAGTTGTGAAACTTTGGGTAACAGCGGACACAGTCCACTGACACCTAAATCCCTTCTTCCTCTTGTACCTAAGCTCCTGCAAACCACACCACCAACTCAATGTCAATTTCCTCCTTAGACAGGAACGCCAATAGTCCTGCAGGCCATGTCACTGGCAAGTCTGACGAGTCCTCTCCTGCCTGGGATTCCTCCGATGCATCCTTGAGTGTAACGCCTACTGCTGCTGGTGCTGCTGTTGTTGCTGCTGAGAGTCGATCGTCATCCCAGAGGGGAAGTCGGAAGACCACTTGTACTACTTCCAGTAAGCAATTGACTGTCCAACAGTCCTTTGTGAGGAAGGTGAAATATCACAGCAGTCATCCTTTTGCAAAGCGGATAATTCAGGCCTTGACAGCTATGTTGGTGTTAGACGTGCGTCCGGTATCCACCGTTAGTTCAGTGGGACTTAGAGAATTGTTTGAAGTACTGTGTCCCCAGTATCAAATCCCATCTAGGTTCCACTTCTCAAGGCAGGCGATACCGAGAATGTACAGAGAAGTCAGAAAAAGTGTCCTCAGTGTCCTACAAAATGCAGTTTTACCCACTGTCCACTTAACCATGGACATGTGGACAAGTGGAGCAGGGCAGACTCAGGACTATATGACAGTGACAGCCCACTGGGTAGATGTATTGCCTCCCGCAGCAAGAGCAGCAGCGGCGGCACCAGTAGCAGCATCTCGCAAACGCCAACTCGTTCCTAGGCAAGCTACGCTATGTATCACCGCTTTCCATAAGAGGCACACCACTGACAACCTCTTACAGAAACTGAGGGACATCATCCCAGAATGGCTTACCCCAATTAGACTCTCCTGGGGATTTTTAATATCAGACAATGCCACCAATATTGTGCGTGCATTACTTGTGGGCAAATTCCAGCACGTCCCATGTTATACATATACAATTAGTTTGGTGGTGCAGAATTTTTTTTTAAAATGATAGGAGATGCTGTCAGTGGCACAAAAAATTGTGGGCCACTTTCAGCATTCAGTCACCGCGTGCCGAAGACTAGAGCGCCAACAAAAATGCCTGAACCTGCCCTGCCATCACCTGAAGCAAGAGGCGGTAACGAGGTGGAATTCAACACTCTATATGCTTCAGAGGATGGAGGAGCAGCAAAATGCCATTCAAGCCTATACATCCACCTACGATATAGGCAAACGAGGGGGAATGCACCTGACTCAAGCACAGTGGAGAATGATTTACGTGTTGTTGAAGGTTCTCCAACCCTTCGAACTTGCCACACGTGAAGTCAGTTCAGACACTGCCAGCTTGAGTCAGGTTATTCCCTGAAGGAGGAGCTATGATGGAGCGATTCCACAAAGTATGTGGGACTTGTGGATGGAGCCCTTCATTCGCTTTGCCAGGATTCAAGGGTGATCAATCTGTTGAAATCAGAGCACTACATTTTGGCCACCGTGCTCGATCCTTGTAAACCAAGCCTATGTTGTATCTCTCTTTCCGGCAGACAGAAGTCTGCAGAGGTTCAAAGACCTGCTGGTGAGAAAATTGTCAACTCAAGTGGATGGGTCCTCCTACACTTTCTCTCACAACTAGGGCTGCAAGGAAAAGGGTAAGATTTCCTAGCCCACCCACTGGCAGTGATGCAGGGCCATCAGGAGCGAGTGCTGAGATCTGGTCCGGACTGAAGGACCTGCCAACAGTTATTGACATGTCTACTGTCACTGCATATGATTCTGCCACCATTGAAAGAATGGTGGACGATTATATGCGTGACAGCATCCAAGTAGGCATGTCAGACAGTCCGTACGCATACTGGCAGGAAAAAGGCAATTTGGATGCCTTTGCACAAACTGGCTTTATTTTACCTAAGTTGCCCCCCCTCCAGTGTTTACTCTGAAAGAGTGTTTAGTGCAGCCAGCGATCGGCATAGGAGGTTACTTCCACAAAATGTGGAGAAGATGATGTTCATCAAAATTAATCATACATTTCTCCGGGAAGACCTTGACCAGCAATTGCCTCCAGAAAGTATACAGGGATCTGTGATGGTGGATTCCAGTTGGGATGAATTAATACTATGTGAGGAGGATGTACAAAGTCAAAGGGGTGAGGAATCGGAGGATGAGGATGAGGTTGACATCTTGCATCTGTAGAGCCAGTTTGTGCAAGGAGAGATTGATTGCTTCATTTTTCGTGGGGGCCCAAATAAACCAGTAATTTCAGCCACAGTCTTGTGGCAGACCCTGTCGCTGAAATTATTGGTTTGTTAAAGTGTGCATGTCCTGTTTATACAACATAAGGGTGGGTGGGAGGGCCCAAGGACAATTCCATCTTACACCTCTTTTTCTTCTTGGCATCATGTGCTGTTTGGGTCCTAGTTTTTTTAAGTGCCATCCTGTCTGCCACTGCAGTGCCACTCCTAGATGGGCCAGGTGTTTGTGCCGCACACTTGTCGCTTAGCGTAGTCATCCAGCTACCTCTTTGCAACTCTTTTTCTTCTTTGCATCATGTGCTGTTTGGGGCCTAGTTTTTGAATAGTGCCATCTTGTCTGCAACTGCAGTGCCACTCCTAGATGGGCCAGGTGTTTGTGCCGAACACTTGTGTCGCTTAGCTTAGTCATCCAGCTACCTCATTGCACCTCTTTTACTTCTTTGCATCATGTGCTGTTTGGGGCCTAGTTTTTGAATAGTGCCATCTTGTCTGCAACTGCAGTGCCACTCCTAGATGGGCCAGGTGTTTGTGCCGAACACTTGTGTCGCTTAGCTTAGTCATCCAGCTACCTTATTGCACCTCTTTTACTTCTTTGCATGATGTGCTGTTTGGGTCCTAGTTTTTTTTAAGTGCCAACCTGTCTGCAACTGCAGTGCCACTCCTAGATGTGTCAGGTGTTTGTGCCACACATTTGTGTCGCTTAGCTTAGTTATCCAGCCACCTCGGTGCAACCTTTTGGCCTAAAAACAATATTGTGAGGTGTGAGGTATTCAGAATAGACTGGAAATGAGTGGAAATTGTCACAACTGAGGGCTGCAGCTGACGAGAGGAAGCCTCAATTGTAGGGGCTGAGATGTATTTAAACTTAGAGGGTTGAATCAGACCCTTAGACATGCAGGTGGTATGCAGTACAAATGCCCGAAGGCGCGACCAAGACAACTGAAGTAAAAGTCTATGGTTTTTATTAAGCACAGTTCTTCTAATACAACAGCAGTACTTTTCAGGAATGAATTAAGCAAGAAAAACAGTAACAGTTGCTTGGTAAGCTGCAAATTAGCAGATGCCTCAGTGTACTGGTAACACAAGGTTTGACAACCAAAGCACTGACCATTTCCTGGTTCAGGCACAGGATATTTATACCTGCAGGGAGGCAGGCATTGGCCAAGTAATTAAGCAGGTTCCAGTGGAGCAGCGGATTGGTGTAAACTAAGACATGTGATTGAAACCAACATGGCTGCGCCTATGTAGTACTTGGAGGTAAAATTAGTTTGGGAAAACCATGTGGGAATTCAGTAGTAATGGCGGCGGATGCCACAGAGAGCAGGAGACGCCACACAGACAACCTGCACACTGGGAAACACACGAATGACATCAGAAGCCACAGCAGGCAGGAGACGTTACTCTGAAGAATCTGTGAACTGGAAACATAGGAGCGGAGGCCGCGGCGGGCCGGAGACGCCTATCAGAAGTTAACATGAGGCCGCTGTGAAAACGCTGCTGGATGACAGGAAGGAGATGTAGAATGTGGATCTCAGCAACACCGCTGAACCCCGCCCTGGAACGCTGAGCCAGCCTCAGGAGACATCTGGATTGTAAGTAATGGCGTCTAGTTACCCGGATCATGACAGAAATGAATGTTATTGAGGTTGATAATAACGTAGGGACAAAATTACCCCCAATTTCTGTGATTTTAGCTGTTTTTCTGATTTTTTTCAAAAATCATCCAGATCCAAAACCAAAAACCAAACACGAAGAGTGCCCGCCGCACATCTCTACTTTAAACCTATTATCAATACCATAGATGAAATGTTATCTAATTGGATGTCTCTCCCCCTTTAATGGGCGGAATAGCAGTGGTTAAAAGTATTGCGTTCCCGAAACTGTCCTACTTACTCCAGATGCCCCCCCTTCATGTTTCTAAACATGATGCTACCAAATTAAATGCTCTCCTTTCCAGGTTTATTTGGAATGGAAAGAAACCATGTTTACCGTTTTCTAAATTGAGGCAGCCTAAGGGTGAGGGTGGTTTTGAGGATCCTGATTTGGTGTCGTCTACTCATGCTGCTTTCTTTAATACATCTCTGATTGGTTTAGACCAGGGGTTCTCAAACTCGGTCCTCAGGTCCCCACACAGTGCATGTTTTGCAGGTCACCCAGCAGGTGCACAGGTGTATTAATTACTCACAGACACATTTTAAAAGGTCCCCAGGTGGAGCTAATTATTTCACTTGCGATTCTGTGAGGAGACCTGCAAAACATGCACTGTGTGGGGTCCTGAGGACCGAGTTTGAGAACCTGTGGTTTAGACAATCCTCCATTTTTACGAATTTTAAACTAGAGGAAGCTTTAGTTCTCCCTTATTCATTAAGTGCTCTTCTGCTTACCCCTAAAAAGTTGATTCCTACATCGATCCTTTCCAATATTTTATTCAAAGATACCTATAAAACCTGGTGCTTCCTTAGTAAGACTCTTTGCCGCCAATTTACTAGTTCTCCTTACACTACCTTCTGTGGCAATCCCTATTTTTTACCAGGGTTAGAGAATGCTTTGTACTTCAACTGGAGGGTAAAAGGCATCTCCACCATCAAAGACATCTTTGATCCGGGTGGTAAAATTCTTTCTTTTGAGACTCTGAAAACTAAGTTTGATTTGCCCATTACCCACTTTTTAATGTATTTGCAGGCTCGCCACTTTGCCCAAACGTTACCTCCCGAGACGTCAGCAGGTCATTATACTGATCCTATTCTTTCTGTGATGTCATGTATGCGTACTAAATGCTACCAACTCCGTTATTTGTACCCTTATCTTATTGCACCTCACGGTATGGAATCGTACATTTAGTAAATGGGTGATAGATACCGGCTGTGAAGTCTCCGTATGTGCGGTTACAGTACCGTACAACTTCTATGGAGTATCTTTCCGCTGCATCTCCTCAGGACGTTCATTGGAAAGTTTTGCACAGGGTGTGTGTCTCCCAAGCGCAGAGGAAATATATGGTCCCCTCAGAGTCGGGTGGCTGCTTGAAATGTTGAGCGAGTGTCGCCTCTTTCTACAATCATTTCTGGGAGTGCGGCAAAATGAAGAGATGTTGGGATAAGGTGATTTGTTTTACTAATGAAACTTTTTCCTTACGTTTAACCAAACGGCCTATCCCTGCCTGTGGCTTATTTTTTCCTCGTGGGATCTTGGTCCTGAACCTAGAACATTGATCCCGGTGCTGACTGTTACATAAACTGTGGCTAAGAAATGAATCCTAACCCACTGGGTAGACAAGTCTTCTCCAATGCTTCTGGAGGTGGAAAAAACCTCGTTCTCAGAACCTTATATTTTGACCGTCAAGCTGCACTCCTGGATATGGAGAGAGGTGTCGTGCACTTTTATAACAATGGGATGTCTATATCACTAAACTGGATGATACCACTCAACCCCATATTCAGAAAATGTTTGACTCCAAAAATTGGTTTCTTTTGAGTCAACTGGATAAGTCCTCCTGAGATTGTTTCATGTTCTTATTATGCACATTATGATCCTTTTGTTTTGTGACCCTAATGGCACGCTCATGTCTACCCCAACGTCTTGTCTTGTCTTGTCCCCCCTCCTCTAATCCCCCCTCCCCCTCTCTACCTGTGTTTTTTCTCTTTCATTGTGTTTTCAGGCTTCTAACATTTGATTGTTTCTCTATTGAACACAACTGACGTATTTCTCAATGAAGATACGTGATATCTGTCACCTGCTCATATGGTCTTACTCGTGTTTTATATCTTGTGTATTAGATGTATAATGTTACTCTGTGTCACAGGGTCGGCCTCTTCCTAATCTTGGATGTCACTTATGGTGATTTTTTATGCTGTGCCCTCTGATCCCCATACGTTGTATTCCACTTGTGACTCTCTGTGTATGTTGCCCACCTGTATGTTATTTCTTCTATTCCGTTCATTCTTCTACAAGTAAAAACTCAGTAAATAAAAATAAAATAAAGCAGCGAGTTCACAGAAACAATATAACCCACCCACATCTAACTCTCTCTGCACATGTTACATTGGGATCCGTTCAATTTGCTGGCTGTCAGGATCCAGGCATTCAGGATACCGATGCCTGAATTCAGCCAGCCAATGGCAATGCTGCCAGCCGGAACCCCGGAAAAACAGGCGTCTTCTATACTGGTCATCATTAGCTGAGCTGGTTACCTCTTACTAGTAGGGAAGAAGCTCTGATTCCTAGTGATAGAGGGATCTTCTACACCGGCCCTTATTAGGATCAGTACTCTAGTACCCAGTAATGGAGTCATCTTCTATACTGGTCATCATTAGCTGAGCTGGTCACCCCTTACTGGTAAGGAAGAAGTTCTGATTCCTAGTGATGGAGGGGTCTCCTACACCGGCCCTTATTAGGCTCAGGACTCTAGTACCCAGTAATGGAGGCATCTTCTATACCGGTCATTATTAGCAGAGCTGGTCACTTCTTTCTGGTAGGGAAGAAGCTCTGATTCCTAGTGATAGAGGGGTCTTCTACACCGGCCCTTACTAGGCTCAGGACTCTAGTACCCAGTAATGGAGGCATCTTCTATACCGGTCATTATTAGCTGAGCTGGTCACCTCTTACTGGTAGGGAAGAAGCTCTGATTCCTAGTGATAGAGGGGTCTTCTACACCGGCCCTTATTAGGCTCAGGACTCTAGTACCCAGTAATGGAGGCATCTTCTATACCGGTCATTATTAGCTGAGCTGGTCACCTCTTACAGGTAAGGATGAAGCACTGATTCCTAGTGGTGGGCCTTTATTAGGCTCAGGACTCTAGTACCCAGTAATGGAGGCATCTTCTATACCGGTCATTATTAGCTGAGCTTGTCACATCTTACTGGTAAGGATGAAGCTCTGATTCCTAGTGGTGGGCCCTTATTAGGCTCAGGACTCTAGTACCCAGTAATGGAGACATCTTCTATACCGGACATTATTAGCTGAGCTGGTCACTGCTTACTGGTAGGGAAGAAGATCTGATTCCTAGTAATGGAGGGCTCTCCTACACTGGCCCTTATTAGGCTCAGGACTCTAGTACCCAGTAATGGAGGCATCTTCTATACCGGTCATTATTAGCTGAGCTGGCCACCTCTTACTGGTAAGGATGAAGCTCTGATTCCCAGTGGTGGGCCCTTATTAGGCTCAGGACTCTAGTACCCAGTAATGGAGACTTCTTCTATACTGGTCATTATTAGCTGAGCTGGTCACTTCTTAATGGTAAGGATGAATCTCTGATTCCTAGTGGTGGGCCCTTATTAGGCTCAGGACTCTAGTACCCAGTGAATGAGGCATCTTCTATACCAGTCATTATTAGCTGAGCTGGTCACCCCTTACTGGTAAGGAAGAAGCTCTGATTCCTAATGATGGAGGGGTCTCCTACACCGACCCTTATTAGGCTCAGGACTCTAGTACCCAGTAATGGAGGCATCTTCTATACCGGTCATTATTAGCTGAGCTGGCCACCTCTTCCTGGTAGGGAAGAAGCTCTGATTCCTAGTGATAGAGGGGTCTTATTAGGCTCAGGACTCTGATACCCAGTAATGGAGGCGTCTTCTACATAGGTGTGGATTAACAGATAGACAGTCAACAGGTCAATGCCATATGATTGACAGGTACAAAAGGCTAAAAGGGTGAAAAGGTTGACGTGAAAATTTTCGACACAACAAAGGTCGACACACGTGTTTTTGTTTTGGGGGTGTTATTTGTATGGTTAACCATATATGACCCAAATTAGTAGAAACACGTCCCGTCGTGGGCTCGCTCCACTCACCATAAGGTTACTAAAAGGTAATAGTTTGTGGCATGGATAGTAAATTCAGCAAAAGTTGTAAAAACATGAAAACCCCACATAAAACATGTGTTGACCATATGTGTGTCGGACTTTTACATTTCGTCCTTTTGACACTGATAACCTTTTGTACGTATAGACCTGAATGTCTATCTGTCATCCCTGACCTGTGATGGCGGGATCTGTAATAGCTGCTCTGATGAAGTTACATAGGAGCAGAGGTGTAGCTAGGTGTCATGGTGCCCGGAGCAAGGGTATGTTTCGGCGCCCCTCCCCTGTACTGAATACATGTATGTTACATTTGAAAATAAAAAATATTGAAAAATCCTAGATTGGTGACAGGGCCACTTCTATACCTTGTGGATCTCAGGGCAAAGTTTCCTTTGGGCACCCCACATGTTTAAAACAGGGAAAGTGCGCACAGAGTGTGTACCCCCTCTGCTTCTCCTCCTGCTCTGCGGCTGCCTGTACAACTGCACGTGGTATAGCGGACAGAAGGAGGAGGCGGGCAGGCCGCAACGCGCCCTCTAACTATTCCAGCGCCCAGAGCTCACGCTCCACTGGAGCCAACCTCGCTACACCCCTGCATAGGAGGTCATTCAGATTTTATCGCTGGGCTGCGTTTTTTGCAGTCCTGCGATCAGATAGTCGCCGCACATAGGGGAGTGTATTTTCACCATGCAAGTGTGCGATCACATATGTAGTAGAGCTGCACAAACTGTTTTTTGCAGTCTATGTGCAGACAGGAACTCTTCCAGTGCGATTGATACCTTCTGATCGGGACCAGTGCTGACGTCAGACACCCTCCCTGAAAACGCCGGAGCCCAACTGCGTTTTTCCGGACACTCCCTGAAAACTGTCAGTTGCCACCCAAAAGTGGCCTCTTCCTGTCAGTCACCTTGCGAACGCCCGTGTGAACAGATTTTTGCACCATCCCATCGCAGGGCGCCGATGTCTGTTGCTGTTGTACGACACGCCTTCACATTGCGGTGCATACACATGCGCAGTTCGGATCTGAACGCACGCTGTGCGAAAATGCACAGCAGCGATCAGATCTGAATGACCCCCTTAGAGACAAATTCTCTATTAACCTTATAACACTTTCATTTTAGCATCCTGATTTGTGTTGTAGAGATCAGAATGGGGTCACCAGGTTCTGCATATTGCAGAGCATCCTGATTCATGCTGTAGAGATCAGAATGGGGTCACCAGGTTCTGCTTATTGCAGAGCATCCTGATTCATGCTGTAGAGATCAGAATGGGGTCACCAGGTTCTGCCTATCGAAGAGCATCCTGATTCATGCTGTAGGGATCAGAATGGGGTCACCGGGTTCTGCATATCGCAGAGCATCCTAATCTGTGCTGTAGACATCAGAATGGGGTCACCGGGTTCTGCATATCGCAGAGCATCCTGATTCGTGCTGCAGAGATCAGAATGGGGTCACCAAGTTCTGCATATCGCAGAGCATCCTGATTCATGCTGTAGAGATCAGAATGGGGTCACTAGGTTCTGCATATCGCAGAGTATCCTGATTCACGCTGTAGAGATCAGAATAGGGTCACCGGGTTCTGCATATCGCAGAGCATCCTGATTCATGCTGTAGAGATCAGAAAGGGGTCACCAGGTTCTGCATATCATAGAGCATCCTGATTCATGCTGTAGAGATCAGAATGGGGTCACCAGGTTCTGCATATCGCAGAGCATCCTGATTCGTGCTGTAGAGATCAGAATAGGGTCTAGAGGTTCTGCATATAGCAGAGTATACTGATTCGTGCTGTAGAGATCAGAATGGGGCCACCGGGTTCTGCATATCGCAGAGCATCCTGATTCATGCTGTAGAAATCAGAATGGGGTCACCAGGTTCTGCATATCGCAGAGCATCCTGATTCGTGCTGTAGAGATCAGAATGGGGTCAACAGGTTCTGCATATCGCAGAGCATTCTGATTCGTGCTGTAGAGATCAGAATGGGGTCACCGGGTTCTGCATATCGCAGAGCATCCTGATTCATGCTGTAGAAATCAGAATGGGGTCAACAGGTTCTGCATATCGCAGAGCATCCTGATTCGTGCTGTAGAGATCAGAATGGGGTCAACAGGTTCTGCATATCGCAGAGCATTCTGATACGTGCTGTAGAGATCAGAATGGGGCCACCGGGTTCTGCATATCGCAGAGCATCCTGATTCACGCTGCAGAGATCAGAATGGGGTCACCGTGTTCAGCATATCGCAGAGCATCCTGATTCATGCTGTAGAGATCAGAATGGGGTCACCGGGTTCTGCATATCACAGAGCATCCTGATTCGTGCTGTAGAGATCAGAATGGGGTCACCGGGTTTCTGCATATCGCAGAGCATCCTGATTTGTGCTGTAGAGATCAGAATGGGGTCACCGGGTTCTGCATATTGCAGAGCATCCTGATTCATGCTGTAGAGATCAGAATGGGGCCACCGGGTTATGCATATCGCAGAGCATCCTGATTCACGCTGCAGAGATCAGAATAGGGCCACCGGGTTCTGCATATCGCAGAGCATCCTGATCCACGATGCAGAGATCAGAATGGGTTCACCGTGTTCTGCATATCGCAGAGTATCCTGATTCATGCTGTAGAGATCAGAATGGGGTCACCGGGTTCTGCATATCACAGAGCATCCTGATTCGTGCTGTAGAGATCAGAATGGGGTCACCGGGTTCTGCATATCGCAGAGCATCCTGATTTGTGCTGTAGAGATCAGAATGGGGTCACCGGGTTCTGCATATTGCAGAGCATCCTGATTCATGCTGTAGAGATCAGAATGGGGCCACCGGGTTCTGCATATCGCAGAGCATCCTGATTCACGCTGCAGAGATCAGAATGGGGTCACCGGGTTATGCATATCGCAGAGCATGCTGATTCATGCTGTAGAGATCAGAATGGGGTCACCGGGTTATGCATATCAAAGAGCATCCTGATTCGTGCTGTAGAGATCAGAATGGGGTCACCGGGGTCTGCATATCGCAGAGCATCCTGATTTGTGTTGTAGAGATCAGAATGGGGTCACCGGGTTCTGCATATTGCAGAGCATCATGATTCATGCTGTAGAGATCAGAATGGGGTCAACAGGTTCTGCATATTGCAGAGCATCCTGATTCATGCTGTAGAGATCAGAATGGGGTCACCAGGTTCTGCTTATTGCAGAGCATTCTGATTCATGCTGTAGAGATCAGAATGGGGTCACCGGATTCTGCATATCGCAGAGCATCCTAATCTGTGCTGTAGACATTAGAATGGGGTCACCGGGTTCTGCATATCGCAGAGCATCCTGATTCGTGCTGCAGAGATCAGAATGGGGTCACCAGGTTCTGCATATCGCAGAGCATCCTGATTCGTGCTGTAGAGATCAGAATGGGGTCACCGTGTTCTGCATATCGCAGAGTATCCTGATTCATGCTGTAGAGATCAGATTGGGTTCACTAGGTTCTGCATATCGCAGAGTATTCTGATTCGTGCTGTAGAGATCAAAATGGGGTCACCGGGTTCTGCATATCGCAGAGCATCCTGATTCGTGCTGCAGAGATCAGAATGGGGTCACCA
This sequence comes from Pseudophryne corroboree, assembly GCF_028390025.1. NCBI lineage: Eukaryota > Metazoa > Chordata > Amphibia > Anura > Myobatrachidae > Pseudophryne > Pseudophryne corroboree. The sequence goes on along the minus strand of NC_086445.1, from coordinate 6,816,828 downwards.
GGTTCTGCATATCGCAGAGCATCCTGATTCATGCTGTAGAGATCAGAATGGGGTCACCGTGTTCTGCATATCGCAGAGTATCCTCATTCATGCTGTAGAGATCAGAATGGGGTCACTAGGTTCTGCATATCGCAGAGTATCCTGATTCACGCTGTAGAGATCAGAATAGGGTCACCGGGTTCTGCATATCGCAGAGCATCCTGATTCATGCTGTAGAGATCAGAAAGGGGTCACCAGGTTCTGCATATCATAGAGCATCCTGATTCATGCTGTAGAGATCAGAATGGGGTCTGCAGGTTCTGCATATTGCAGAGCATCCTGATTCATACTGTAGAGATCATAATGGGGTCATCGGGTTCTGCATATTGCAGAGCATCTTGATTCGTGCTGTAGAGATCAGAATGGGGCCACCGGGTTCTGCATATTGCAGAGCATCTTGATTCATGCTGTAGAGATCAGAATGGGGTCAACGGATTCTCCATATTGCAGAGCATCCTGATTCAAGCTTTAGAAATCAGAATGGGGTCACCAGGTTCTGCAAATTGCAGAGCATCCTGATTCAAGCTTTAGAAATCAGAATGGGGTCACCAGGTTCTGCAAATTGCAGAGCATCCTGATTCAAGCTTTAGAAATCAGAATGGGGCCACCCGGTTCTGCATATCGCAGAGTATCCTGATTCACGCTGTAGAGATCAGAATAGGGTCACCGGGTTCTGCATATCGCAAAGCATCCTGATTCATGCTGTAGAGATCAGAAAGGGGTCACCAGGTTCTGCATATCATAGAGCATCCTGATTCATGCTGTAGAGATCAGAATGGGGTCTGCAGGTTCTGCATATTGCAGAGCATCCTGATTCATACTGTAGAGATCAGAATGGGGTCATCGGGTTCTGCATATTGCAGAGCATCTTGATTCGTGCTGTAGAGATCAGAATGGGGCCACCGGGTTCTGCATATTGCAGAGCATCTTGATTCATGCTGTAGAGATCAGAATGGGGTCACCGGATTCTCCATATTGCAGAGCATCCTGATTCAAGCTTTAGAAATCAGAATGGGGTCACCAGGTTCTGCAAATTGCAGAGCATCCAGATTCAAGCTCTAGAATCAGAATGGGGTCACCGGGTTCTGCATATCGCAGAGAAATCTGATTCATGCTGTAAAGATAAGGATGGGGTCACCAGGTTCTGCATATCGCAGAGCATCCGGATTCATGCTGTAGAGATCAGAATGGGGTCACCAGGTTCTGCATATCACAGAGCATCCTGATTCGTGCTGTAGAGATCAGAATGGGGTCACCGGGTTCTGCATATCGCAGAGCATCCTGATTCGTGCTGTAGAGATCAGAATGGGGTCACCGGGTTCTGCATATTGCAGAGCACCCTGATTCATGCTGTAGAGATCAGAATGGGGTCACCAGGTTCTGCATATCGCAGAGCATGCTGATTTGTGCTGTAGAGATCAGAATGGGGTCATCGGGTTCTGCATATTGCAGAGCACCCTGATTCATGCTGTAGAGATCAGAATGGGGTCACCGGGTTCTGCATATCGCAGAGCATCCTGATTCATGCTGTAGAGATCAGAATGGGGTCACCGGGTTATGCATATCGCAGAGCATCCTGATTCATGCTGTAGAGATCAGAATGGGGTCACCGGGTTCTGCATATCACAGAGCATCCTGATTCATGCTGTAGTGATCAGAATGGGGTCACCGGGTTCTGCATATCGCAGAGCATGCTGATTTGTGCTGTAGAGATCAGAATGGGGTCACCGGGTTCTGCATATTGCAGAGCACCCTGATTCATGCTGTAGAGATCAGAATGGGGTCACCAGGTTCTGCATATCGCAGAGCATCCTGATTCGTGCTGTAGAGATCAGAATAGGGTCTAGAGGTTCTGCATGTAGCAGAGTATACTGATTCATGCTGTAGAGATCAGAATGGGGTCACCGGGTTCTGCATATCGCAGAGCATCCTGATTCATGCTGTAGAGATCAGAATGGGGTCACCGGGTTCTGCATATCGCAGAGCATCCTGATTCGTGCTGTAGAGATCAGAATGGGGTCACCGGGTTCTGCATATAGCAGAGCATCCTGATTCCTGCTGTAGAGATCAGAATGGGGTCACCGGGTTCTGCATATTGCAGAGCATCCTGATTCATGCTGTAGAGATCAGAAAGGGGTCACCGGGTTCTGCATATCGCAGTGCATCCTGATTCATGCTGTAGAGATCAGAATGGGGTCACCGGGTTCTGCATATCGCAGAGCATCCTTCTTCATGCTGTAGAGATCAGAATGGGGTCACCGGGTTCTGCATATCGAAGAGCATCCTGATTCATGCTGTAGAGATCAGAATGGGGTCACCGGGTTCTGCATATCGCAGAGCATCCTAATCTGTGCTGTAGAGATCAGAATGGGGTCACCGGGTTCTGCATATCGCAGAGGATCCTGATTCGTGCTGCAGAGATCAGAATGGGTCACCGGGTTCTGCAAATCTCAGAGCATCCTGATTCATGCTGTAGAGATCAGAATGGGGTCACCGAGTTCTGCATATCGCAGAGCATCCTGATTCGTGCTGTAGAGAACAGAATGGGGTCACCGGGTTCTGCATATCGCAGAGCATCCTGATTCATGCTGTAGAGATCAGAATGGGGTCACCGGGTTCTGCATATCGCAGAGCATCTTGATTCATGCTGTACAGATCAGAATGGGGTCACCCGGTTCTGCATATCGCAGAGCATCTTGATTCATGCTGTAGAGATCAGAATGGGGTCACCAGGTTCTGCATATCGCAGAGCATCCTGATTCATGCTGTAGAGATCAGAATGGGGTCACCAGGTTCTGCATATCGCAGAGCATCCTGATTCATGCTGCAGAGATCAGAATGGGGTCACCAGGTTCTGCATATCGCAGAGCATCCTGATCTGTGCTGTAGAGATCAGAATGGGGTCACCGGGTTCTGCAAATTGCAGAACATCCTGATTCATCCTGTAGAGATCAGAATGGGGTCACCGGGTTCTGCATATCGCAGAGCATCTTGACTCGTGCTGTACAGATCAGAATGGGGTCACCAGGTTCTGCATATCGCAGAGCATCTTGATTCATGCTGTAGAGATCAGAATGGGGTCACCGGGTTCTGCATATCGCAGAGCATCCTGATTCATGCTGTAGAGATCAGAATGGGGTCACCAGGTTCTGCATATCGCAGAGCATCCTGATTCAAGCTGTAGAGATCAGAATGGGGTCACCGGGTTCTGCATATCGCAGAGCATCCTGATTCATGCTGTAGAGATCAGAATGGGGTCACCGGGTTCTGCATATCGAAGAGCATCCTGATTCATGCTGTAAAGATCAGAAAGGGGTCACCGGGTTCTGCATATCGCAGAGCATCTTGATTCGTGCTGTACAGATCAGAATGGGGTCACCAGGTTCTGCATATCGCAGTGCATCCTGATTCATGCTGTAGAGATCAGAATGGGGTCACCGGGTCCTGCATATCGAAGAGCATCCTGATTTGTGTTGTAGAGATCAGAATGGGGTCACCGGGTTCTGCATATTGCAGAGCATCATGATTCATGCTGTAGAGATCAGAATGGGGTCAACAGGTTCTGCATATTGCAGAGCATCCTGATTCATGCTGTAGAGATCAGAATGGGGTCACCAGGTTCTGCTTATTGCAGAGCATTCTGATTCATGCTGTAGAGATCAGAATGGGGTCACCGGATTCTGCATATCGCAGAGCATCCTAATCTGTGCTGTAGACATCAGAATGGGGTCACCGGGTTCTGCATATCGCAGAGCATCCTGATTCGTGCTGCAGAGATCAGAATGGGGTCACCAGGTTCTGCATATCGCAGAGCATCCTGATTCGTGCTGTAGAGATCAGAATGGGGTCACCGTGTTCTGCATATCGCAGAGTATCCTGATTCACGCTGTAGAGATCAGAATAGGGTCACCGGGTTCTGCATATCGCAAAGCATCCTGATTCATGCTGTAGAGATCAGAAAGGGGTCACCAGGTTCTGCATATCATAGAGCATCCTGATTCATGCTGTAGAGATCAGAATGGGGTCTGCAGGTTCTGCATATTGCAGAGCATCCTGATTCATACTGTAGAGATCAGAATGGGGTCATCGGGTTCTGCATATTGCAGAGCATCTTGATTCGTGCTGTAGAGATCAGAATGGGGCCACCGGGTTCTGCATATTGCAGAGCATCTTGATTCATGCTGTAGAGATCAGAATGGGGTCACCGGATTCTCCATATTGCAGAGCATCCTGAATCAAGCTTTAGAAATCAGAATGGGGTCACCAGGTTCTGCAAATTGCAGAGCATCCAGATTCAAGCTCTAGAATCAGAATGGGGTCACCGGGTTCTGCATATCGCAGAGCATCCTGATTCATGCTGTAGACATCAGAATGGGGTCACCGGGTTCTGCATATCGAAGAGCATCCTTCTTCATGCTGTAGAGATCAGAATGGGGTCACCGGGTTCTGCATATCGAAGAGCATCCTGATTCATGCTGTAGACATCAGAATGGGGTCACCGGGTTCTGCATATCGAAGAGCATCCTGATTCATGCTGTAAAGATCAGAAAGGGGTCACCGGGTTCTGCATATCGCAGAGCATCTTGATTCGTGCTGTACAGATCAGAATGGGGTCACCAGGTTCTGCATATCGCAGTGCATCCTGATTCATGCTGTAGAGATCAGAATGGGGTCACCGGGTTCTGCATATCGAAGAGCATCCTGATTCATGCTGTAGAGATCAGAATGGGGTCACCGGGTTCTGCATATCGCAGAGCATCCTAATCTGTGCTGTAGAGATCAGAATGGGGTCACCGGGTTCTGCATATCGCAGAGGATCCTGATTCGTGCTGCATAGATCAGAATGGGTCACCGGGTTCTGCAAATCTCAGAGCTTCCTGATTCATGCTGTAGAGATCAGAATGGGGTCACCGAGTTCTGCATATCGCAGAGCATCCTGATTCGTGCTGTAGAGAACAGAATGGGGTCACCGGGTTCTGCATATCGCAGAGCATCCTGATTCATGCTGTAGAGATCAGAATGGGGTCACCGGGTTCTGCATATCGCAGAGCATCTTGATTCGTGCTGTACAGATCAGAATGGGGTCACCCGGTTCTGCATATCGCAGAGCATCTTGATTCATGCTGTAGAGATCAGAATGGGGTCACCGGGTTCTGCATATCGCAGAGCATCCTGATTCATGCTGTAGAGATCAGAATGGGGTCACCAGGTTCTGCATATCGCAGAGCATCCTGATTCATGCTGCAGAGATCAGAATGGGGTCACCAGGTTCTGCATATCGCAGAGCATCCTGATCTGTGCTGTAGAGATCAGAATGGGGTCACCGGGTTCTGCAAATTGCAGAACATCCTGATTCATGCTGTAGAGATCAGAATGGGGTCACCGGGTTCTGCATATCGCAGAGCATCTTGACTCGTGCTGTACAGATCAGAATGGGGTCACCAGGTTCTGCATATCGCAGAGCATCTTGATTCATGCTGTAGAGATCAGAATGGGGTCACCGGGTTCTGCATATCGCAGAGCATCCTGATTCATGCTGTAGAGATCAGAATGGGGTCACCAGGTTCTGCATATCGCAGAGCATCCTGATTCATGCTGTAGAGATCAGAATGGGGTCACCGGGTTCTGCATATCGCAGAGCATCCTGATTCATGCTGTAGAGATCAGAATGGGGTCACCGGGTTCTGCATATCGAAGAGCATCCTGATTCATGCTGTAAAGATCAGAAAGGGGTCACCGGGTTCTGCATATCGCAGAGCATCTTGATTCGTGCTGTACAGATCAGAATGGGGTCACCACGTTCTGCATATCGCAGTGCATCCAGATTCATGCTGTAGAGATCAGAATGGGGTCACCGGGGTCTGCATATCGCAGAGCATCCTGATTTGTGTTGTAGAGATCAGAATGGGGTCACCGGGTTCTGCATATTGCAGAGCATCATGATTCATGCTGTAGAGATCAGAATGGGGTCAACAGGTTCTGCATATTGCAGAGCATCCTGATTCATGCTGTAGAGATCAGAATGGGGTCACCAGGTTCTGCTTATTGCAGAGCATTCTGATTCATGCTGTAGAGATCAGAATGGGGTCACCGGATTCTGCATATCGCAGAGCATCCTAATCTGTGCTGTAGACATCAGAATGGGGTCACCGGGTTCTGCATATCGCAGAGCATCCTGATTCGTGCTGCAGAGATCAGAATGGGGTCACCAGGTTCTGCATATCGCAGAGCATCCTGATTCGTGCTGTAGAGATCAGAATGGGGTCACCGTGTTCTGCATATCGCAGAGTATCCTGATTCATGCTGTAGAGATCAGATTGGGTTCACTAGGTTCTGCATATCGCAGAGTATTCTGATTCGTGCTGTAGAGATCAAAATGGGGTCACCGGGTTCTGCATATCGCAGAGCATCCTGATTCGTGCTGCAGAGATCAGAAAGGGGTCACCAGGTTCTGCATATCGCAGAGCATCCTGATTCATGCTGTAGAGATCAGAATGGGGTCACCGTGTTCTGCATATCGCAGAGTATCCTCATTCATGCTGTAGAGATCAGAATGGGGTCACTAGGTTCTGCATATCGCAGAGTATCCTGATTCACGCTGTAGAGATCAGAATAGGGTCACCGGGTTCAGCATATCGCAGAGCATCCTGATTCATGCTGTAGAGATCAGAAAGGGGTCACCAGGTTCTGCATATCATAGAGCATCCTGATTCATGCTGTAGAGATCAGAATGGGGTCTGCAGGTTCTGCATATTGCAGAGCATCCTGATTCATACTGTAGAGATCAGAATGGGGTCATCGGGTTCTGCATATTGCAGAGCATCTTGATTCGTGCTGTAGAGATCAGAATGGGGCCACCGGGTTCTGCATATTGCAGAGCATCTTGATTCATGCTGTAGAGATCAGAATGGGGTCAACGGATTCTCCATATTGCAGAGCATCCTGATTCAAGCTTTAGAAATCAGAATGGGGTCACCAGGTTCTGCAAATTGCAGAGCATCCTGATTCAAGCTTTAGAAATCAGAATGGGGTCACCAGGTTCTGCAAATTGCAGAGCATCCTGATTCAAGCTTTAGAAATCAGAATGGGGCCACCCGGTTCTGCATATCGCAGAGTATCCTGATTCACGCTGTAGAGATCAGAATAGGGTCACCGGGTTCTGCATATCGCAAAGCATCCTGATTCATGCTGTAGAGATCAGAAAGGGGTCACCAGGTTCTGCATATCATAGAGCATCCTGATTCATGCTGTAGAGATCAGAATGGGGTCTGCAGGTTCTGCATATTGCAGAGCATCCTGATTCATACTGTAGAGATCAGAATGGGGTCATCGGGTTCTGCATATTGCAGAGCATCTTGATTCGTGCTGTAGAGATCAGAATGGGGCCACCGGGTTCTGCATATTGCAGAGCATCTTGATTCATGCTGTAGAGATCAGAATGGGGTCACCGGATTCTCCATATTGCAGAGCATCCTGATTCATGCTGTAGAGATCAGAATGGGATCACCGTGTTCTGCATATCGCAGAGTATCCTCATTCATGCTGTAGAGATCAGAATGGGGTCACTAGGTTCTGCATATCGCAGAGTATCCTGATTCACGCTGTAGAGATCAGAATAGGGTCACCGGGTTCTGCATATCGCAGAGCATCCTGATTCATGCTGTAGAGATCAGAAAGGGGTCACCAGGTTCTGCATATCATAGAGCATCCTGATTCATGCTGTAGAGATCAGAATGGGGTCTGCAGGTTCTGCATATTGCAGAGCATCCTGATTCATACTGTAGAGATCAGAATGGGGTCATCGGGTTCTGCATATTGCAGAGCATCTTGATTCGTGCTGTAGAGATCAGAATGGGGCCACCGGGTTCTGCATATTGCAGAGCATCTTGATTCATGCTGTAGAGATCAGAATGGGGTCAACGGATTCTCCATATTGCAGAGCATCCTGATTCAAGCTTTAGAAATCAGAATGGGGTCACCAGGTTCTGCAAATTGCAGAGCATCCTGATTCAAGCTTTAGAAATCAGAATGGGGTCACCAGGTTCTGCAAATTGCAGAGCATCCTGATTCAAGCTTTAGAAATCAGAATGGGGCCACCCGGTTCTGCATATCGCAGAGTATCCTGATTCACGCTGTAGAGGTCAGAATAGGGTCACCGGGTTCTGCATATCGCAAAGCATCCTGATTCATGCTGTAGAGATCAGAAAGGGGTCACCAGGTTCTGCATATCATAGAGCATCCTGATTCATGCTGTAGAGATCAGAATGGGGTCTGCAGGTTCTGCATATTGCAGAGCATCCTGATTCATACTGTAGAGATCAGAATGGGGTCATCGGGTTCTGCATATTGCAGAGCATCTTGATTCGTGCTGTAGAGATCAGAATGGGGCCACCGGGTTCTGCATATTGCAGAGCATCTTGATTCATGCTGTAGAGATCAGAATGGGGTCACCGGATTCTCCATATTGCAGAGCATCCTGATTCAAGCTTTAGAAATCAGAATGGGGTCACCAGGTTCTGCAAATTGCAGAGCATCCAGATTCAAGCTCTAGAATCAGAATGGGGTCACCGGGTTCTGCATATCGCAGAGAAATCTGATTCATGCTGTAAAGATAAGGATGGGGTCACCAGGTTCTGCATATCGCAGAGCATCCGGATTCATGCTGTAGAGATCAGAATGGGGTCACCAGGTTCTGCATATCACAGAGCATCCTGATTCGTGCTGTAGAGATCAGAATGGGGTCACCGGGTTCTGCATATCGCAGAGCATCCTGATTCGTGCTGTAGAGATCAGAATGGGGTCACCGGGTTCTGCATATTGCAGAGCACCCTGATTCATGCTGTAGAGATCAGAATGGGGTCACCAGGTTCTGCATATCGCAGAGCATGCTGATTTGTGCTGTAGAGATCAGAATGGGGTCATCGGGTTCTGCATATTGCAGAGCACCCTGATTCATGCTGTAGAGATCAGAATGGGGTCACCGGGTTCTGCATATCGCAGAGCATCCTGAATCATGCTGTAGAGATCAGAATGGGGTCACCGGGTTATGCATATCGCAGAGCATCCTGATTCATGCTGTAGAGATCAGAATGGGGTCACCGGGTTCTGCATATCACAGAGCATCCTGATTCATGCTGTAGTGATCAGAAAGGGGTCACCGGGTTCTGCATATCGCAGAGCATGCTGATTTGTGCTGTAGAGATCAGAATGGGGTCACCGGGTTCTGCATATTGCAGAGCACCCTGATTCATGCTGTAGAGATCAGAATGGGGTCACCAGGTTCTGCATATCGCAGAGCATCCTGATTCGTGCTGTAGAGATCAGAATAGGGTCTAGAGGTTCTGCATGTAGCAGAGTATACTGATTCATGCTGTAGAGATCAGAATGGGGTCACCGGGTTCTGCATATCGCAGAGCATCCTGATTCATGCTGTAGAGATCAGAATGGGGTCACCGGGTTCTGCATATCGCAGAGCATCCTGATTCGTGCTGTAGAGATCAGAATGGGGTCACCGGGTTCTGCATATAGCAGAGCATCCTGATTCCTGCTGTAGAGATCAGAATGGGGTCACCGGGTTCTGCATATTGCAGAGCATCCTGATTCATGCTGTAGAGATCAGAAAGGGGTCACCGGGTTCTGCATATCGCAGTGCATCCTGATTCATGCTGTAGAGATCAGAATGGGGTCACCGGGTTCTGCATATCGCAGAGCATCCTTCTTCATGCTGTAGAGATCAGAATGGGGTCACCGGGTTCTGCATATCGAAGAGCATCCTGATTCATGCTGTAGACATCAGAATGGGGTCACCGGGTTCTGCATATCGAAGAGCATCCTGATTCATGCTGTAAACATCAGAAAGGGGTCACCGGGTTCTGCATATCGCAGAGCATCTTGATTCGTGCTGTACAGATCAGAATGGGGTCACCAGGTTCTGCATATCGCAGTGCATCCTGATTCATGCTGTAGAGATCAGAATGGGGTCACCGGGTTCTGCATATCGAAGAGCATCCTGATTCATGCTGTAGAGATCAGAATGGGGTCACCGGGTTCTGCATATCGCAGAGCATCCTAATCTGTGCTGTAGAGATCAGAATGGGGTCACCGGGTTCTGCATATCGCAGAGGATCCTGATTCGTGCTGCAGAGATCAGAATGGGTCACCGGGTTCTGCAAATCTCAGAGCATCCTGATTCATGCTGTAGAGATCAGAATGGGGTCACCGAGTTCTGCATATCGCAGAGCATCCTGATTCGTGCTGTAGAGAACAGAATGGGGTCACCGGGTTCTGCATATCGCAGAGCATCCTGATTCATGCTGTAGAGATCAGAATGGGGTCACCGGGTTCTGCATATCGCAGAGCATCTTGATTCGTGCTGTACAGATCAGAATGGGGTCACCCGGTTCTGCATATCGCAGAGCATCTTGATTCATGCTGTAGAGATCAGAATGGGGTCACCGGGTTCTGCATATCGCAGAGCATCCTGATTCATGCTGTAGAGATCAGAATGGGGTCACCAGGTTCTGCATATCGCAGAGCATCCTGATTCATGCTGCAGAGATCAGAATGGGGTCACCAGGTTCTGCATATCGCAGAGCATCCTGATCTGTGCTGTAGAGATCAGAATGGGGTCACCGGGTTCTGCAAATTGCAGAACATCCTGATTCATCCTGTAGAGATCAGAATGGGGTCACCGGGTTCTGCATATCGCAGAGCATCTTGACTCGTGCTGTACAGATCAGAATGGGGTCACCAGGTTCTGCATATCGCAGAGCATCTTGATTCATGCTGTAGAGATCAGAATGGGGTCACCGGGTTCTGCATATTGCAGAGCATCCTGATTCATGCTGTAGAGATCAGAATGGATTCACCTGGTTCTGCATATCGCAGAGCATCCTGATTCATGCTGTAGAGATCAGAATGGGGTCACCGGGTTCTGCATATCGCAGAGCATCCTGATTCGTGCTGCAGAGATCAGAATGGGGTCACCAGGTTCTGCATATCGCAGAGCATCCTGATTCGTGCTGTAGAGATCAAAATGGGGTCACCGGGTTCTGCATATCGCAGAGCATCCTGATTCGTGCTGTAGAGATCAGAATGGGGTCACCGGGTTCTGCATATCGCAGAGCATCCTGATTCATGCTGTAGAGATCAGAATGGGGTCACCGGGTTCTGCATATCGAAGAGCATCCTGATTCATGCTGTAAAGATCAGAAAGGGGTCACCGGGTTCTGCATATCGCAGAGCATCTTGATTCGTGCTGTACAGATCAGAATGGGGTCACCAGGTTCTGCATATCGCAGTGCATCCTGATTCATGCTGTAGAGATCAGAATGGGGTCACCGGGTCCTGCATATCGAAGAGCATCCTGATTTGTGTTGTAGAGATCAGAATGGGGTCACCGGGTTCTGCATATTGCAGAGCATCATGATTCATGCTGTAGAGATCAGAATGGGGTCAACAGGTTCTGCATATTGCAGAGCATCCTGATTCATGCTGTAGAGATCAGAATGGGGTCACCAGGTTCTGCTTATTGCAGAGCATTCTGATTCATGCTGTAGAGATCAGAATGGGGTCACCGGATTCTGCATATCGCAGAGCATCCTAATCTGTGCTGTAGACATCAGAATGGGGTCACCGGGTTCTGCATATCGCAGAGCATCCTGATTCGTGCTGCAGAGATCAGAATGGGGTCATCAGGTTCTGCATATCGCAGAGTATCCTGATTCGTGCTGTAGAGATCAGAATGGGGTCACCGTGTTCTGCATATCGCAGAGTATCCTGATTCATGCTGTAGAGATCAGATTGGGTTCACTAGGTTCTGCATATCGCAGAGTATTCTGATTCGTGCTGTAGAGATCAAAATGGGGTCACCGGGTTCTGCATATCGCAGAGCATCCTGATTCGTGCTGCAGAGATCAGAATGGGGTCACCAGGTTCTGCATATCGCAGAGCATCCTGATTCATGCTGTAGAGATCAGAATGGGGTCACCGTGTTCTGCATATCGCAGAGTATCCTCATTCATGCTGTAGAGATCAGAATGGGGTCACTAGGTTCTGCATATCGCAGAGTATCCTGATTCACGCTGTAGAGATCAGAATAGGGTCACCGGGTTCTGCATATCGCAGAGCATCCTGATTCATGCTGTAGAGATCAGAAAGGGGTCACCAGGTTCTGCATATCATAGAGCATCCTGATTCATGCTGTAGAGATCAGAATGGGGTCTGCAGGTTCTGCATATTGCAGAGCATCCTGATTCATGCTGTAGAGATCAGAATGGGGTCATCGGGTTCTGCATATTGCAGAGCATCTTAATTCGTGCTGTAGAGATCAGAATGGGGCCACCGGGTTCTGCATATTGCAGAGCATCTTGATTCATGCTGTAGAGATCAGAATGGGGTCAACGGATTCTCCATATTGCAGAGCATCCTGATTCAAGCTTTAGAAATCAGAATGGGGTCACCAGGTTCTGCAAATTGCAGAGCATCCTGATTCAAGCTTTAGAAATCAGAATGGGGTCACCAGGTTCTGCAAATTGCAGAGCATCCTGATTCAAGCTTTAGAAATCAGAATGGGGCCACCCGGTTCTGCATATTGCAGAGTATCCTGATTCACGCTGTAGAGATCAGAATAGGGTCACCGGGTTCTGCATATCGCAAAGCATCCTGATTCATGCTGTAGAGATCAGAAAGGGGTCACCAGGTTCTGCATATCATAGAGCATCCTGATTCATGCTGTAGAGATCAGAATGGGGTCTGCAGGTTCTGCATATTGCAGAGCATCCTGATTCATACTGTAGAGATCAGAATGGGGTCATCGGGTTCTGCATATTGCAGAGCATCTTGATTCGTGCTGTAGAGATCAGAATGGGGCCACCGGGTTCTGCATATTGCAGAGCATCCTGATTCAAGCTTTAGAAATCAGAATGGGGTCACCAGGTTCTGCAAATTGCAGAGCATCCAGATTCAAGCTCTAGAATCAGAATGGGGTCACCGGGTTCTGCATATCGCAGAGCATCCTGATTCATGCTGTAGACATCAGAATGGGGTCACCGGGTTCTGCATATCGAAGAGCATCCTTCTTCATGCTGTAGAGATCAGAATGGGGTCACCGGGTTCTGCATATCGAAGAGCATCCTGATTCATGCTGTAGACATCAGAATGGGGTCACCGGGTTCTGCATATCGAAGAGCATCCTGATTCATGCTGTAAAGATCAGAAAGGGGTCACCGGGTTCTGCATATCGCAGAGCATCTTGATTCGTGCTGTACAGATCAGAATGGGGTCACCAGGTTCTGCATATCGCAGTGCATCCTGATTCATGCTGTAGAGATCAGAATGGGGTCACCGGGTTCTGCATATCGAAGAGCATCCTGATTCATGCTGTAGAGATCAGAATGGGGTCACCGGGTTCTGCATATCGCAGAGCATCCTAATCTGTGCTGTAGAGATCAGAATGGGGTCACCGGGTTCTGCATATCGCAGAGGATCCTGATTCGTGCTGCAGAGATCAGAATGGGTCACCGGGTTCTGCAAATCTCAGAGCTTCCTGATTCATGCTGTAGAGATCAGAATGGGGTCACCGAGTTCTGCATATCGCAGAGCATCCTGATTCGTGCTGTAGAGAACAGAATGGGGTCACCGGGTTCTGCATATCGCAGAGCATCCTGATTCATGCTGTAGAGATCAGAATGGGGTCACCGGGTTCTGCATATCGCAGAGCATCTTGATTCGTGCTGTACAGATCAGAATGGGGTCACCCGGTTCTGCATATCGCAGAGCATCTTGATTCATGCTGTAGAGATCAGAATGGGGTCACCGGGTTCTGCATATCGCAGAGCATCTTGACTCGTGCTGTACAGATCAGAATGGGGTCACCAGGTTCTGCATATCGCAGAGCATCTTGATTCATGCTGTAGAGATCAGAATGGGGTCACCGGGTTCTGCATATCGCAGAGCATCCTGATTCATGCTGTAGAGATCAGAATGGGGTCACCAGGTTCTGCATATCGCAGAGCATCCTGATTCATGCTGTAGAGATCAGAATGGGGTCACCGGGTTCTGCATATCGCAGAGCATCCTGATTCATGCTGTAGAGATCAGAATGGGGTCACCGGGTTCTGCATATCGAAGAGCATCCTGATTCATGCTGTAAAGATCAGAAAGGGGTCACCGGGTTCTGCATATCGCAGAGCATCTTGATTCGTGCTGTACAGATCAGAATGGGGTCACCAGGTTCTGCATATCGCAGTGCATCCTGATTCATGCTGTAGAGATCAGAATGGGGTCACCGGGGTCTGCATATCGCAGAGCATCCTGATTCATGCTGTAGAGATCAGATGGGGTCACCGGGTTCTGCATATTGCAGAGCATCATGATTCATGCTGTAGAGATCAGAATGGGGTCAACAGGTTCTGCATATTGCAGAGCATCCTGATTCATGCTGTAGAGATCAGAATGGGGTCACCAGGTTCTGCTTATTGCAGAGCATTCTGATTCATGCTGTAGAGATCAGAATGGGGTCACCGGATTCTGCATATCGCAGAGCATCCTAATCTGTGCTGTAGACATCAGAATGGGGTCACCAGGTTCTGCATATCGCAGAGCATCCTGATTCGTGCTGCAGAGATCAGAATGGGGTCACCAGGTTCTGCATATCGCAGAGCATCCTGATTCGTGCTGTAGAGATCAGAATGGGGTCACCGTGTTCTGCATATCGCAGAGTATCCTGATTCATGCTGTAGAGATCAGATTGGGTTCACTAGGTTCTGCATATCGCAGAGTATTCTGATTCGTGCTGTAGAGATCAAAATGGGGTCACCGGGTTCTGCATATCGCAGAGCATCCTGATTCGTGCTGCAGAGATCAGAATGGGGTCACCAGGTTCTGCATATCGCAGAGCATCCTGATTCATGCTGTAGAGATCAGAATGGGGTCACCGTGTTCTGCATATCGCAGAGTATCCTCATTCATGCTGTAGAGATCAGAATGGGGTCACTAGGTTCTGCATATCGCAGAGTATCCTGATTCACGCTGTAGAGATCAGAATAGGGTCACCGGGTTCTGCATATCGCAGAGCATCCTGATTCATGCTGTAGAGATCAGAAAGGGGTCACCAGGTTCTGCATATCATAGAGCATCCTGATTCATGCTGTAGAGATCAGAATGGGGTCTGCAGGCTCTGCATATTGCAGAGCATCCTGATTCATACTGTAGAGATCAGAATGGGGTCATCGGGTTCTGCATATTGCAGAGCATCTTGATTCGTGCTGTAGAGATCAGAATGGGGCCACCGGGTTCTGCATATTGCAGAGCATCTTGATTCATGCTGTAGAGATCAGAATGGGGTCAACGGATTCTCCATATTGCAGAGCATCCTGATTCAAGCTTTAGAAATCAGAATGGGGTCACCAGGTTCTGCAAATTGCAGAGCATCCTGATTCAAGCTTTAGAAATCAGAATGGGGTCACCAGGTTCTGCAAATTGCAGAGCATCCTGATTCAAGCTTTAGAAATCAGAATGGGGCCACCCGGTTCTGCATATCGCAGAGTATCCTGATTCACGCTGTAGAGATCAGAATAGGGTCACCGGGTTCTGCATATCGCAAAGCATCCTGATTCATGCTGTAGAGATCAGAAAGGGGTCACCAGGTTCTGCATATCATAGAGCATCCTGATTCATGCTGTAGAGATCAGAATGGGGTCTGCAGGTTCTGCATATTGCAGAGCATCCTGATTCATGCTGTAGAGATCAGAATGGGGTCATCGGGTTCTGCATATTGCAGAGCATCTTGATTCGTGCTGTAGAGATCAGAATGGGGCCACCGGGTTCTGCATATTGCAGAGCATCTTGATTCATGCTGTAGAGATCAGAATGGGGTCACCGGATTCTCCATATTGCAGAGCATCCTGATTCATGCTGAAGAGATCAGAATGGGGTCACCGTGTTCTGCATATCGCAGAGTATCCTCATTCATGCTGTAGAGATCAGAATGGGGTCACTAGGTTCTGCATATCGCAGAGTATCCTGATTCACGCTGTAGAGATCAGAATAGGGTCACCGGGTTCTGCATATCGCAGAGCATCCTGATTCATGCTGTAGAGATCAGAAAGGGGTCACCAGGTTCTGCATATCATAGAGCATCCTGATTCATGCTGTAGAGATCAGAATGGGGTCTGCAGGTTCTGCATATTGCAGAGCATCCTGATTCATACTGTAGAGATCAGAATGGGGTCATCGGGTTCTGCATATTGCAGAGCATCTTGATTCGTGCTGTAGAGATCAGAATGGGGCCACCGGGTTCTGCATATTGCAGAGCATCTTGATTCATGCTGTAGAGATCAGAATGGGGTCAACGGATTCTCCATATTGTAGAGCATCCTGATTCAAGCTTTAGAAATCAGAATGGGGTCACCAGGTTCTGCAAATTGCAGAGCATCCTGATTCAAGCTTTAGAAATCAGAATGGGGTCACCAGGTTCTGCAAATTGCAGAGCATCCTGATTCAAGCTTTAGAAATCAGAATGGGGCCACCCGGTTCTGCATATCGCAGAGTATCCTGATTCACGCTGTAGAGATCAGAATAGGGTCACCGGGTTCTGCATATCGCAAAGCATCCTGATTCATGCTGTAGAGATCAGAAAGGGGTCACCAGGTTCTGCATATCATAGAGCATCCTGATTCATGCTGTAGAGATCAGAATGGGGTCTGCAGGTTCTGCATATTGCAGAGCATCCTGATTCATACTGTAGAGATCAGAATGGGGTCATCGGGTTCTGCATATTGCAGAGCATCTTGATTCGTGCTGTAGAGATCAGAATGGGGCCACTGGGTTCTGCATATTGCAGAGCATCTTGATTCATGCTGTAGAGATCAGAATGGGGTCACCGGATTCTCCATATTGCAGAGCATCCTGATTCAAGCTTTAGAAATCAGAATGGGGTCACCAGGTTCTGCAAATTGCAGAGCATCCAGATTCAAGCTCTAGAATCAGAATGGGGTCACCGGGTTCTGCATATCGCAGAGAAATCTGATTCATGCTGTAAAGATAAGGATGGGGTCACCAGGTTCTGCATATCGCAGAGCATCCGGATTCATGCTGTAGAGATCAGAATGGGGTCACCAGGTTCTGCATATCACAGAGCATCCTGATTCGTGCTGTAGAGATCAGAATGGGGTCACCGGGTTCTGCATATCGCAGAGCATCCTGATTCGTGCTGTAGAGATCAGAATGGGGTCACCGGGTTCTGCATATTGCAAAGCACCCTGATTCATGCTGTAGAGATCAGAATGGGGTCACCAGGTTCTGCATATCGCAGAGCATGCTGATTTGTGCTGTAGAGATCAGAATGGGGTCATCGGGTTTTGCATATTGCAGAGCACCCTGATTCATGCTGTAGAGATCAGAATGGGGTCACCGGGTTCTGCATATCGCAGAGCATCCTGATTCATGCTGTAGAGATCAGAATGGGGTCACCGGGTTATGCATATCGCAGAGCATCCTGATTCATGCTGTAGAGATCAGAATGGGGTCACCGGGTTCTGCATATCACAGAGCATCCTGATTCATGCTGTAGTGATCAGAATGGGGTCACCGGGTTCTGCATATCGCAGAGCATGCTGATTTGTGCTGTAGAGATCAGAATGGGGTCACCGGGTTCTGCATATTGCAGAGCACCCTGATTCATGCTGTAGAGATCAGAATGGGGTCACCAGGTTCTGCATATCGCAGAGCATCCTGATTCGTGCTGTAGAGATCAGAATAGGGTCTAGAGGTTCTGCATGTAGCAGAGTATACTGATTCATGCTGTAGAGATCAGAATGGGGTCACCGGGTTCTGCATATCGCAGAGCATCCTGATTCATGCTGTAGAGATCAGAATGGGGTCACCGGGTTCTGCATATCGCAGAGCATCCTGATTCGTGCTGTAGAGATCAGAATGGGGTCACCGGGTTCTGCATATAGCAGAGCATCCTGATTCTTGCTGTAGAGATCAGAATGGGGTCACCGGGTTCTGCATATTGCAGAGCATCCTGATTCATGCTGTAGAGATCAGAAAGGGGTCACCGGGTTCTGCATATCGCAGTGCATCCTGATTCATGCTGTAGAGATCAGAATGGGGTCACCGGGTTCTGCATATCGCAGAGCATCCTTCTTCATGCTGTAGAGATCAGAATGGGGTCACCGGGTTCTGCATATCGAAGAGCATCCTGATTCATGCTGTAGACATCAGAATGGGGTCACCGGGTTCTGCATATCGAAGAGCATCCTGATTCATGCTGTAAAGATCAGAAAGGGGTCACCGGGTTCTGCATATCGCAGAGCATCTTGATTCGTGCTGTACAGATCAGAATGGGGTCACCAGGTTCTGCATATCGCAGTGCATCCTGATTCTTGCTGTAGAGATCAGAATGGGGTCACCGGGTTCTGCATATCGAAGAGCATCCTGATTCATGCTGTAGAGATCAGAATGGGGTCACCGGGTTCTGCATATCGCAGAGCATCCTAATCTGTGCTGTAGAGATCAGAATGGGGTCACCGGGTTCTGCATATCGCAGAGGATCCTGATTCGTGCTGCAGAGATCAGAATGGGTCACCGGGTTCTGCAAATCTCAGAGCATCCTGATTCATGCTGTAGAGATCAGAATGGGGTCACCGAGTTCAGCATATCGCAGAGCATCCTGATTCGTGCTGTAGAGAACAGAATGGGGTCACCGGGTTCTGCATATCGCAGAGCATCCTGATTCATGCTGTAGAGATCAGAATGGGGTCACCGGGTTCTGCATATCGCAGAGCATCTTGATTCGTGCTGTACAGATCAGAATGGGGTCACCCGGTTCTGCATATCGCAGAGCATCTTGATTCATGCTGTAGAGATCAGAATGGGGTCACCGGGTTCTGCATATCGCAGAGCATCCTGATTCATGCTGTAGAGATCAGAATGGGGTCACCAGGTTCTGCATATCGCAGAGCATCCTGATTCATGCTGCATAGATCAGAATGGGGTCACCAGGTTCTGCATATCGCAGAGCATCCTGATCTGTGCTGTAGAGATCAGAATGGGGTCACCGGGTTCTGCAAATTGCAGAACATCCTGATTCATGCTGTAGAGATCAGAATGGGGTCACCGGGTTCTGCATATCGCAGAGCATCTTGACTCGTGCTGTACAGATCAGAATGGGGTCACCAGGTTCTGCATATCGCAGAGCATCTTGATTCATGCTGTAGAGATCAGAATGGGGTCACCGGGTTCTGCATATCGCAGAGCATCCTGATTCATGCTGTAGAGATCAGAATGGGGTCACCAGGTTCTGCATATCGCAGAGCATCCTGATTCATGCTGTAGAGATCAGAATGGGGTCACCGGGTTCTGCATATCGCAGAGCATCCTGATTCATGCTGTAGAGATCAGAATGGGGTCACCGGGTTCTGCATATCGAAGAGCATCCTGATTCATGCTGCAAAGATCAGAAAGGGGTCACCGGGTTCTGCATATCGCAGAGCATCTTGATTCGTGCTGTACAGATCAGAATGGGGTCACCAGGTTCTGCATATCGCAGTGCATCCTGATTCATGCTGTAGAGATCAGAATGGGGTCACCGGGTTCTGCATATCGAAGAGCATCCTGATTTGTGTTGTAGAGATCAGAATGGGGTCACCGGGTTCTGCATATTGCAGAGCATCATGATTCATGCTGTAGAGATCAGAATGGGGTCAACAGGTTCTGCATATTGCAGAGCATCCTGATTCATGCTGTAGAGATCAGAATGGGGTCACCAGGTTCTGCTTATTGCAGAGCATTCTGATTCATGCTGTAGAGATCAGAATGGGGTCACCGGATTCTGCATATCGCAGAGCATCCTAATCTGTGCTGTAGACATCAGAATGGGGTCACCGGGTTCTGCATATCGCAGAGCATCCTGATTCGTGCTGCAGAGATCAGAATGGGGTCACCAGGTTCTGCATATCGCAGAGCATCCTGATTCGTGCTGTAGAGATCAGAATGGGGTCACCGTGCTCTGCATATCGCAGAATATCCTGATTCATGCTGTAGAGATCAGATTGGGTACACTAGGTTCTGCATATCGCAGAGTATTCTGATTCGTGCTGTAGAGATCAAAATGGGGTCACCGGGTTCTGCATATCGCAGAGCATCCTGATTCGTGCTGCAGAGATCAGAATGGGGTCACCAGGTTCTGCATATCGCAGAGCATCCTGATTCATGCTGTAGAGATCAGAATGGGGTCACCGTGTTCTGCATATCGCAGAGTATCCTCATTCATGCTGTAGAGATCAGAATGGGGTCACTAGGTTCTGCATATCGCAGAGTATCCTGATTCACGCTGTAGAGATCAGAATAGGGTCACCGGGTTCTGCATATCGCAGAGCATCCTGATTCATGCTGTAGAGATCAGAAAGGGGTCACCAGGTTCTGCATATCATAGAGCATCCTGATTCATGCTGTAGAGATCAGAATGGGGTCTGCAGGTTCTGCATATTGCAGAGCATCCTGATTCATACTGTAGAGATCAGAATGGGGTCATCGGGTTCTGCATATTGCAGAGCATCTTGATTCGTGCTGTAGAGATCAGAATGGGGCCACCGGGTTCTGCATATTGCAGAGCATCTTGATTCATGCTGTAGAGATCAGAATGGGGTCAACAGATTCTCCATATTGCAGAGCATCCTGATTCAAGCTTTAGAAATCTGAATGGGGTCACCAGGTTCTGCAAATTGCAGAGCATCCTGATTCAAGCTTTAGAAATCAGAATGGGGTCACCAGGTTCTGCAAATTGCAGAGCATCCTGATTCAAGCTTTAGAAATCAGAATGGGGCCACCCGGTTCTGCATATCGCAGAGTATCCTGATTCACGCTGTAGAGATCAGAATAGGGTCACCGGGTTCTGCATATCGCAAAGCATCCTGATTCATGCTGTAGAGATCAGAAAGGGGTCACCAGGTTCTGCATATCATAGAGCATCCTGATTCATGCTGTAGAGATCAGAATGGGGTCTGCAGGTTCTGCATATTGCAGAGCATCCTGATTCATACTGTAGAGATCAGAATGGGGTCATCGGGTTCTGCATATTGCAGAGCATCTTGATTCGTGCTGTAGAGATCAGAATGGGGCCACCGGGTTCTGCATATTGCAGAGCATCTTGATTCATGCTGTAGAGATCAGAATGGGGTCACCGGATTCTCCATATTGCAGAGCATCCTGATTCAAGCTTTAGAAATCAGAATGGGGTCACCAGGTTCTGCAAATTGCAGAGCATCCAGATTCAAGCTCTAGAATCAGAATGGGGTCACCGGGTTCTGCATATCGCAGAGCATCCTGATTCATGCTGTAGACATCAGAATGGGGTCACCGGGTTCTGCATATCGAAGAGCATCCTTCTTCATGCTGTAAAGATCAGAATGGGGTCACCGGGTTCTGCATATCGCAGAGCATCCTGATTCATGCTGTAGACATCAGAATGGGGTCACCGGGTTCTGCATATCGAAGAGCATCCTTCTTCATGCTGTAGACATCAGAATGGGGTCACCGGGTTCTGCATATCGAAGAGCATCCTGATTCATGCTGTAAAGATCAGAAAGGGGTCACCGGGTTCTGCATATCGCAGAGCATCTTGATTCATGCTGTACAGATCAGAATGGGGTCACCAGGTTCTGCATATCGCAGTGCATTCTGATTCATGCTGTAGAGATCAGAATGGGGTCACCGGGTTCTGCATATCGCAGAGCATCCTGATTCATGCTGTAGAGATCAGAATGGGGTCACCGGGTTCTGCATATCGAAGAGCATCCTGATTCATGCTGTAAAGATCAGAAAGGGGTCACCGGGTTCTGCATATCGCAGAGCATCTTGATTCGTGCTGTACAGATCAGAATGGGGTCACCAGGTTCTGCATATCGCAGTGCATCCTGATTCATGCTGTAGAGATCAGAATGGGGTCACCGGGGTCTGCATATCGCAGAGCATCCTGATTTGTGTTGTAGAGATCAGAATGGGGTCACCGGGTTCTGCATATTGCAGAGCATCATGATTCATGCTGTAGAGATCAGAATGGGGTCAACAGGTTCTGCATATTGCAGAGCATCCTGATTCATGCTGTAGAGATCAGAATGGGGTCACCAGGTTCTGCTTATTGCAGAGCATTCTGATTCATGCTGTAGAGATCAGAATGGGGTCACCGGATTCTGCATATCGCAGAGCATCCTAATCTGTGCTGTAGACATCAGAATGGGGTCACCGGGTTCTGCATATCGCAGAGCATCCTGATTCGTGCTGCAGAGATCAGAATGGGGTCACCAGGTTCTGCATATCGCAGAGCATCCTGATTCGTGCTGTAGAGATCAGAATGGGGTCACCGTGTTCTGCATATCGCAGAGTATCCTGATTCATGCTGTAGAGATCAGATTGGGTTCACTAGGTTCTGCATATCGCAGAGTATTCTGATTCGTGCTGTAGAGATCAAAATGGGGTCACCGGGTTCTGCATATCGCAGAGCATCCTGATTCGTGCTGCAGAGATCAGAATGGGGTCACCAGGTTCTGCATATCGCAGAGCATCCTGATTCATGCTGTAGAGATCAGAATGGGGTCACCGTGTTCTGCATATCGCAGAGTATCCTCATTCATGCTGTAGAGATCAGAATGGGGTCACTAGGTTCTGCATATCGCAGAGTATCCTGATTCACGCTGTAGAGATCAGAATAGGGTCACCGGGTTCTGCATATCGCAGAGCATCCTGATTCATGCTGTAGAGATCAGAATGGGGTCACCAGGTTCTGCATATCATAGAGCATCCTGATTCATGCTGTAGAGATCAGAATGGGGTCTGCAGGTTCTGCATATTGCAGAGCATCCTGATTCATACTGTAGAGATCAGAATGGGGTCATCGGGTTCTGCATATTGCAGAGCATCTTGATTCGTGCTGTAGAGATCAGAATGGGGCCACCGGGTTCTGCATATTGCAGAGCATCTTGATTCATGCTGTAGAGATCAGAATGGGGTCAACGGATTCTCCATATTGCAGAGCATCCTGATTCAAGCTTTAGAAATCAGAATGGGGTCACCAGGTTCTGCAAATTGCAGAGCATCCTGATTCAAGCTTTAGAAATCAGAATGGGGTCACCAGGTTCTGCAAATTGCAGAGGATCCTGATTCAAGCTTTAGAAATCAGAATGGGGCCACCCGGTTCTGCATATCGCAGAGTATCCTGATTCACGCTGTAGAGATCAGAATATGGTCACCGGGTTCTGCATATCGCAAAGCATCCTGATTCATGCTGTAGAGATCAGAAAGGGGTCACCAGGTTCTGCATATCATAGAGCATCCTGATTCATGCTGTAGAGATCAGAATGGGGTCTGCAGGTTCTGCATATTGCAGAGCATCCTGATTCATGCTGTAGAGATCAGAATGGGGTCATCGGGTTCTGCATATTGCAGAGCATCTTGATTCGTGCTGTAGAGATCAGAATGGGGCCACCGGGTTCTGCATATTGCAGAGCATCTTGATTCATGCTGTAGAGATCAGAATGGGGTCACCGGATTCTCCATATTGCAGAGCATCCTGATTCATGCTGAAGAGATCAGAATGGGGTCACCGTGTTCTGCATATCGCAGAGTATCCTCATTCATGCTGTAGAGATCAGAATGGGGTCACTAGGTTCTGCATATCGCAGAGTATCCTGATTCACGCTGTAGAGATCAGAATAGGGTCACCGGGTTCTGCATATCGCAGAGCATCCTGATTCATGCTGTAGAGATCAGAAAGGGGTCACCAGGTTCTGCATATCATAGAGCATCCTGATTCATGCTGTAGAGATCAGAATGGGGTCTGCAGGCTCTGCATATTGCAGAGCATCCTGATTCATACTGTAGAGATCAGAATGGGGTCATCGGGTTCTGCATATTGCAGAGCATCTTGATTCGTGCTGTAGAGATCAGAATGGGGCCACCGGGTTCTGCATATTGCAGAGCATCTTGATTCATGCTGTAGAGATCAGAATGGGGTCAACGGATTCTCCATATTGCAGAGCATCCTGATTCAAGCTTTAGAAATCAGAATGGGGTCACCAGGTTCTGCAAATTGCAGAGCATCCTGATTCAAGCTTTAGAAATCAGAATGGGGTCACCAGGTTCTGCAAATTGCAGAGCATCCTGATTCAAGCTTTAGAAATCAGAATGGGGCCACCCGGTTCTGCATATCGCAGAGTATCCTGATTCACGCTGTAGAGATCAGAATAGGGTCACCGGGTTCTGCATATCGCAAAGCATCCTGATTCATGCTGTAGAGATCAGAAAGGGGTCACCAGGTTCTGCATATCATAGAGCATCCTGATTCATGCTGTAGAGATCAGAATGGGGTCTGCAGGTTCTGCATATTGCAGAGCATCCTGATTCATGCTGTAGAGATCAGAATGGGGTCATCGGGTTCTGCATATTGCAGAGCATCTTGATTCGTGCTGTAGAGATCAGAATGGGGCCACCGGGTTCTGCATATTGCAGAGCATCTTGATTCATGCTGTAGAGATCAGAATGGGGTCACCGGATTCTCCATATTGCAGAGCATCCTGATTCATGCTGAAGAGATCAGAATGGGGTCACCGTGTTCTGCATATCGCAGAGTATCCTCATTCATGCTGTAGAGATCAGAATGGGGTCACTAGGTTCTGCATATCGCAGAGTATCCTGATTCACGCTGTAGAGATCAGAATAGGGTCACCGGGTTCTGCATATCGCAGAGCATCCTGATTCATGCTGTAGAGATCAGAAAGGGGTCACCAGGTTCTGCATATCATAGAGCATCCTGATTCATGCTGTAGAGATCAGAATGGGGTCTGCAGGTTCTGCATATTGCAGAGCATCCTGATTCATACTGTAGAGATCAGAATGGGGTCATCGGGTTCTGCATATTGCAGAGCATCTTGATTCGTGCTGTAGAGATCAGAATGGGGCCACCGGGTTCTGCATATTGCAGAGCATCTTGATTCATGCTGTAGAGATCAGAATGGGGTCAACGGATTCTCCATATTGTAGAGCATCCTGATTCAAGCTTTAGAAATCAGAATGGGGTCACCAGGTTCTGCAAATTGCAGAGCATCCTGATTCAAGCTTTAGAAATCAGAATGGGGTCACCAGGTTCTGCAAATTGCAGAGCATCCTGATTCAAGCTTTAGAAATCAGAATGGGGCCACCCGGTTCTGCATATCGCAGAGTATCCTGATTCACGCTGTAGAGATCAGAATAGGGTCACCGGGTTCTGCATATCGCAAAGCATCCTGATTCATGCTGTAGAGATCAGAAAGGGGTCACCAGGTTCTGCATATCATAGAGCATCCTGATTCATGCTGTAGAGATCAGAATGGGGTCTGCAGGTTCTGCATATTGCAGAGCATCCTGATTCATACTGTAGAGATCAGAATGGGGTCATCGGGTTCTGCATATTGCAGAGCATCTTGATTCGTGCTGTAGAGATCAGAATGGGGCCACTGGGTTCTGCATATTGCAGAGCATCTTGATTCATGCTGTAGAGATCAGAATGGGGTCACCGGATTCTCCATATTGCAGAGCATCCTGATTCAAGCTTTAGAAATCAGAATGGGGTCACCAGGTTCTGCAAATTGCAGAGCATCCAGATTCAAGCTCTAGAATCAGAATGGGGTCACCGGGTTCTGCATATCGCAGAGAAATCTGATTCATGCTGTAAAGATAAGGATGGGGTCACCAGGTTCTGCATATCGCAGAGCATCCGGATTCATGCTGTAGAGATCAGAATGGGGTCACCAGGTTCTGCATATCACAGAGCATCCTGATTCGTGCTGTAGAGATCAGAATGGGGTCACCGGGTTCTGCATATCGCAGAGCATCCTGATTCGTGCTGTAGAGATCAGAATGGGGTCACCGGGTTCTGCATATTGCAGAGCACCCTGATTCATGCTGTAGAGATCAGAATGGGGTCACCAGGTTCTGCATATCGCAGAGCATGCTGATTTGTGCTGTAGAGATCAGAATGGGGTCATCGGGTTCTGCATATTGCAGAGCACCCTGATTCATGCTGTAGAGATCAGAATGGGGTCACCGGGTTCTGCATATCGCAGAGCATCCTGATTCATGCTGTAGAGATCAGAATGGGGTCACCGGGTTATGCATATCGCAGAGCATCCTGATTCATGCTGTAGAGATCAGAATGTGGTCACCGGGTTCTGCATATCACAGAGCATCCTGATTCATGCTGTAGTGATCAGAATGGGGTCACCGGGTTCTGCATATCGCAGAGCATGCTGATTTGTGCTGTAGAGATCAGAATGGGGTCACCGGGTTCTGCATATTGCAGAGCATCCTGATTCATGCTGTAGAGATCAGAAAGGGGTCACCGGGTTCTGCATATCGCAGTGCACCCTGATTCATGCTGTAGAGATCAGAATGGGGTCACCAGGTTCTGCATATCGCAGAGCATCCTGATTCGTGCTGTAGAGATCAGAATAGGGTCTAGAGGTTCTGCATGTAGCAGAGTATACTGATTCATGCTGTAGAGATCAGAATGGGGTCACCGGGTTCTGCATATCGCAGAGCATCCTGATTCATGCTGTAGAGATCAGAATGGGGTCACCGGGTTCTGCATATCGCAGAGCATCCTGATTCGTGCTGTAGAGATCAGAATGGGGTCACCGGGTTCTGCATATAGCAGAGCATCCTGATTCCTGCTGTAGAGATCAGAATGGGGTCACCGGGTTCTGCATATTGCAGAGCATCCTGATTCATGCTGTAGAGATCAGAAAGGGGTCACCGGGTTCTGCATATCGCAGTGCATCCTGATTCATGCTGTAGAGATCAGAATGGGGTCACCGGGTTCTGCATATCGCAGAGCATCCTTCTTCATGCTGTAGAGATCAGAATGGGGTCACCGGGTTCTGCATATCGAAGAGCATCCTGATTCATGCTGTAGACATCAGAATGGGGTCACCGGGTTCTGCATATCGAAGAGCATCCTGATTCATGCTGTAAAGATCAGAAAGGGGTCACCGGGTTCTGCATATCGCAGAGCATCTTGATTCGTGCTGTACAGATCAGAATGGGGTCACCAGGTTCTGCATATCGCAGTGCATCCTGATTCTTGCTGTAGAGATCAGAATGGGGTCACCGGGTTCTGCATATCGAAGAGCATCCTGATTCATGCTGTAGAGATCAGAATGGGGTCACCGGGTTCTGCATATCGCAGAGCATCCTAATCTGTGCTGTAGAGATCAGAATGGGGTCACCGGGTTCTGCATATCGCAGAGGATCCTGATTCGTGCTGCAGAGATCAGAATGGGTCACCGGGTTCTGCAAATCTCAGAGCATCCTGATTCATGCTGTAGAGATCAGAATGGGGTCACCGAGTTCAGCATATCGCAGAGCATCCTGATTCGTGCTGTAGAGAACAGAATGGGGTCACCGGGTTCTGCATATCGCAGAGCATCCTGATTCATGCTGTAGAGATCAGAATGGGGTCACCGGGTTCTGCATATCGCAGAGCATCTTGATTCGTGCTGTACAGATCAGAATGGGGTCACCCGGTTCTGCATATCGCAGAGCATCTTGATTCATGCTGTAGAGATCAGAATGGGGTCACCGGGTTCTGCATATCGCAGAGCATCCTGATTCATGCTGTAGAGATCAGAATGGGGTCACCAGGTTCTGCATATCGCAGAGCATCCTGATTCATGCTGCATAGATCAGAATGGGGTCACCAGGTTCTGCATATCGCAGAGCATCCTGATCTGTGCTGTAGAGATCAGAATGGGGTCACCGGGTTCTGCAAATTGCAGAACATCCTGATTCATGCTGTAGAGATCAGAATGGGGTCACCGGGTTCTGCATATCGCAGAGCATCTTGACTCGTGCTGTACAGATCAGAATGGGGTCACCAGGTTCTGCATATCGCAGAGCATCTTGATTCATGCTGTAGAGATCAGAATGGGGTCACCGGGTTCTGCATATCGCAGAGCATCCTGATTCATGCTGTAGAGATCAGAATGGGGTCACCAGGTTCTGCATATCGCAGAGCATCCTGATTCATGCTGTAGAGATCAGAATGGGGTCACCGGGTTCTGCATATCGCAGAGCATCCTGATTCATGCTGTAGAGATCAGAATGGGGTCACCGGGTTCTGCATATCGAAGAGCATCCTGATTCATGCTGCAAAGATCAGAAAGGGGTCACCGGGTTCTGCATATCGCAGAGCATCTTGATTCGTGCTGTACAGATCAGAATGGGGTCACCAGGTTCTGCATATCGCAGTGCATCCTGATTCATGCTGTAGAGATCAGAATGGGGTCACCGGGTTCTGCATATCGAAGAGCATCCTGATTTGTGTTGTAGAGATCAGAATGGGGTCACCGGGTTCTGCATATTGCAGAGCATCATGATTCATGCTGTAGAGATCAGAATGGGGTCAACAGGTTCTGCATATTGCAGAGCATCCTGATTCATGCTGTAGAGATCAGAATGGGGTCACCAGGTTCTGCTTATTGCAGAGCATTCTGATTCATGCTGTAGAGATCAGAATGGGGTCACCGGATTCTGCATATCGCAGAGCATCCTAATCTGTGCTGTAGACATCAGAATGGGGTCACCGGGTTCTGCATATCGCAGAGCATCCTGATTCGTGCTGCAGAGATCAGAATGGGGTCACCAGGTTCTGCATATCGCAGAGCATCCTGATTCGTGCTGTAGAGATCAGAATGGGGTCACCGTGCTCTGCATATCGCAGAATATCCTGATTCATGCTGTAGAGATCAGATTGGGTTCACTAGGTTCTGCATATCGCAGAGTATTCTGATTCGTGCTGTAGAGATCAAAATGGGGTCACCGGGTTCTGCATATCGCAGAGCATCCTGATTCGTGCTGCAGAGATCAGAATGGGGTCACCAGGTTCTGCATATCGCAGAGCATCCTGATTCATGCTGTAGAGATCAGAATGGGGTCACCGTGTTCTGCATATCGCAGAGTATCCTCATTCATGCTGTAGAGATCAGAATGGGGTCACTAGGTTCTGCATATCGCAGAGTATCCTGATTCACGCTGTAGAGATCAGAATAGGGTCACCGGGTTCTGCATATCGCAAAGCATCCTGATTCATGCTGTAGAGATCAGAAAGGGGTCACCAGGTTCTGCATATCATAGAGCATCCTGATTCATGCTGTAGAGATCAGAATGGGGTCTGCAGGTTCTGCATATTGCAGAGCATCCTGATTCATACTGTAGAGATCAGAATGGGGTCATCGGGTTCTGCATATTGCAGAGCATCTTGATTCGTGCTGTAGAGATCAGAATGGGGCCACCGGGTTCTGCATATTGCAGAGCATCTTGATTCATGCTGTAGAGATCAGAATGGGGTCAACAGATTCTCCATATTGCAGAGCATCCTGATTCAAGCTTTAGAAATCTGAATGGGGTCACCAGGTTCTGCAAATTGCAGAGCATCCTGATTCAAGCTTTAGAAATCAGAATGGGGTCACCAGGTTCTGCAAATTGCAGAGCATCCTGATTCAAGCTTTAGAAATCAGAATGGGGCCACCCGGTTCTGCATATCGCAGAGTATCCTGATTCACGCTGTAGAGATCAGAATAGGGTCACCGGGTTCTGCATATCGCAAAGCATCCTGATTCATGCTGTAGAGATCAGAAAGGGGTCACCAGGTTCTGCATATCATAGAGCATCCTGATTCATGCTGTAGAGATCAGAATGGGGTCTGCAGGTTCTGCATATTGCAGAGCATCCTGATTCATACTGTAGAGATCAGAATGGGGTCATCGGGTTCTGCATATTGCAGAGCATCTTGATTCGTGCTGTAGAGATCAGAATGGGGCCACCGGGTTCTGCATATTGCAGAGCATCTTGATTCATGCTGTAGAGATCAGAATGGGGTCACCGGATTCTCCATATTGCAGAGCATCCTGATTCAAGCTTTAGAAATCAGAATGGGGTCACCAGGTTCTGCAAATTGCAGAGCATCCAGATTCAAGCTCTAGAATCAGAATGGGGTCACCGGGTTCTGCATATCGCAGAGCATCCTGATTCATGCTGTAGACATCAGAATGGGGTCACCGGGTTCTGCATATCGAAGAGCATCCTTCTTCATGCTGTAGAGATCAGAATGGGGTCACCGGGTTCTGCATATCGCAGAGCATCCTGATTCATGCTGTAGACATCAGAATGGGGTCACCGGGTTCTGCATATCGAAGAGCATCCTTCTTCATGCTGTAGACATCAGAATGGGGTCACCGGGTTCTGCATATCGAAGAGCATCCTGATTCATGCTGTAAAGATCAGAAAGGGGTCACCGGGTTCTGCATATCGCAGAGCATCTTGATTCATGCTGTACAGATCAGAATGGGGTCACCAGGTTCTGCATATCGCAGTGCATCCTGATTCATGCTGTAGAGATCAGAATGGGGTCACCGGGTTCTGCATATCGCAGAGCATCCTGATTCATGCTGTAGAGATCAGAATGGGGTCACCGGGTTCTGCATATCGAAGAGCATCCTGATTCATGCTGTAAAGATCAGAAAGGGGTCACCGGGTTCTGCATATCGCAGAGCATCTTGATTCGTGCTGTACAGATCAGAATGGGGTCACCAGGTTCTGCATATCGCAGTGCATCCTGATTCATGCTGTAGAGATCAGAATGGGGTCACCGGGGTCTGCATATCGCAGAGCATCCTGATTTGTGTTGTAGAGATCAGAATGGGGTCACCGGGTTCTGCATATTGCAGAGCATCATGATTCATGCTGTAGAGATCAGAATGGGGTCAACAGGTTCTGCATATTGCAGAGCATCCTGATTCATGCTGTAGAGATCAGAATGGGGTCACCAGGTTCTGCTTATTGCAGAGCATTCTGATTCATGCTGTAGAGATCAGAATGGGGTCACCGGATTCTGCATATCGCAGAGCATCCTAATCTGTGCTGTAGACATCAGAATGGGGTCACCGGGTTCTGCATATCGCAGAGCATCCTGATTCGTGCTGCAGAGATCAGAATGGGGTCACCAGGTTCTGCATATCGCAGAGCATCCTGATTCGTGCTGTAGAGATCAGAATGGGGTCACCGTGTTCTGCATATCGCAGAGTATCCTGATTCATGCTGTAGAGATCAGATTGGGTTCACTAGGTTCTGCATATCGCAGAGTATTCTGATTCGTGCTGTAGAGATCAAAATGGGGTCACCGGGTTCTGCATATCGCAGAGCATCCTGATTCGTGCTGCAGAGATCAGAATGGGGTCACCAGGTTCTGCATATCGCAGAGCATCCTGATTCATGCTGTAGAGATCAGAATGGGGTCACCGTGTTCTGCATATCGCAGAGTATCCTCATTCATGCTGTAGAGATCAGAATGGGGTCACTAGGTTCTGCATATCGCAGAGTATCCTGATTCACGCTGTAGAGATCAGAATAGGGTCACCGGGTTCTGCATATCGCAGAGCATCCTGATTCATGCTGTAGAGATCAGAATGGGGTCACCAGGTTCTGCATATCATAGAGCATCCTGATTCATGCTGTAGAGATCAGAATGGGGTCTGCAGGTTCTGCATATTGCAGAGCATCCTGATTCATACTGTAGAGATCAGAATGGGGTCATCGGGTTCTGCATATTGCAGAGCATCTTGATTCGTGCTGTAGAGATCAGAATGGGGCCACCGGGTTCTGCATATTGCAGAGCATCTTGATTCATGCTGTAGAGATCAGAATGGGGTCAACGGATTCTCCATATTGCAGAGCATCCTGATTCAAGCTTTAGAAATCAGAATGGGGTCACCAGGTTCTGCAAATTGCAGAGCATCCTGATTCAAGCTTTAGAAATCAGAATGGGGTCACCAGGTTCTGCAAATTGCAGAGCATCCTGATTCAAGCTTTAGAAATCAGAATGGGGCCACCCGGTTCTGCATATCGCAGAGTATCCTGATTCACGCTGTAGAGATCAGAATATGGTCACCGGGTTCTGCATATCGCAAAGCATCCTGATTCATGCTGTAGAGATCAGAAAGGGGTCACCAGGTTCTGCATATCATAGAGCATCCTGATTCATGCTGTAGAGATCAGAATGGGGTCTGCAGGTTCTGCATATTGCAGAGCATCCTGATTCATGCTGTAGAGATCAGAATGGGGTCATCGGGTTCTGCATATTGCAGAGCATCTTGATTCGTGCTGTAGAGATCAGAATGGGGCCACCGGGTTCTGCATATTGCAGAGCATCTTGATTCATGCTGTAGAGATCAGAATGGGGTCACCGGATTCTCCATATTGCAGAGCATCCTGATTCATGCTGAAGAGATCAGAATGGGGTCACCGTGTTCTGCATATCGCAGAGTATCCTCATTCATGCTGTAGAGATCAGAATGGGGTCACTAGGTTCTGCATATCGCAGAGTATCCTGATTCACGCTGTAGAGATCAGAATAGGGTCACCGGGTTCTGCATATCGCAGAGCATCCTGATTCATGCTGTAGAGATCAGAAAGGGGTCACCAGGTTCTGCATATCATAGAGCATCCTGATTCATGCTGTAGAGATCAGAATGGGGTCTGCAGGCTCTGCATATTGCAGAGCATCCTGATTCATACTGTAGAGATCAGAATGGGGTCATCGGGTTCTGCATATTGCAGAGCATCTTGATTCGTGCTGTAGAGATCAGAATGGGGCCACCGGGTTCTGCATATTGCAGAGCATCTTGATTCATGCTGTAGAGATCAGAATGGGGTCAACGGATTCTCCATATTGCAGAGCATCCTGATTCAAGCTTTAGAAATCAGAATGGGGTCACCAGGTTCTGCAAATTGCAGAGCATCCTGATTCAAGCTTTAGAAATCAGAATGGGGTCACCAGGTTCTGCAAATTGCAGAGCATCCTGATTCAAGCTTTAGAAATCAGAATGGGGCCACCCGGTTCTGCATATCGCAGAGTATCCTGATTCACGCTGTAGAGATCAGAATAGGGTCACCGGGTTCTGCATATCGCAAAGCATCCTGATTCATACTGTAGAGATCAGAAAGGGGTCACCAGGTTCTGCATATCATAGAGCATCCTGATTCATGCTGTAGAGATCAGAATGGGGTCTGCAGGTTCTGCATATTGCAGAGCATCCTGATTCATGCTGTAGAGATCAGAATGGGGTCATCGGGTTCTGCATATTGCAGAGCATCTTGATTCGTGCTGTAGAGATCAGAATGGGGCCACCGGGTTCTGCATATTGCAGAGCATCTTGATTCATGCTGTAGAGATCAGAATGGGGTCACCGGATTCTCCATATTGCAGAGCATCCTGATTCATGCTGAAGAGATCAGAATGGGGTCACCGTGTTCTGCATATCGCAGAGTATCCTCATTCATGCTGTAGAGATCAGAATGGGGTCACTAGGTTCTGCATATCGCAGAGTATCCTGATTCACGCTGTAGAGATCAGAATAGGGTCACCGGGTTCTGCATATCGCAGAGCATCCTGATTCATGCTGTAGAGATTAGAAAGGGGTCACCAGGTTCTGCATATCATAGAGCATCCTGATTCATGCTGTAGAGATCAGAATGGGGTCTGCAGGTTCTGCATATTGCAGAGCATCCTGATTCATACTGTAGAGATCAGAATGGGGTCATCGGGTTCTGCATATTGCAGAGCATCTTGATTCGTGCTGTAGAGATCAGAATGGGGCCACCGGGTTCTGCATATTGCAGAGCATCTTGATTCATGCTGTAGAGATCAGAATGGGGTCAACGGATTCTCCATATTGTAGAGCATCCTGATTCAAGCTTTAGAAATCAGAATGGGGTCACCAGGTTCTGCAAATTGCAGAGCATCCTGATTCAAGCTTTAGAAATCAGAATGGGGTCACCAGGTTCTGCAAATTGCAGAGCATCCTGATTCAAGCTTTAGAAATCAGAATGGGGCCACCCGGTTCTGCATATCGCAGAGTATCCTGATTCACGCTGTAGAGATCAGAATAGGGTCACCGGGTTCTGCATATCGCAAAGCATCCTGATTCATGCTGTAGAGATCAGAAAGGGGTCACCAGGTTCTGCATATCATAGAGCATCCTGATTCATGCTGTAGAGATCAGAATGGGGTCTGCAGGTTCTGCATATTGCAGAGCATCCTGATTCATACTGTAGAGATCAGAATGGGGTCATCGGGTTCTGCATATTGCAGAGCATCTTGATTCGTGCTGTAGAGATCAGAATGGGGCCACTGGGTTCTGCATATTGCAGAGCATCTTGATTCATGCTGTAGAGATCAGAATGGGGTCACCGGATTCTCCATATTGCAGAGCATCCTGATTCAAGCTTTAGAAATCAGAATGGGGTCACCAGGTTCTGCAAATTGCAGAGCATCCAGATTCAAGCTCTAGAATCAGAATGGGGTCACCGGGTTCTGCATATCGCAGAGAAATCTGATTCATGCTGTAAAGATAAGGATGGGGTCACCAGGTTCTGCATATCGCAGAGCATCCGGATTCATGCTGTAGAGATCAGAATGGGGTCACCAGGTTCTGCATATCACAGAGCATCCTGATTCGTGCTGTAGAGATCAGAATGGGGTCACCGGGTTCTGCATATCGCAGAGCATCCTGATTCGTGCTGTAGAGATCAGAATGGGGTCACCGGGTTCTGCATATTGCAAAGCACCCTGATTCATGCTGTAGAGATCAGAATGGGGTCACCAGGTTCTGCATATCGCAGCGCATGCTGATTTGTGCTGTAGAGATCAGAATGGGGTCATCGGGTTCTGCATATTGTAGAGCACCCTGATTCATGCTGTAGAGATCAGAATGGGGTCACCGGGTTCTGCATATCGCAGAGCATCCTGATTCATGCTGTAGAGATCAGAATGGGGTCACCGGGTTATGCATATCGCAGAGCATCCTGATTCATGCTGTAGAGATCAGAATGGGGTCACCGGGTTCTGCATATCACAGAGCATCCTGATTCATGCTGTAGTGATCAGAATGGGGTCACCGGGTTCTGCATATCGCAGAGCATGCTGATTTGTGCTGTAGAGATCAGAATGGGGTCACCGGGTTCTGCATATTGCAGAGCACCCTGATTCATGCTGTAGAGATCAGAATGGGGTCACCAGGTTCTGCATATCGCAGAGCATCCTGATTCGTGCTGTAGAGATCAGAATAGGGTCTAGAGGTTCTGCATGTAGCAGAGTATACTGATTCATGCTGTAGAGATCAGAATGGGGTCACCGGGTTCTGCATATCGCAGAGCATCCTGATTCATGCTGTAGAGATCAGAATGGGGTCACCGGGTTCTGCATATCGCAGAGCATCCTGATTCGTGCTGTAGAGATCAGAATGGGGTCACCGGGTTCTGCATATAGCAGAGCATCCTGATTCCTGCTGTAGAGATCAGAATGGGGTCACCGGGTTCTGCATATTGCAGAGCATCCTGATTCATGCTGTAGAGATCAGAAAGGGGTCACCGGGTTCTGCATATCGCAGTGCATCCTGATTCATGCTGTAGAGATCAGAATGGGGTCACCGGGTTCTGCATATCGCAGAGCATCCTTCTTCATGCTGTAGAGATCAGAATGGGGTCACCGGGTTCTGCATATCGAAGAGCATCCTGATTCATGCTGTAGACATCAGAATGGGGTCACCGGGTTCTGCATATCGAAGAGCATCCTGATTCATGCTGTAAAGATCAGAAAGGGGTCACCGGGTTCTGCATATCGCAGAGCATCTTGATTCGTGCTGTACAGATCAGAATGGGGTCACCAGGTTCTGCATATCGCAGTGCATCCTGATTCTTGCTGTAGAGATCAGAATGGGGTCACCGGGTTCTGCATATCGAAGAGCATCCTGATTCATGCTGTAGAGATCAGAATGGGGTCACCGGGTTCTGCATATCGCAGAGCATCCTAATCTGTGCTGTAGAGATCAGAATGGGGTCACCGGGTTCTGCATATCGCAGAGGATCCTGATTCGTGCTGCAGAGATCAGAATGGGTCACCGGGTTCTGCAAATCTCAGAGCATCCTGATTCATGCTGTAGAGATCAGAATGGGGTCACCGAGTTCAGCATATCGCAGAGCATCCTGATTCGTGCTGTAGAGAACAGAATGGGGTCACCGGGTTCTGCATATCGCAGAGCATCCTGATTCATGCTGTAGAGATCAGAATGGGGTCACCGGGTTCTGCATATCGCAGAGCATCTTGATTCGTGCTGTACAGATCAGAATGGGGTCACCCGGTTCTGCATATCGCAGAGCATCTTGATTCATGCTGTAGAGATCAGAATGGGGTCACCGGGTTCTGCATATCGCAGAGCATCCTGATTCATGCTGTAGAGATCAGAATGGGGTCACCAGGTTCTGCATATCGCAGAGCATCCTGATTCATGCTGCATAGATCAGAATGGGGTCACCAGGTTCTGCATATCGCAGAGCATCCTGATCTGTGCTGTAGAGATCAGAATGGGGTCACCGGGTTCTGCAAATTGCAGAACATCCTGATTCATGCTGTAGAGATCAGAATGGGGTCACCGGGTTCTGCATATCGCAGAGCATCTTGACTCGTGCTGTACAGATCAGAATGGGGTCACCAGGTTCTGCATATCGCAGAGCATCTTGATTCATGCTGTAGAGATCAGAATGGGGTCACCGGGTTCTGCATATCGCAGAGCATCCTGATTCATGCTGTAGAGATCAGAATGGGGTCACCAGGTTCTGCATATCGCAGAGCATCCTGATTCATGCTGTAGAGATCAGAATGGGGTCACCGGGTTCTGCATATCGCAGAGCATCCTGATTCATGCTGTAGAGATCAGAATGGGGTCACCGGGTTCTGCATATCGAAGAGCATCCTGATTCATGCTGCAAAGATCAGAAAGGGGTCACCGGGTTCTGCATATCGCAGAGCATCTTGATTCGTGCTGTACAGATCAGAATGGGGTCACCAGGTTCTGCATATCGCAGTGCATCCTGATTCATGCTGTAGAGATCAGAATGGGGTCACCGGGTTCTGCATATCGAAGAGCATCCTGATTTGTGTTGTAGAGATCAGAATGGGGTCACCGGGTTCTGCATATTGCAGAGCATCATGATTCATGCTGTAGAGATCAGAATGGGGTCAACAGGTTCTGCATATTGCAGAGCATCCTGATTCATGCTGTAGAGATCAGAATGGGGTCACCAGGTTCTGCTTATTGCAGAGCATTCTGATTCATGCTGTAGAGATCAGAATGGGGTCACCGGATTCTGCATATCGCAGAGCATCCTAATCTGTGCTGTAGACATCAGAATGGGGTCACCGGGTTCTGCATATCGCAGAGCATCCTGATTCGTGCTGCAGAGATCAGAATGGGGTCACCAGGTTCTGCATATCGCAGAGCATCCTGATTCGTGCTGTAGAGATCAGAATGGGGTCACCGTGCTCTGCATATCGCAGAATATCCTGATTCATGCTGTAGAGATCAGATTGGGTTCACTAGGTTCTGCATATCGCAGAGTATTCTGATTCGTGCTGTAGAGATCAAAATGGGGTCACCGGGTTCTGCATATCGCAGAGCATCCTGATTCGTGCTGCAGAGATCAGAATGGGGTCACCAGGTTCTGCATATCGCAGAGCATCCTGATTCATGCTGTAGAGATCAGAATGGGGTCACCGTGTTCTGCATATCGCAGAGTATCCTCATTCATGCTGTAGAGATCAGAATGGGGTCACTAGGTTCTGCATATCGCAGAGTATCCTGATTCACGCTGTAGAGATCAGAATAGGGTCACCGGGTTCTGCATATCGCAGAGCATCCTGATTCATGCTGTAGAGATCAGAAAGGGGTCACCAGGTTCTGCATATCATAGAGCATCCTGATTCATGCTGTAGAGATCAGAATGGGGTCTGCAGGTTCTGCATATTGCAGAGCATCCTGATTCATACTGTAGAGATCAGAATGGGGTCATCGGGTTCTGCATATTGCAGAGCATCTTGATTCGTGCTGTAGAGATCAGAATGGGGCCACCGGGTTCTGCATATTGCAGAGCATCTTGATTCATGCTGTAGAGATCAGAATGGGGTCAACAGATTCTCCATATTGCAGAGCATCCTGATTCAAGCTTTAGAAATCTGAATGGGGTCACCAGGTTCTGCAAATTGCAGAGCATCCTGATTCAAGCTTTAGAAATCAGAATGGGGTCACCAGGTTCTGCAAATTGCAGAGCATCCTGATTCAAGCTTTAGAAATCAGAATGGGGCCACCCGGTTCTGCATATCGCAGAGTATCCTGATTCACGCTGTAGAGATCAGAATATGGTCACCGGGTTCTGCATATCGCAGTGCATCCTGATTCATGCTGTAGAGATCAGAATGGGGTCACCGGGGTCTGCATATCGCAGAGCATCCTGATTTGTGTTGTAGAGATCAGAATGGGGTCACCGGGTTCTGCATATTGCAGAGCATCATGATTCATGCTGTAGAGATCAGAATGGGGTCAACAGGTTCTGCATATTGCAGAGCATCCTGATTCATGCTGTAGAGATAAGAATGGGGTCACCAGGTTCTGCATATCGCAGTGCATCCTGATTCATGCTGTAGAGATCAGAATGGGGTCACCGGGGTCTGCATATCGCAGAGCATCCTGATTTGTGTTGTAGAGATCAGAATGGGGTCACCGGGTTCTGCATATTGCAGAGCATCATGATTCATGCTGTAGAGATCAGAATGGGGTCAACAGGTTCTGCATATTGCAGAGCATCCTGATTCATGCTGTAGAGATCAGAATGGGGTCACCAGGTTCTGCTTATTGCAGAGCATTCTGATTCATGCTGTAGAGATCAGAATGGGGTCACCGGATTCTGCATATCGCAGAGCATCCTAATCTGTGCTGTAGACATCAGAATGGGGTCACCGGGTTCTGCATATCGCAGAGCATCCTGATTCGTGCTGCAGAGATCAGAATGGGGTCACCAGGTTCTGCATATCGCAGAGCATCCTGATTCGTGCTGTAGAGATCAGAATGGGGTCACCGTGTTCTGCATATCGCAGAGTATCCTGATTCATGCTGTAGAGATCAGATTGGGTTCACTAGGTTCTGCATATCGCAGAGTATTCTGATTCGTGCTGTAGAGATCAAAATGGGGTCACCGGGTTCTGCATATCGCAGAGCATCCTGATTCGTGCTGCAGAGATCAGAATGGGGTCACCAGGTTCTGCATATCGCAGAGCATCCTGATTCATGCTGTAGAGATCAGAATGGGGTCACCGTGTTCTGCATATCGCAGAGTATCCTCATTCATGCTGTAGAGATCAGAATGGGGTCACTAGGTTCTGCATATCGCAGAGTATCCTGATTCACGCTGTAGAGATCAGAATAGGGTCACCGGGTTCTGCATATCGCAGAGCATCCTGATTCATGCTGTAGAGATCAGAATGGGGTCACCAGGTTCTGCATATCATAGAGCATCCTGATTCATGCTGTAGAGATCAGAATGGGGTCTGCAGGTTCTGCATATTGCAGAGCATCCTGATTCATACTGTAGAGATCAGAATGGGGTCATCGGGTTCTGCATATTGCAGAGCATCTTGATTCGTGCTGTAGAGATCAGAATGGGGCCACCGGGTTCTGCATATTGCAGAGCATCTTGATTCATGCTGTAGAGATCAGAATGGGGTCAACGGATTCTCCATATTGCAGAGCATCCTGATTCAAGCTTTAGAAATCAGAATGGGGTCACCAGGTTCTGCAAATTGCAGAGCATCCTGATTCAAGCTTTAGAAATCAGAATGGGGTCACCAGGTTCTGCAAATTGCAGAGCATCCTGATTCAAGCTTTAGAAATCAGAATGGGGCCACCCGGTTCTGCATATCGCAGAGTATCCTGATTCACGCTGTAGAGATCAGAATATGGTCACCGGGTTCTGCATATCGCAAAGCATCCTGATTCATGCTGTAGAGATCAGAAAGGGGTCACCAGGTTCTGCATATCATAGAGCATCCTGATTCATGCTGTAGAGATCAGAATGGGGTCTGCAGGTTCTGCATATTGCAGAGCATCCTGATTCATGCTGTAGAGATCAGAATGGGGTCATCGGGTTCTGCATATTGCAGAGCATCTTGATTCGTGCTGTAGAGATCAGAATGGGGCCACCGGGTTCTGCATATTGCAGAGCATCTTGATTCATGCTGTAGAGATCAGAATGGGGTCACCGGATTCTCCATATTGCAGAGCATCCTGATTCATGCTGAAGAGATCAGAATGGGGTCACCGTGTTCTGCATATCGCAGAGTATCCTCATTCATGCTGTAGAGATCAGAATGGGGTCACTAGGTTCTGCATATCGCAGAGTATCCTGATTCACGCTGTAGAGATCAGAATAGGGTCACCGGGTTCTGCATATCGCAGAGCATCCTGATTCATGCTGTAGAGATCAGAAAGGGGTCACCAGGTTCTGCATATCATAGAGCATCCTGATTCATGCTGTAGAGATCAGAATGGGGTCTGCAGGTTCTGCATATTGCAGAGCATCCTGATTCATACTGTAGAGATCAGAATGGGGTCATCGGGTTCTGCATATTGCAGAGCATCTTGATTCGTGCTGTAGAGATCAGAATGGGGCCACCGGGTTCTGCATATTGCAGAGCATCTTGATTCATGCTGTAGAGATCAGAATGGGGTCAACGGATTCTCCATATTGCAGAGCATCCTGATTCAAGCTTTAGAAATCAGAATGGGGTCACCAGGTTCTGCAAATTGCAGAGCATCCTGATTCAAGCTTTAGAAATCAGAATGGGGTCACCAGGTTCTGCAAATTGCAGAGCATCCTGATTCAAGCTTTAGAAATCAGAATGGGGCCACCCGGTTCTGCATATCGCAGAGTATCCTGATTCACGCTGTAGAGATCAGAATAGGGTCACCGGGTTCTGCATATCGCAAAGCATCCTGATTCATGCTGTAGAGATCAGAAAGGGGTCACCAGGTTCTGCATATCATAGAGCATCCTGATTCATGCTGTAGAGATCAGAATGGGGTCTGCAGGTTCTGCATATTGCAGAGCATCCTGATTCATACTGTAGAGATCAGAATGGGGTCATCGGGTTCTGCATATTGCAGAGCATCTTGATTCGTGCTGTAGAGATCAGAATGGGGCCACCGGGTTCTGCATATTGCAGAGCATCTTGATTCATGCTGTAGAGATCAGAATGGGGTCACCGGATTCTCCATATTGCAGAGCATCCTGATTCAAGCTTTAGAAATCAGAATGGGGTCACCAGGTTCTGCAAATTGCAGAGCATCCAGATTCAAGCTCTAGAATCAGAATGGGGTCACCGGGTTCTGCATATCGCAGAGAAATCTGATTCATGCTGTAAAGATAAGGATGGGGTCACCAGGTTCTGCATATCACAGAGCATCCGGATTCATGCTGTAGAGATCAGAATGGGGTCACCAGGTTCTGCATATCACAGAGCATCCTGATTCGTGCTGTAGAGATCAGAATGGGGTCACCGGGTTCTGCATATCGCAGAGCATCCTGATTCGTGCTGTAGAGATCAGAATGGGGTCACCGGGTTCTGCATATTGCAGAGCACCCTGATTCATGCTGTAGAGATCAGAATGGGGTCACCAGGTTCTGCATATCGCAGAGCATGCTGATTTGTGCTGTAGAGATCAGAATGGGGTCATCGGGTTCTGCATATTGCAGAGCACCCTGATTCATGCTGTAGAGATCAGAATGGGGTCACCGGGTTCTGCATATCGCAGAGCATCCTGATTCATGCTGTAGAGATCAGAATGGGGTCACCGGGTTATGCATATCGCAGAGCATCCTGATTCATGCTGTAGAGATCAGAATGGGGTCACCGGGTTCTGCATATCACAGAGCATCCTGATTCATGCTGTAGTGATCAGAATGGGGTCACCGGGTTCTGCATATCGCAGAGCATGCTGATTTGTGCTGTAGAGATCAGAATGGGGTCACCGGGTTCTGCATATTGCAGAGCACCCTGATTCATGCTGTAGAGATCAGAATGGGGTCACCAGGTTCTGCATATCGCAGAGCATCCTGATTCGTGCTGTAGAGATCAGAATAGGGTCTAGAGGTTCTGCATGTAGCAGAGTATACTGATTCATGCTGTAGAGATCAGAATGGGGTCACCGGGTTCTGCATATCGCAGAGCATCCTGATTCATGCTGTAGAGATCAGAATGGGGTCACCGGGTTCTGCATATCGCAGAGCATCCTGATTCGTGCTGTAGAGATCAGAATGGGGTCACCGGGTTCTGAATATAGCAGAGCATCCTGATTCCTGCTGTAGAGATCAGAATGGGGTCACCGGGTTCTGCATATTGCAGAGCATCCTGATTCATGCTGTAGAGATCAGAAAGGGGTCACCGGGTTCTGCATATCGCAGTGCATCCTGATTCATGCTGTAGAGATCAGAATGGGGTCACCGGGTTCTGCATATCGCAGAGCATCCTGATTCATGCTGTAGAGATCAGAATGGGGTCACCGGGTTCTGCATATCGAAGAGCATCCTGATTCATGCTGTAGACATCAGAAT
Source organism: Pseudophryne corroboree (assembly GCF_028390025.1). NCBI lineage: Eukaryota > Metazoa > Chordata > Amphibia > Anura > Myobatrachidae > Pseudophryne > Pseudophryne corroboree. The sequence continues at coordinate 6,774,258 of NC_086445.1, read as the reverse complement.
GGGGTCACCGGGTTCTGCATATCGAAGAGCATCCTGATTCATGCTGTAAAGATCAGAAAGGGGTCACCGGGTTCTGCATATCGCAGAGCATCTTGATTCGTGCTGTACAGATCAGAATGGGGTCACCAGGTTCTGCATATCGCAGTGCATCCTGATTCTTGCTGTAGAGATCAGAATGGGGTCACCGGGTTCTGCATATCGAAGAGCATCCTGATTCATGCTGTAGAGATCAGAATGGGGTCACCGGGTTCTGCATATCGCAGAGCATCCTAATCTGTGCTGTAGAGATCAGAATGGGGTCACCGGGTTCTGCATATCGCAGAGGATCCTGATTCGTGCTGCAGAGATCAGAATGGGTCACCGGGTTCTGCAAATCTCAGAGCATCCTGATTCATGCTGTAGAGATCAGAATGGGGTCACCGAGTTCAGCATATCGCAGAGCATCCTGATTCGTGCTGTAGAGAACAGAATGGGGTCACCGGGTTCTGCATATCGCAGAGCATCCTGATTCATGCTGTAGAGATCAGAATGGGGTCACCGGGTTCTGCATATCGCAGAGCATCTTGATTCGTGCTGTACAGATCAGAATGGGGTCACCCGGTTCTGCATATCGCAGAGCATCTTGATTCATGCTGTAGAGATCAGAATGGGGTCACCGGGTTCTGCATATCGCAGAGCATCCTGATTCATGCTGTAGAGATCAGAATGGGGTCACCAGGTTCTGCATATCGCAGAGCATCCTGATTCATGCTGCATAGATCAGAATGGGGTCACCAGGTTCTGCATATCGCAGAGCATCCTGATCTGTGCTGTAGAGATCAGAATGGGGTCACCGGGTTCTGCAAATTGCAGAACATCCTGATTCATGCTGTAGAGATCAGAATGGGGTCACCGGGTTCTGCATATCGCAGAGCATCTTGACTCGCGCTGTACAGATCAGAATGGGGTCACCAGGTTCTGCATATCGCAGAGCATCTTGATTCATGCTGTAGAGATCAGAATGGGGTCACCGGGTTCTGCATATCGCAGAGCATCCTGATTCATGCTGCAGAGATCAGAATGGGGTCACCAGGTTCTGCATATCGCAGAGCATCCTGATTCATGCTGTAGAGATCAGAATGGGGTCACCGGGTTCTGCATATCGCAGAGCATCCTGATTCATGCTGTAGAGATCAGAATGGGGTCACCGGGTTCTGCATATCGAAGAGCATCCTGATTCATGCTGCAAAGATCAGAAAGGGGTCACCGGGTTCTGCATATCGCAGAGCATCTTGATTCGTGCTGTACAGATCAGAATGGGGTCACCAGGTTCTGCATATCGCAGTGCATCCTGATTCATGCTGTAGAGATCAGAATGGGGTCACCGGGTTCTGCATATCGAAGAGCATCCTGATTTGTGTTGTAGAGATCAGAATGGGGTCACCGGGTTCTGCATATTGCAGAGCATCATGATTCATGCTGTAGAGATCAGAATGGGGTCAACAGGTTCTGCATATTGCAGAGCATCCTGATTCATGCTGTAGAGATCAGAATGGGGTCACCAGGTTCTGCTTATTGCAGAGCATTCTGATTCATGCTGTAGAGATCAGAATGGGGTCACCGGATTCTGCATATCGCAGAGCATCCTAATCTGTGCTGTAGACATCAGAATGGGGTCACCGGGTTCTGCATATCGCAGAGCATCCTGATTCGTGCTGCAGAGATCAGAATGGGGTCACCAGGTTCTGCATATCGCAGAGCATCCTGATTCGTGCTGTAGAGATCAGAATGGGGTCACCGTGTTCTGCATATCGCAGAATATCCTGATTCATGCTGTAGAGATGAGATTGGGTTCACTAGGTTCTGCATATCGCAGAGTATTCTGATTCGTGCTGTAGAGATCAAAATGGGGTCACCGGGTTCTGCATATCGCAGAGCATCCTGATTCGTGCTGCAGAGATCAGAATGGGGTCACCAGGTTCTGCATATCGCAGAGCATCCTGATTCATGCTGTAGAGATCAGAATGGGGTCACCGTGTTCTGCATATCGCAGAGTATCCTCATTCATGCTGTAGAGATCAGAATGGGGTCACCGGGTTCTGCATATCGCAGAGCATCCTGATTCATGCTGTAGAGATCAGAAAGGGGTCACCAGGTTCTGCATATCGCAGAGCATCCTGATTCATGCTGTAGAGATCAGAAAGGGGTCACCAGGTTCTGCATATCATAGAGCATCCTGATTCATGCTGTAGAGATCAGAATGGGGTCTGCAGGTTCTGCATATTGCAGAGCATCCTGATTCATACTGTAGAGATCAGAATGGGGTCATCGGGTTCTGCATATTGCAGAGCATCTTGATTCGTGCTGTAGAGATCAGAATGGGGCCACCGGGTTCTGCATATTGCAGAGCATCTTGATTCATGCTGTAGAGATCAGAATGGGGTCAACAGATTCTCCATATTGCAGAGCATCCTGATTCAAGCTTTAGAAATCTGAATGGGGTCACCAGGTTCTGCAAATTGCAGAGCATCCTGATTCAAGCTTTAGAAATCAGAATGGGGTCACCAGGTTCTGCAAATTGCAGAGCATCCTGATTCAAGCTTTAGAAATCAGAATGGGGCCACCCGGTTCTGCATATCGCAGAGTATCCTGATTCACGCTGTAGAGATCAGAATAGGGTCACCGGGTTCTGCATATCGCAAAGCATCCTGATTCATGCTGTAGAGATCAGAAAGGGGTCACCAGGTTCTGCATATCATAGAGCATCCTGATTCATGCTGTAGAGATCAGAATGGGGTCTGCAGGTTCTGCATATTGCAGAGCATCTTGATTCGTGCTGTAGAGATCAGAATGGGGCCACCGGGTTCTGCATATTGCAGAGCATCTTGATTCATGCTGTAGAGATCAGAATGGGGTCACCGGATTCTCCATATTGCAGAGCATCCTGATTCAAGCTTTAGAAATCAGAATGGGGTCACCAGGTTCTGCAAATTGCAGAGCATCCAGATTCAAGCTCTAGAATCAGAATGGGGTCACCGGGTTCTGCATATCGCAGAGCATCCTGATTCATGCTGTAGACATCAGAATGGGGTCACCGGGTTCTGCATATCGAAGAGCATCCTTCTTCATGCTGTAGAGATCAGAATGGGGTCACCGGGTTCTGCATATCGCAGAGCATCCTGATTCATGCTGTAGACATCAGAATGGGGTCACCGGGTTCTGCATATCGAAGAGCATCCTTCTTCATGCTGTAGACATCAGAATGGGGTCACCGGGTTCTGCATATCGAAGAGCATCCTGATTCATGCTGTAAAGATCAGACAGGGGTCACCGGGTTCTGCATATCGCAGAGCATCTTGATTCGTGCTGTACAGATCAGAATGGGGTCACCAGGTTCTGCATATCGCAGTGCATCCTGATTCATGCTGTAGAGATCAGAATGGGGTCACCGGGTTCTGCATATCGAAGAGCATCCTGATTCATGCTGTAGAGATCAGAATGGGGTCACCGGGTTCTGCATATCGCAGAGCATCCTAATCTGTGCTGTAGAGATCAGAATGGGGTCACCGGGTTCTGCATATCGCAGAGGATCCTGATTCGTGCTGCAGAGATCAGAATGGGTCACCGGGTTCTGCAAATCTCAGAGCTTCCTGATTCATGCTGTAGAGATCAGAATGGGGTCACCGAGTTCTGCATATCGCAGAGCATCCTGATTCGTGCTGTAGAGAACAGAATGGGGTCACCGGGTTCTGCATATCGCAGAGCATCCTGATTCATGCTGTAGAGATCAGAATGGGGTCACCGGGTTCTGCATATCGCAGAGCATCTTGATTTGTGCTGTACAGATCAGAATGGGGTCACCCGGTTCTGCATATCGCAGAGCATCTTGATTCATGCTGTAGAGATCAGAATGGGGTCACCGGGTTCTGCATATCGCAGAGCATCCTGATTCATGCTGTAGAGATCAGAATGGGGTCACCAGGTTCTGCATATCGCAGAGCATCCTGATTCATGCTGCAGAGATCAGAATGGGGTCACCAGGTTCTGCATATCGCAGAGCATCCTGATCTGTGCTGTAGAGATCAGAATGGGGTCACCGGGTTCTGCAAATTGCAGAACATCCTGATTCATGCTGTAGAGATCAGAATGGGGTCACCGGGTTCTGCATATCGCAGAGCATCTTGACTCGTGCTGTACAGATCAGAATGGCGTCGGTCACCAGGTTCTGCATATCGCAGAGCATCTTGATTCATGCTGTAGAGATCAGAATGGGGTCACCGGGTTCTGCATATCGCAGAGCATCCTGATTCATGCTGTAGAGATCAGAATGGGGTCACCAGGTTCTGCATATCGCAGAGCATCCTGATTCATGCTGTAGAGATCAGAATGGGGTCACCGGGTTCTGCATATCGCAGAGCATCCTGATTCATGCTGTAGAGATCAGAATGGGGTCACCGGGTTCTGCATATCGAAGAGCATCCTGATTCATGCTGTAAAGATCAGAAAGGGGTCACCGGGTTCTGCATATCGCAGAGCATCTTGATTCGTGCTGTACAGATCAGAATGGGGTCACCAGGTTCTGCATATCGCAGTGCATCCTGATTCATGCTGTAGAGATCAGAATGGGGTCACCGGGTTCTGCATATCGAAGAGCATCCTGATTTGTGTTGTAGAGATCAGAATGGGGTCACCGGGTTCTGCATATTGCAGAGCATCATGATTCATGCTGTAGAGATCAGAATGGGCTCAACAGGTTCTGCATATTGCAGAGCATCCTGATTCATGCTGTAGAGATCAGAATGGGGTCACCAGGTTCTGCTTATTGCAAAGCATTCTGATTCATGCTGTAGAGATCAGAATGGGGTCACCGGATTCTGCATATCGCAGAGCATCCTAATCTGTGCTGTAGACATCAGAATGGGGTCACCGGGTTCTGCATATCGCAGAGCATCCTGATTCATGCTGCAGAGATCAGAATGGGGTCACCAGGTTCTGCATATCGCAGAGCATCCTGATTCGTGCTGTAGAGATCAGAATGGGGTCACCGTGTTCTGCATATCGCAGAGTATCCTGATTCATGCTGTAGAGATCAGATTGGGTTCACTAGGTTCTGCATATCGCAGAGTATTCTGATTCGTGCTGTAGAGATCAAAATGGGGTCACCGGGTTCTGCATATCGCAGAGCATCCTGATTCGTGCTGCAGAGATCAGAATGGGATCACCAGGTTCTGCATATCGCAGAGCATCCTGATTCATGCTGTAGAGATCAGAATGGGGTCACCGTGTTCTGCATATCGCAGAGTATCCTCATTCATGCTGTAGAGATCAGAATGGGGTCACTAGGTTCTGCATATCGCAGAGTATCCTGATTCACGCTGTAGAGATCAGAATAGGGTCACCGGGTTCTGCATATCGCAGAGCATCCTGATTCATGCTGTAGAGATCAGAAAGGGGTCACCAGGTTCTGCATATCATAGAGCATCCTGATTCATGCTGTAGAGATCAGAATGGGGTCTGCAGGTTCTGCATATTGCAGAGCATCCTGATTCATACTGTAGAGATCAGAATGGGGTCATCGGGTTCTGAATATTGCAGAGCATCTTGATTCGTGCTGTAGAGATCAGAATGGGGCCACCGGGTTCTGCATATTGCAGAGCATCTTGATTCATGCTGTAGAGATCAGAATGGGGTCAACGGATTCTCCATATTGCAGAGCATCCTGATTCAAGCTTTAGAAATCAGAATGGTGTCACCAGGTTCTGCAAATTGCAGAGCATCCTGATTCAAGCTTTAGAAATCAGAATGGGGTCACCAGGTTCTGCAAATTGCAGAGCATCCTGATTCAAGCTTTAGAAATCAGAATGGGGCCACCCGGTTCTGCATATCGCAGAGTATCCTGATTCACGCTGTAGAGATCAGAATAGGGTCACCGGGTTCTGCATATCGCAAAGCATCCTGATTCATGCTGTAGAGATCAGAAAGGGGTCACCAGGTTCTGCATATCATAGAGCATCCTGATTCATGCTGTAGAGATCAGAATGGGGTCTGCAGGTTCTGCATATTGCAGAGCATCCTGATTCATACTGTAGAGATCAGAATGGGGTCATCGGGTTCTGCATATTGCAGAGCATCTTGATTCGTGCTGTAGAGATCAGAATGGGGCCACCGGGTTCTGCATATTGCAGAGCATCTTGATTCATGCTGTAGAGATCAGAATGGGGTCACCGGATTCTCCATATTGCAGAGCATCCTGATTCAAGCTTTAGAAATCAGAATGGGGTCACCAGGTTCTGCAAATTGCAGAGCATCCAGATTCAAGCTCTAGAATCAGAATGGGGTCACCGGGTTCTGCATATCGCAGAGAAATCTGATTCATGCTGTAAAGATAAGGATGGGGTCACCAGGTTCTGCATATCGCAGAGCATCCGGATTCATGCTGTAGAGATCAGAATGGGGTCACCAGGTTCTGCATATCACAGAGCATCCTGATTCGTGCTGTAGAGATCAGAATGGGGTCACCGGGTTCTGCATATCGCAGAGCATCCTGATTCGTGCTGTAGAGATCAGAATGGGGTCACCGGGTTCTGCATATTGCAGAGCACCCTGATTCATGCTGTAGAGATCAGAATGGGGTCACCAGGTTTTGCATATCGCAGAGCATGCTGATTTGTGCTGTAGAGATCAGAATGGGGTCATCGGGTTCTGCATATTGCAGAGCACCCTGATTCATGCTGTAGAGATCAGAATGGGGTCACCGGGTTCTGCATATCGCAGAGCATCCTGATTCATGCTGTAGAGATCAGAATGGGGTCACCGGGTTATGCATATCGCAGAGCATCCTGATTCATGCTGTAGAGATCAGAATGGGGTCACCGGGTTCTGCATATCACAGAGCATCCTGATTCATGCTGTAGTGATCAGAATGGGGTCACCGGGTTCTGCATATCGCAGAGCATGCTGATTTGTGCTGTAGAGATCAGAATGGGGTCACCGGGTTCTGCATATTGCAGAGCACCCTGATTCATGCTGTAGAGATCAGAATGGGGTCACCAGGTTCTGCATATCGCAGAGCATCCTGATTCGTGCTGTAGAGATCAGAATAGGGTCTAGAGGTTCTGCATGTAGCAGAGTATACTGATTCATGCTGTAGAGATCAGAATGGGGTCACCGGGTTCTGCATATTGCAGAGCATCCTGATTCATGCTGTAGAGATCAGAATGGGGTCACCGGGTTCTGCATATCGCAGAGCATCCTGATTCGTGCTGTAGAGATCAGAATGGGGTCACCGGGTTCTGCATATAGCAGAGCATCCTGATTCCTGCTGTAGAGATCAGAATGGGGTCACCGGGTTCTGCATATTGCAGAGCATCCTGATTCATGCTGTAGAGATCAGAAAGGGGTCACCGGGTTCTGCATATCGCAGTGCATCCTGATTCATGCTGTAGAGATCAGAATGGGGTCACCGGGTTCTGCATATCGCAGAGCATCCTTCTTCATGCTGTAGAGATCAGAATGGGGTCACCGGGTTCTGCATATCGAAGAGCATCCTGATTCATGCTGTAGACATCAGAATGGGGTCACCGGGTTCTGCATATCGAAGAGCATCCTGATTCATGCTGTAAAGATCAGAAAGGGGTCACCGGGTTCTGCATATCGCAGAGCATCTTGATTCGTGCTGTACAGATCAGAATGGGGTCACCAGGTTCTGCATATCGCAGTGCATCCTGATTCATGCTGTAGAGATCAGAATGGGGTCACCGGGTTCTGCATATCGAAGAGCATCCTGATTCATGCTGTAGAGATCAGAATGGGGTCACCGGGTTCTGCATATCGCAGAGCATCCTAATCTGTGCTGTAGAGATCAGAATGGGGTCACCGGGTTCTGCATATCGCAGAGGATCCTGATTCGTGCTGCAGAGATCAGAATGGGTCACCGGGTTCTGCAAATCTCAGAGCATCCTGATTCATGCTGTAGAGATCAGAATGGGGTCACCGAGTTCAGCATATCGCAGAGCATCCTGATTCGTGCTGTAGAGAACAGAATGGGGTCACCGGGTTCTGCATATCGCAGAGCATCCTGATTCATGCTGTAGAGATCAGAATGGGGTCACCGGGTTCTGCATATCGCAGAGCATCTTGATTCGTGCTGTACAGATCAGAATGGGGTCACCCGGTTCTGCATATCGCAGAGCATCTTGATTCATGCTGTAGAGATCAGAATGGGGTCACCGGGTTCTGCATATCGCAGAGCATCCTGATTCATGCTGTAGAGATCAGAATGGGGTCACCAGGTTCTGCATATCGCAGAGCGTCCTGATTCATGCTGCAGAGATCAGAATGGGGTCACCAGGTTCTGCATATCGCAGAGCATCCTGATCTGTGCTGTAGAGATCAGAATGGGGTCACCGAGTTCTGCAAATTGCAGAACATCCTGATTCATGCTGTAGAGATCAGAATGGGGTCACCGGGTTCTGCATATCGCAGAGCATCTTGACTCGTGCTGTACAGATCAGAATGGGGTCACCAGGTTCTGCATATCGCAGAGCATCTTGATTCATGCTGTAGAGATCAGAATGGGGTCACCGGGTTCTGCATATCGCAGAGCATCCTGATTCATGCTGTAGAGATCAGAATGGGGTCACCAGGTTCTGCATATCGCAGAGCATCCTGATTCATGCTGTAGAGATCAGAATGGGGTCACCGGGTTCTGCATATCGCAGAGCATCCTGATTCATGCTGTAGAGATCAGAATGGGGTCACCGGGTTCTGCATATCGAAGAGCATCCTGATTCATGCTGTAAAGATCAGAAAGGGGTCACCGGGTTCTGCATATCGCAGAGCATCTTGATTCGTGCTGTACAGATCAGAATGGGGTCACCAGGTTCTGCATATCGCAGTGCATCCTGATTCATGCTGTAGAGATCAGAATGGGGTCACCGGGTTCTGCATATCGAAGAGCATCCTGAATCATGCTGTAGAGATCAGAATGGGGTCACCGGGTTCTGCATATCGCAGAGCATCCTAATCTGTGCGGTAGAGATCAGAATGGGGTCACCGGGTTCTGCATATCGCAGAGCATCCTGATTCGTGCTGCAGAGATCAGAATGGGTCACCGGGTTCTGCAAATCTCAGAGCATCCTGATTCATGCTGTAAAGATCAGAATGGGGTCACCGAGTTCTGCATATCGCAGAGCATCCTGATTCGTGCTGTAGAGAACAGAATGGGGTCACCGGGTTCTGCATATCGCAGAGCATCCTGATTCATGCTGTAGAGATCAGAATGGGGTCACCGGGTTCTGCATATCGCAGAGCATCTTGATTCGTGCTGTACAGATCAGAATGGGGTCACCAGGTTCTGCATATCGCAGAGCATCTTGATTCATGCTGAAGAGATCAGAATGAGGTCACCGGGTTCTGCATATCGCAGAGCATCCAGATTCATGCTGTAGAGATCAGAATGGGGTCACCAGGTTCTGCATATCGCAGAGCATCCTGATTCATGCTGCAGAGATCAGAATGGGGTCACCAGGTTCTGCATATCGCAGAGCATCCTGATCTGTGCTGTAGAGATCAGAATGGGGTCACCGGGTTCTGCAAATTGCAGAACATCCTGATTCATGCTGTAGAGATCAGAATGGGGTCACCGGGTTCTGCATATCGCAGAGCATCTTGACTCGTGCTGTACAGATCAGAATGGGGTCACCAGGTTCTGCATATCGCAGAGCATCTTGATTCATGCTGTAGAGATCAGAATGGGGTCACCGGGTACTGCATATCGCAGAGCATCCTGATTCATGCTGTAGAGATCAGAATGGGGTCACCAGGTTCTACATATCGCAGAGCATCCTGATTCATGCTGTAGAGATCAGAATGGGGTCACCGGGTTCTGCATATCGCAGAGCATCCTGATTCATGCTGTAGAGATCAGAATGGGGTCACCGGGTTCTGCATATCGCAGAGCATCCTGATTCGTGCTGTAGAGATCAGATTGGGGTCACCGGGTTCTGCATATCGCAGAGCATCCTGATTCGTGCTGTACAGATCAGAATGGGGTCACCAGGTTCTGCATATCGCAGAGCATCTTGATTCATGCTGTAGAGATCAGAATGGGGTCACCGAGTTCTGCATATCGTAGAGCATCCTGATTCATGCTGTAGAGATCAGAATGGGGTCACCCGGTTCTGCATATTGCAGAGCATCCTGATTCATGCTGTAGAGATCAGTATGGGGTCACCGGGTTCTGCATATCGCAGAGCATCCTGAGTCGTGCTGTAGAGATCAGAATAGGGTCTAGAGGTTCTGCATATAGCAGAGCATCCTGATTCCTGCTGTAGAGATCAGAATGGGGTCACCAGGTTCTGCATATCGTAGAGCATCCTGATTCGTGCTGTAGAGATCAGAATGGGGTCACCAGGTTCTGCATATTGCAGAGCATCCTGATTCATGCTGTAGAGATCAGAATGGGGTCACCAGGTTCTGCATATCGTAGAGCATCCTGATTCGTGCTGTAGAGATCAGAATGGGGTCACCGGGTTCTGCATATTGCAGAGCATCCTGATTCATGCTGTAGAGATCAGAATGGGATCACCAGGTTCTGCATATCGCAGAGCATCCTGATTCATGCTGTAGAGATCAGAATGGGGTCACCGTGTTCTGCATATCGCAGAGTATCCTCATTCATGCTGTAGAGATCAGAATGGGGTCACTAGGTTCTGCATATCGCAGAGTATCCTGATTCACGCTGTAGAGATCAGAATAGGGTCACCGGGTTCTGCATATCGCAGAGCATCCTGATTCATGCTGTAGAGATCAGAAAGGGGTCACCAGGTTCTGCATATCATAGAGCATCCTGATTCATGCTGTAGAGATCAGAATGGGGTCTGCAGGTTCTGCATATTGCAGAGCATCCTGATTCATACTGTAGAGATCAGAATGGGGTCATCGGGTTCTGAATATTGCAGAGCATCTTGATTCGTGCTGTAGAGATCAGAATGGGGCCACCGGGTTCTGCATATTGCAGAGCATCTTGATTCATGCTGTAGAGATCAGAATGGGGTCAACGGATTCTCCATATTGCAGAGCATCCTGATTCAAGCTTTAGAAATCAGAATGGTGTCACCAGGTTCTGCAAATTGCAGAGCATCCTGATTCAAGCTTTAGAAATCAGAATGGGGTCACCAGGTTCTGCAAATTGCAGAGCATCCTGATTCAAGCTTTAGAAATCAGAATGGGGCCACCCGGTTCTGCATATCGCAGAGTATCCTGATTCACGCTGTAGAGATCAGAATAGGGTCACCGGGTTCTGCATATCGCAAAGCATCCTGATTCATGCTGTAGAGATCAGAAAGGGGTCACCAGGTTCTGCATATCATAGAGCATCCTGATTCATGCTGTAGAGATCAGAATGGGGTCTGCAGGTTCTGCATATTGCAGAGCATCCTGATTCATACTGTAGAGATCAGAATGGGGTCATCGGGTTCTGCATATTGCAGAGCATCTTGATTCGTGCTGTAGAGATCAGAATGGGGCCACCGGGTTCTGCATATTGCAGAGCATCTTGATTCATGCTGTAGAGATCAGAATGGGGTCACCGGATTCTCCATATTGCAGAGCATCCTGATTCAAGCTTTAGAAATCAGAATGGGGTCACCAGGTTCTGCAAATTGCAGAGCATCCAGATTCAAGCTCTAGAATCAGAATGGGGTCACCGGGTTCTGCATATCGCAGAGAAATCTGATTCATGCTGTAAAGATAAGGATGGGGTCACCAGGTTCTGCATATCGCAGAGCATCCGGATTCATGCTGTAGAGATCAGAATGGGGTCACCAGGTTCTGCATATCACAGAGCATCCTGATTCGTGCTGTAGAGATCAGAATGGGGTCACCGGGTTCTGCATATCGCAGAGCATCCTGATTCGTGCTGTAGAGATCAGAATGGGGTCACCGGGTTCTGCATATTGCAGAGCACCCTGATTCATGCTGTAGAGATCAGAATGGGGTCACCAGGTTCTGCATATCGCAGAGCATGCTGATTTGTGCTGTAGAGATCAGAATGGGGTCATCGGGTTCTGCATATTGCAGAGCACCCTGATTCATGCTGTAGAGATCAGAATGGGGTCACCGGGTTCTGCATATCGCAGAGCATCCTGATTCATGCTGTAGAGATCAGAATGGGGTCACCGGGTTATGCATATCGCAGAGCATCCTGATTCATGCTGTAGAGATCAGAATGGGGTCACCGGGTTCTGCATATCACAGAGCATCCTGATTCATGCTGTAGTGATCAGAATGGGGTCACCGGGTTCTGCATATCGCAGAGCATGCTGATTTGTGCTGTAGAGATCAGAATGGGGTCACCGGGTTCTGCATATTGCAGAGCACCCTGATTCATGCTGTAGAGATCAGAATGGGGTCACCAGGTTCTGCATATCGCAGAGCATCCTGATTCGTGCTGTAGAGATCAGAATAGGGTCTAGAGGTTCTGCATGTAGCAGAGTATACTGATTCATGCTGTAGAGATCAGAATGGGGTCACCGGGTTCTGCATATTGCAGAGCATCCTGATTCATGCTGTAGAGATCAGAATGGGGTCACCGGGTTCTGCATATCGCAGAGCATCCTGATTCGTGCTGTAGAGATCAGAATGGGGTCACCGGGTTCTGCATATAGCAGAGCATCCTGATTCCTGCTGTAGAGATCAGAATGGGGTCACCGGGTTCTGCATATTGCAGAGCATCCTGATTCATGCTGTAGAGATCAGAAAGGGGTCACCGGGTTCTGCATATCGCAGTGCATCCTGATTCATGCTGTAGAGATCAGAATGGGGTCACCGGGTTCTGCATATCGCAGAGCATCCTTCTTCATGCTGTAGAGATCAGAATGGGGTCACCGGGTTCTGCATATCGAAGAGCATCCTGATTCATGCTGTAGACATCAGAATGGGGTCACCGGGTTCTGCATATCGAAGAGCATCCTGATTCATGCTGTAAAGATCAGAAAGGGGTCACCGGGTTCTGCATATCGCAGAGCATCTTGATTCGTGCTGTACAGATCAGAATGGGGTCACCAGGTTCTGCATATCGCAGTGCATCCTGATTCATGCTGTAGAGATCAGAATGGGGTCACCGGGTTCTGCATATCGAAGAGCATCCTGATTCATGCTGTAGAGATCAGAATGGGGTCACCGGGTTCTGCATATCGCAGAGCATCCTAATCTGTGCTGTAGAGATCAGAATGGGGTCACCGGGTTCTGCATATCGCAGAGGATCCTGATTCGTGCTGCAGAGATCAGAATGGGTCACCGGGTTCTGCAAATCTCAGAGCATCCTGATTCATGCTGTAGAGATCAGAATGGGGTCACCGAGTTCAGCATATCGCAGAGCATCCTGATTCGTGCTGTAGAGAACAGAATGGGGTCACCGGGTTCTGCATATCGCAGAGCATCCTGATTCATGCTGTAGAGATCAGAATGGGGTCACCGGGTTCTGCATATCGCAGAGCATCTTGATTCGTGCTGTACAGATCAGAATGGGGTCACCCGGTTCTGCATATCGCAGAGCATCTTGATTCATGCTGTAGAGATCAGAATGGGGTCACCGGGTTCTGCATATCGCAGAGCATCCTGATTCATGCTGTAGAGATCAGAATGGGGTCACCAGGTTCTGCATATCGCAGAGCATCCTGATTCATGCTGCAGAGATCAGAATGGGGTCACCAGGTTCTGCATATCGCAGAGCATCCTGATCTGTGCTGTAGAGATCAGAATGGGGTCACCGGGTTCTGCAAATTGCAGAACATCCTGATTCATGCTGTAGAGATCAGAATGGGGTCACCGGGTTCTGCATATCGCAGAGCATCTTGACTCGTGCTGTACAGATCAGAATGGGGTCACCAGGTTCTGCATATCGCAGAGCATCTTGATTCATGCTGTAGAGATCAGAATGGGGTCAACGGGTTCTGCATATCGCAGAGCATCCTGATTCATGCTGTAGAGATCAGAATGGGGTCACCAGGTTCTGCATATCGCAGAGCATCCTGATTCATGCTGTAGAGATCAGAATGGGGTCACCGGGTTCTGCATATCGCAGAGCATCCTGATTCATGCTGTAGAGATCAGAATGGGGTCACCGGGTTCTGCATATCGAAGAGCATCCTGATTCATGCTGTAAAGATCAGAAAGGGGTCACCGGGTTCTGCATATCGCAGAGCATCTTGATTCGTGCTGTACAGATCAGAATGGGGTCACCAGGTTCTGCATATCGCAGTGCATCCTGATTCATGCTGTAGAGATCAGAATGGGGTCACCGGGTTCTGCATATCGAAGAGCATCCTGAATCATGCTGTAGAGATCAGAATGGGGTCACCGGGTTCTGCATATCGCAGAGCATCCTAATCTGTGCGGTAGAGATCAGAATGGGGTCACCGGGTTCTGCATATCGCAGAGCATCCTGATTCATGCTGTAGAGATCAGAATGGGGTCACCGGGTTCTGCATATCGCAGAGCATCTTGATTCGTGCTGTACAGATCAGAATGGGGTCACCAGGTTCTGCATATCGCAGAGCATCTTGATTCATGCTGAAGAGATCAGAATGAGGTCACCGGGTTCTGCATATCGCAGAGCATCCAGATTCATGCTGTAGAGATCAGAATGGGGTCACCAGGTTCTGCATATCGCAGAGCATCCTGATTCATGCTGCAGAGATCAGAATGGGGTCACCAGGTTCTGCATATCGCAGAGCATCCTGATCTGTGCTGTAGAGATCAGAATGGGGTCACCGGGTTCTGCAAATTGCAGAACATCCTGATTCATGCTGTAGAGATCAGAATGGGGTCACCGGGTTCTGCATATCGCAGAGCATCTTGACTCGTGCTGTACAGATCAGAATGGGGTCACCAGGTTCTGCATATCGCAGAGCATCTTGATTCATGCTGTAGAGATCAGAATGGGGTCACCGGGTACTGCATATCGCAGAGCATCCTGATTCATGCTGTAGAGATCAGAATGGGGTCACCAGGTTCTACATATCGCAGAGCATCCTGATTCATGCTGTAGAGATCAGAATGGGGTCACCGGGTTCTGCATATCGCAGAGCATCCTGATTCATGCTGTAGAGATCAGAATGGGGTCACCGGGTTCTGCATATCGCAGAGCATCCTGATTCGTGCTGTAGAGATCAGATTGGGGTCACCGGGTTCTGCATATCGCAGAGCATCCTGATTCGTGCTGTACAGATCAGAATGGGGTCACCAGGTTCTGCATATCGCAGAGCATCTTGATTCATGCTGTAGAGATCAGAATGGGGTCACCGAGTTCTGCATATCGTAGAGCATCCTGATTCATGCTGTAGAGATCAGAATGGGGTCACCCGGTTCTGCATATTGCAGAGCATCCTGATTCATGCTGTAGAGATCAGTATGGGGTCACCGGGTTTTGCATATCGCAGAGCATCCTGAGTCGTGCTGTAGAGATCAGAATAGGGTCTAGAGGTTCTGCATATAGCAGAGCATCCTGATTCCTGCTGTAGAGATCAGAATGGGGTCACCAGGTTCTGCATATCGTAGAGCATCCTGATTCGTGCTGTAGAGATCAGAATGGGGTCACCGGGTTCTGCATATTGCAGAGCATCCTGATTCATGCTGTAGAGATCAGAATGGGGTCACCGGGTTCTGCATATCGCAGAGCATCCTGATTCGTGCTGTAGAGATCAGAATAGGGTCTAGAGGTTCTGCATATCGCAGAGCATATTGATTCATGCTGTAGAGATCAGAATGGGGTCACCAGGTTCTGCATATCGTAGAGCATCCTGATTCGTGCTGTAGAGATCAGAATGGGGTCACCGGGTTCTGCATATTGCAGAGCATCCTGATTCATGCTGTAGAGATCAGAATGGGGTCACCGGGTTCTGCATATCGCAGAGCATCCTGATTCGTGCTGTAGAGATCAGAATAGGGTCTAGAGGTTCTGCATATCGCAGAGTATCCTGATTCATGCTGTAGAGATCAGATGGGGTCACCCGGTTCTGCATATCGCAGAGCATCCTGATTCGTGCTGTAGAGATCAGAATAGGGTCTAGAGGTTCTGCATATCGCAGAGCATCCTGATTCATGCTGTAGAGATCAGAATGGGGTCACCGGGTTCTGCATATCGCAGAGCATCCTGATTCATGCTGTAGAGATCAGAATAGGGTCACCGGGTTCTGCATATCGCAGAGCATCCTGATTCGTGCTGTAGAGATCAGATTGGGGTCACCGGGTTCTGCATATCGCAGAGCATCCTGATTCGTGCTGTACAGATCAGAATGGGGTCACCAGGTTCTGCATATCGCAGAGCATCTTGATTCATGCTGTAGAGATCAGAATGGGGTCACCGAGTTCTGCATATCGTAGAGCATCCTGATTCATGCTGTAGAGATCAGAATGGGGTCACCCGGTTCTGCATATTGCAGAGCATCCTGATTCATGCTGTAGAGATCAGTATGGGGTCACCGGGTTTTGCATATCGCAGAGCATCCTGAGTCGTGCTGTAGAGATCAGAATAGGGTCTAGAGGTTCTGCATATCGCAGAGCATATTGATTCATGCTGTAGAGATCAGAATGGGGTCACCAGGTTCTGCATATCGTAGAGCATCCTGATTCGTGCTGTAGAGATCAGAATGGGGTCACCGGGTTCTGCATATTGCAGAGCATCCTGATTCATGCTGTAGAGATCAGAATGGGGTCACCGGGTTCTGCATATCGCAGAGCATCCTGATTCGTGCTGTAGAGATCAGAATAGGGTCTAGAGGTTCTGCATATCGCAGAGTATCCTGATTCATGCTGTAGAGATCAGATGGGGTCACCGGGTTCTGCATATCGCAGAGCATCCTGATTCGTGCTGTAGAGATCAGAATAGGGTCTAGAGGTTCTGCATATCGCAGAGCATCCTGATTCATGCTGTAGAGATCAGAATGGGGTCACCGGGTTCTGCATATCGCAGAGCATCCTGATTCATGCTGTAGAGATCAGAATAGGGTCACCGGGTTCTGCATATCGCAGAGCATCCTGATTCGTGCTGTAGAGATCAGATTGGGGTCACCGGGTTCTGCATATCGCAGAGCATCCTGATTCGTGCTGTACAGATCAGAATGGGGTCACCAGGTTCTGCATATCGCAGAGCATCTTGATTCATGCTGTAGAGATCAGAATGGGGTCACCGAGTTCTGCATATCGTAGAGCATCCTGATTCATGCTGTAGAGATCAGAATGGGGTCACCCGGTTCTGCATATTGCAGAGCATCCTGATTCATGCTGTAGAGATCAGTATGGGGTCACCGGGTTTTGCATATCGCAGAGCATCCTGAGTCGTGCTGTAGAGATCAGAATAGGGTCTAGAGGTTCTGCATATAGCAGAGCATCCTGATTCCTGCTGTAGAGATCAGAATGGGGTCACCAGGTTCTGCATATCGTAGAGCATCCTGATTCGTGCTGTAGAGATCAGAATGGGGTCACCGGGTTCTGCATATTGCAGAGCATCCTGATTCATGCTGTAGAGATCAGAATGGGGTCACCGGGTTCTGCATATCGCAGAGCATCCTGATTCGTGCTGTAGAGATCAGAATAGGGTCTAGAGGTTCTGCATATCGCAGAGCATATTGATTCATGCTGTAGAGATCAGAATGGGGTCACCAGGTTCTGCATATCGTAGAGCATCCTGATTCGTGCTGTAGAGATCAGAATGGGGTCACCGGGTTCTGCATATTGCAGAGCATCCTGATTCATGCTGTAGAGATCAGAATGGGGTCACCGGGTTCTGCATATCGCAGAGCATCCTGATTCGTGCTGTAGAGATCAGAATAGGGTCTAGAGGTTCTGCATATCGCAGAGTATCCTGATTCATGCTGTAGAGATCAGATGGGGTCACCGGGTTCTGCATATCGCAGAGCATCCTGATTCGTGCTGTAGAGATCAGAATAGGGTCTAGAGGTTCTGCATATCGCAGAGCATCCTGATTCATGCTGTAGAGATCAGAATGGGGTCACCGGGTTCTGCATATCGCAGAGCATCCTGATTCATGCTGTAGAGATCAGAATAGGGTCACCGGGTTCTGCATATCGCAGAGCATCCTGATTCGTGCTGTAGAGATCAGATTGGGGTCACCGGGTTCTGCATATCGCAGAGCATCCTGATTCGTGCTGTACAGATCAGAATGGGGTCACCAGGTTCTGCATATCGCAGAGCATCTTGATTCATGCTGTAGAGATCAGAATGGGGTCACCGAGTTCTGCATATCGTAGAGCATCCTGATTCATGCTGTAGAGATCAGAATGGGGTCACCCGGTTCTGCATATTGCAGAGCATCCTGATTCATGCTGTAGAGATCAGTATGGGGTCACCGGGTTCTGCATATCGCAGAGCATCCTGAGTCGTGCTGTAGAGATCAGAATAGGGTCTAGAGGTTCTGCATATAGCAGAGCATCCTGATTCCTGCTGTAGAGATCAGAATGGGGTCACCAGGTTCTGCATATCGTAGAGCATCCTGATTCGTGCTGTAGAGATCAGAATGGGGTCACCGGGTTCTGCATATTGCAGAGCATCCTGATTCATGCTGTAGAGATCAGAATGGGGTCACCGGGTTCTGCATATCGCAGAGCATCCTGATTCATGCTGTAGAGATCAGAATGGGGTCACCAGGTTCTGCATATCGCAGAGCATCCTGATTCATGCTGTAGAGATCAGAATGGGGTCACCGGGTTCTGCATATCGCAGAGCATCCTGATTCATGCTGTAGAGATCAGAATGGGGTCACCGGGTTCTGCATATCGAAGAGCATCCTGATTCATGCTGTAAAGATCAGAAAGGGGTCACCGGGTTCTGCATATCGCAGAGCATCTTGATTCGTGCTGTACAGATCAGAATGGGGTCACCAGGTTCTGCATATCGCAGTGCATCCTGATTCATGCTGTAGAGATCAGAATGGGGTCACCGGGTTCTGCATATCGAAGAGCATCCTGATTCATGCTGTAGAGATCAGAATGGGGTCACCGGGTTCTGCATATCGCAGAGCATCCTAATCTGTGCGGTAGAGATCAGAATGGGGTCACCGGGTTCTGCATATCGCAGAGCATCCTGATTCGTGCTGCAGAGATCAGAATGGGTCACCGGGTTCTGCAAATCTCAGAGCATCCTGATTCATGCTGTAAAGATCAGAATGGGGTCACCGAGTTCTGCATATCGCAGAGCATCCTGATTCGTGCTGTAGAGAACAGAATGGGGTCACCGGGTTCTGCATATCGCAGAGCATCCTGATTCATGCTGTAGAGATCAGAATGGGGTCACCGGGTTCTGCATATCGCAGAGCATCTTGATTCGTGCTGTACAGATCAGAATGGGGTCACCAGGTTCTGCATATCGCAGAGCATCTTGATTCATGCTGAAGAGATCAGAATGAGGTCACCGGGTTCTGCATATCGCAGAGCATCCAGATTCATGCTGTAGAGATCAGAATGGGGTCACCAGGTTCTGCATATCGCAGAGCATCCTGATTCATGCTGCAGAGATCAGAATGGGGTCACCAGGTTCTGCATATCGCAGAGCATCCTGATCTGTGCTGTAGAGATCAGAATGGGGTCACCGGGTTCTGCAAATTGCAGAACATCCTGATTCATGCTGTAGAGATCAGAATGGGGTCACCGGGTTCTGCATATCGCAGAGCATCTTGACTCGTGCTGTACAGATCAGAATGGGGTCACCAGGTTCTGCATATCGCAGAGCATCTTGATTCATGCTGTAGAGATCAGAATGGGGTCACCGGGTTCTGCATATCGCAGAGCATCCTGATTCATGCTGTAGAGATCAGAATGGGGTCACCAGGTTCTACATATCGCAGAGCATCCTGATTCATGCTGTAGAGATCAGAATGGGGTCACCGGGTTCTGCATATCGCAGAGCATCCTGATTCATGCTGTAGAGATCAGAATGGGGTCACCGGGTTCTGCATATCGCAGAGCATCCTGATTCGTGCTGTAGAGATCAGATTGGGGTCACCGGGTTCTGCATATCGCAGAGCATCCTGATTCGTGCTGTACAGATCAGAATGGGGTCACCAGGTTCTGCATATCGCAGAGCATCTTGATTCATGCTGTAGAGATCAGAATGGGGTCACCGAGTTCTGCATATCGTAGAGCATCCTGATTCATGCTGTAGAGATCAGAATGGGGTCACCCGGTTCTGCATATTGCAGAGCATCCTGATTCATGCTGTAGAGATCAGTATGGGGTCACCGGGTTTTGCATATCGCAGAGCATCCTGAGTCGTGCTGTAGAGATCAGAATAGGGTCTAGAGGTTCTGCATATAGCAGAGCATCCTGATTCCTGCTGTAGAGATCAGAATGGGGTCACCAGGTTCTGCATATCGTAGAGCATCCTGATTCGTGCTGTAGAGATCAGAATGGGGTCACCAGGTTCTGCATATTGCAGAGCATCCTGATTCATGCTGTAGAGATCAGAATGGGGTCACCGGGTTCTGCATATCGCAGAGCATCCTGATTCGTGCTGTAGAGATCAGAATAGGGTCTAGAGGTTCTGCATATCGCAGAGCATATTGATTCATGCTGTAGAGATCAGAATGGGGTCACCAGGTTCTGCATATCGTAGAGCATCCTGATTCGTGCTGTAGAGATCAGAATGGGGTCACCGGGTTCTGCATATTGCAGAGCATCCTGATTCATGCTGTAGAGATCAGAATGGGGTCACCGGGTTCTGCATATCGCAGAGCATCCTGATTCGTGCTGTAGAGATCAGAATAGGGTCTAGAGGTTCTGCATATCGCAGAGTATCCTGATTCATGCTGTAGAGATCAGATGGGGTCACCGGGTTCTGCATATCACAGAGCATCCTGATTCGTGCTGTAGAGATCAGAATAGGGTCTAGAGGTTCTGCATATCGCAGAGCATCCTGATTCATGCTGTAGAGATCAGAATGGGGTCACCGGGTTCTGCATATCGCAGAGCATCCTGATTCATGCTGTAGAGATCAGAATAGGGTCACCGGGTTCTGCATATCGCAGAGCATCCTGATTCGTGCTGTAGAGATCAGATTGGGGTCACCGGGTTCTGCATATCGCAGAGCATCCTGATTCGTGCTGTACAGATCAGAATGGGGTCACCAGGTTCTGCATATCGCAGAGCATCTTGATTCATGCTGTAGAGATCAGAATGGGGTCACCGAGTTCTGCATATCGTAGAGCATCCTGATTCATGCTGTAGAGATCAGAATGGGGTCACTCGGTTCTGCATATTGCAGAGCATCCTGATTCATGCTGTAGAGATCAGTATGGGGTCACCGGGTTTTGCATATCGCAGAGCATCCTGAGTCGTGCTGTAGAGATCAGAATAGGGTCTAGAGGTTCTGCATATCGCAGAGCATATTGATTCATGCTGTAGAGATCAGAATGGGGTCACCGGGTTCTGCATATCGTAGAGCATCCTGATTCGTGCTGTAGAGATCAGAATGGGGTCACCGGGTTCTGCATATTGCAGAGCATCCTGATTCATGCTGTAGAGATCAGAATGGGGTCACCGGGTTCTGCATATCGCAGAGCATCCTGATTCGTGCTGTAGAGATCAGAATAGGGTCTAGAGGTTCTGCATATCGCAGAGTATCCTGATTCATGCTGTAGAGATCAGATGGGGTCACCGGGTTCTGCATATCGCAGAGCATCCTGATTCGTGCTGTAGAGATCAGAATAGGGTCTAGAGGTTCTGCATATCGCAGAGCATCCTGATTCATGCTGTAGAGATCAGAATGGGGTCACCGGGTTCTGCATATCGCAGAGCATCCTGATTCATGCTGTAGAGATCAGAATAGGGTCACCGGGTTCTGCATATCGCAGAGCATCCTGATTCGTGCTGTAGAGATCAGATTGGGGTCACCGGGTTCTGCATATCGCAGAGCATCCTGATTCGTGCTGTAGAGATCAGAATAGGGTCTAGAGGTTCTGCATATCGCAGAGTATCCTGATTCATGCTGTAGAGATCAGAATGGGGTCACCAGGTTCTGCATATCGTAGAGCATCCTGATTCGTGCTGTAGAGATCAGAATGGGGTCACCGGGTTCTGCATATTGCAGAGCATCCTGATTCATGCTGTAGAGATCAGTATAGGGTCACCGGGTTCTGCATATCGCAGAGCATCCTGAGTCGTGCTGTAGAGATCAGAATAGGGTCTAGAGGTTCTGCATATAGCAGAGCATCCTGATTCCTGCTGTAGAGATCAGAATGGGGTCACCAGGTTCTGCATATCGTAGAGCATCCTGATTCGTGCTGTAGAGATCAGAATGGGGTCACCGGGTTCTGCATATTGCAGAGCATCCTGATTCATGCTGTAGAGATCAGAATGGGGTCACCGGGTTCTGCATATCGCAGAGCATCCTGATTCGTGCTGTAGAGATCAGAATAGGGTCTAGAGGTTCTGCATATCGCAGAGCATATTGATTCATGCTGTAGAGATCATAATGGGGTCACCAGGTTCTGCATATCGTAGAGCATCCTGATTCGTGCTGTAGAGATCAGAATGGGGTCACCGGGTTCTGCATATCGCAGAGCATCCTGATTCGTGCTGTAGAGATCAGAATAGGGTCTAGACGTTCTGCATATCGCAGAGCATATTGATTCATGCTGTAGAGATCAGAATGGGGTCACCAGGTTCTGCATATCGCAGAGTATCCTGATTCATGCTGTAGAGATCAGAATGGGGTCACCGGGTTCTGCATATTGCAGAGCATCCTGATTCATGCTGTAGAGATCAGAATGGGGTCACCGGGTTCTGCATATCGCAGAGCATCCTGATTCGTGCTGTAGAGATCAGAATAGGGTCTAGAGGTTCTGCATATCGCAGAGTATCCTGATTCATGCTGTAGAGATCAGAATGGGGTCACCAGGTTCTGCATATCGTAGAGCATCCTGATTCGTGCTGTAGAGATCAGAATGGGGTCACCGGGTTCTGCATATCGCAGAGCATCCTGATTCGTGCTGTAGAGATCAGAATAGGGTCTAGAGGTTCTGCATATCGCAGAGCATATTTATTCATGCTGTAGAGATCAGAATGGGGTCACCAGGTTCTGCATATCGCAGAGTATCCTGATTCATGCTGTAGAGATCAGAATGGGGTCACCGGGTTCTGCATATTGCAGAGCATCCTGATTCATGCTGTAGAGATCAGAATGGGGTCACCAGGTTCTGCATATCGTAGAGCATCCTGATTCGTGCTGTAGAGATCAGAATGGGGTCACCGGGTTCTGCATATCGCAGAGCATATTGATTCGTGCTGTAGAGATCAGAATAGGGTCTAGAGGTTCTGCATATCGCAGAGCATATTGATTCATGCTGTAGAGATCAGAATGGGGTCACCAGGTTCTGCATATCGCAGAGTATCCTGATTCATGCTGTAGAGATCAGAATGGGGTCACCAGGTTCTGCATATCGCAGAGCATCCTGATTCATGCTGTAGAGATCAGAATAGGGTCTAGAGGTTCTGCATATCGCAGAGTATCCTGATTCATCCTGTAGAGATCAGAATGGGGTCACCAGGTTCTGCATATCGTAGAGATCAGAATGGGGTCACCGGGTTCTGCATATCGCTCTGTTTCCCTCACAGCTCCGTTCTGCGTCCGTAGTAACCATGGAACCTTACAGTCTCTGTACTGTATAATAATTACAGGACAGGTTCTGCAGGTTCTGCAGGTGACATAGTGACGTCACTGAGTCCGGCTGCCGCTAGGAAGTGTCACCACACAATGGAGGCGAGCTTTAGCAGACCGCACCTGTGGACCAGACTGTGCATAGAGAGGCTTCATCTACATGTGTGTGTAATCCTGACGGTATCGGAACACATCCGATGCTTGGGGGTCTGAGCCGTAACCTATGCGCAGAATGGGTGACATCACTCGCCGCCCCCTGTCAGCCTCATTTTCATGCTGTGGCGTTTGGGAGCAGAACGGGGGTAGCACCAGGCACTGTTCTAGAAATGGACCCGGGTGTCTGGATCCTACGGCCGGTCTGAGTAAGATCCAGCTTATGGAGACTGACTGACGTCTGCAAACATTGCGCAGCACAACCGAATGTTGCAATTGTGATCAGACGCAGCAATCGGAACTCGCAGATGCTCTCAGGGGCCTCTATCACCTACAGACGCTTCCATGCAGCCGTGTCATCCCGTACACATCTGACGTAGGCCCAGAGACATCGCAGCACTCCTCCTCAACCAGCGCTCGCTGTCCAGCGTCCTCCTAACATAAACAGCTGCACCTGCGTCCGCATGACATACTTCCCAACATCTGTAGAAGGAAGCCTGGGACACCCTTGCGTGGCTTATTGAAAAGGGGGCGTGGCTTTGCGGGAGTACTGAGATCGCGAGCCACGCCCCGTATTTTGTCACTATGGGGGCTGCTGGCATGTCCCCTCTCTCTGCCTCTCGTGAATAGACACTGTGCACATGTGCGCAGCGTCTATTGGCCCTCATTCTGAGTTGTTCGCTTGCTAGCAGATTTTAGCAGCATTGCACACGCTAGGCCGCCGCCCTCTGGGAGTGTATCTTAGCTTAGCAGAATAGCGAACGAAAGATTAGCAGAATTGCTACTAAATAATTCTTAGCATTTTCAGACTGCGATCAGCTCGGTCCGTTTAGTTCCTGGTTTGACGTCACAAACACGCCCTGCGTTCGGCCAGCCACTCCCCCGTTTTCACCTGACACGCCTGCGTTTTTAGCACACTCCCGGAATACGCTCAGTTACCTCCCAGAAACGCCCACTTCCTGTCAATCATTCACCGATCAACATAGTGACAGAAAAGAGACGCTCGACCTTGTGTAAAGCTGCATAGTTTTGTGTGAAAGTACTTCGCGCGTGCGTACTGCGGCTTGTACGCATGCGCAGAAATGCCGATTTTTCACCTAATCGCTAGCTGCTTTCGGTCGCAGCGCGGCGATCAACTCGGAATGAGGGCAATTATCCGCTGCTCTGCTATGTAGAGCAGTGAGTGGCAGAAGCCTACCAACTGCCCCCCCCCCCCACCACCACCACCACCACCACCACCACCTCCACCACCACCACCACCACCACCACCACAGGGGATACTGTGGTCTGCAGGTTGGACAGCGGGACAGTCTCCAAAAACAGGACTGTCCCGCGAAAATCGGGACAGTTGGGAAGTATGTGCATTATACCAGGCAATCCCAGATTCAGAATATTTTATTCATCCACCGTACATACATGGGTCTGTGTATTACTGGGAGCGGAGCTTCTCCACCACCTATCACCAGCGGTCGCCATCACCACAGATTATTATTCATCTATTCCGGGGCTTCTCCAGCAAATGTTCTACTGTCTTTGCCTCATTAGAAGGATGAATGTGGATATTGGGGGTCATTCCGAGTTGTTCGCTCGTTGCCGATTTTCGCTATGCTGCAAGTTGTTGCTAAATGCGCATGGTACGCAGCGCACATGCTCTTAGTTATTTAACTAAAAACTTAGTAGATTTGCTGTGGATCCTGCAGCGCTTTTCAGTCGCTCTGCTGATCGGTGAGTGATTGACAGGAAAGGGGCATTTCTAGGTGGTAACTCAGCGTTTTCCTGGAGTGTGCTAAAAAACGCGGGCGTGTCAGGGAAAAACGCAGGAGTGGCTGGAGAAACGGGGGAGTGGCTGGCCGAACGCAAGGCGCGTTTGTGACGTCAAACCAGGAACTAAACGGACTGAGCTGATCGCAATCTAGGAGTAGGTCTGGAGCTACTCAGAAACTGCAGGGAATTATTTAGTAGCAATTCTGCTAATCTTTCGTTTGCTATTCTGCTAAGATTCACTCCCAGAGGGCGGCGGCCTAGCGTGTGCAATTCTGCTAAAATCTGCTAGCGAGCGAACAACTCGGAATGAGGGCCATAGTCACAGAGTGTTGTCATGTTTTAGCTTTGTGATTATTATAGTGGCGGTCAGAGTTGTCTTTCGCAGTGTTTTGACCCCCTATATCAGTTAGATTAATAAGTCACCTAGTGTCAGGTATTATTTTGTTACACTAATACCGCTTTCACATCGCTAATGCCGGATCCCACCCGGTAAAAGTAAACGTGTCCTTACCGGGTGGGATCCGGCATTTGCTCCCCTCTGCTGGCTTTCCGACCCGGCAATATACCGAGTCGGTTGCCATAGCAGCGGGGGGGCGCAGCAGCAGCAGGGGCGGGGGTGGAGGCGGCGCTGGGAGATGAGCTCATCTCCTGCACCGCCTCTCCCTATGCTGTGAATGGGAACCGTGTCGCATCGACGCGGCTCCCATTCACACTGCACCTGACCCGGTATTCAACCCGGGTATAATCCTTCTTTTATACCGGGTTGAATTAGCGGGTCAGGCGACCCGCTAATTCTCAGAAAGTGCTTTCACATCGCACACTGACCCGTTTCGACACGCCAAATATGCCGTGTCGATACCGGGTTATTTGTGCGATGTGAAAGGGGTATTATAGAGGTAATCTTCTGGTGATCAGGATATCAAAATCACCAAAGGGTCTCTCACTAAATAGTGTCAGGCCCTGGTAATAATCCATAGGGTAGAGTGACCCCTGTTCATCTAGTTTAATGTCTTAAGGTCTCTCACCTATCAGTGTCAGACCCAATTAAATTGTTCAAAAATATTGCAGATAATATAAGTTCCCCCCCTTCCCCCATTCCCGAATGTTTGCTCCTTTGTTTCAATTATACTTAGAATCCCAAATTGGATGTCATGTATATCGTGCTTTAACCTGTCAATCTGAATGTATTTTATTTTATATATCCTCCTTGTTCTGTCCAGTCACCCAGACAGTAGTTACTAGGTAAGAATGTATACAAACCTCCCAACATGACCTCTCCAGGAGGACACAATGCTCTGCTCCTGCTCTTCTCTCTTACTGTATGATTACCATCACCTGTGCTGTACCCTAATACTGACCCAGTGCTCAGACCTATGTCATACCTTCCAACATGACCTCTCCAGGAGGACACAATGCTCTGCTCCTGCTCTTCCCTCTTACTGTATGATTACCATCACCTGTGCTGTATCCTAATACTGACCCAGTGCTCTTACCTATGTCATACCTCCCAACATGACCTCTCCAGGAGGACACCATGCTCTGCTCCTGCTCTTCCCTCTTACTGTATGATTACCATCACCTGTGCTGTATCCTAATACTGACCCAGTGCTCATACCTAATGTCATACCTCCCAACATGACCTCTCCAGGAGGACACAATGCTCTGCTCCTGCTCTTCCCTCTTACTGTATGATTACCATCTCCTGTGCTGTACCCTAATACTGACCCAGTGCTCATACCTATGTCATACCTCCCAACATGACCTCTCCAGGAGGACACAATGCTCTGCTCCTGCACTTCCCTCTTACTGTACGATTACCATCACCTGTGCTGTACCCTAATACTGACCCAGTACTCATACCTATGTCATACCTCCCAACATGACCTCTCCAGGAGGACACAATACTCTGCTCCTGCACTTCCCTCTTACTGTATGATTACCATCACCTGTGCTGTACCCTAATACTGACCCAGTGCTCATACCTATGTCATACCTCCCAACATGACCTCTCCAGGAGGACACAATGCTCTGCTCCTGCTCTTCCCTCTTACTGTATGATTACCATCACCTGTGCTGTACCCTAATACTGACCCAGTGCTCATACCTATGTCATACCTCCCAACATGACCTCTCCAGGAGGACACAATGCTCTGCTCCTGCTCTTCCCTCTTACTGTATAATTACCATCACCTGTGCTGTACCCTAATACTGACCCAGTGCTCCTACCTATGTCATACCTCCCAACATGACCTCTCCAGGAGGACACAATGCTCTGCTCCTGCTCTTCCATCTTACTGTATGATTACCATCACCAGTGCTGTACCCTAATACTGACCCAGTGCTCATACCTATGTCATACCTCCCAACATGACCTCTCCAGGAGGACACAATGCTCTGCTCCTGCTCTTCCCTCTTACTGTATGATTACCATCACCTGTGCTGTACCCTAATACTGACCCAGTGCTCATACCTATGTCATACCTCCCAACATGACCTCTCCAGGAGGACACAATGCTCTGCTCCTGCTCTTCTCTCTTACTGTATGATTACCATCACCTGTGCTGTACCCTAATACTGACCCAGTGCTCAGACCTATGTCATACCTCCCAACATGACCTCTCCAGGAGGACACAATGCTCTGCTCCTGCTCTTCCCTCTTACTGTATGATTACCATCACCTGTGCTGTATCCTAATACTGACCCAGTGCTCTTACCTATGTCATACCTCCCAACATGACCTCTCCAGGAGGACACCATGCTCTGCTCCTGCTCTTCCCTCTTACTGTATGATTACCATCACCTGTGCTGTATCCTAATACTGACCCAGTGCTCATACCTAATGTCATACCTCCCAACATGACCTCTCCAGGAGGACACAATGCTCTGCTCCTGCTCTTCCCTCTTACTGTATGATTACCATCTCCTGTGCTGTACCCTAATACTGACCCAGTGCTCATACCTATGTCATACCTCCCAACATGACCTCTCCAGGAGGACACAATACTCTGCTCCTGCACTTCCCTCTTACTGTATGATTACCATCACCTGTGCTGTACCCTAATACTGACCCAGTGCTCATACCTATGTCATACCTCCCAACATGACCTCTCCAGGAGGACACAATGCTCTGCTCCTGCTCTTCCCTCTTACTGTATGATTACCATCACCTGTGCTGTACCCTAATACTGACCCAGTGCTCATACCTATGTCATACCTCCCAACATGACCTCTCCAGGAGGACACAATGCTCTGCTCCTGCTCTTCCCTCTTACTGTATGATTACCATCACCTGTGCTGTACCCTAATACTGACCCAGTGCTCATACCTATGTCATACCTCCCAATATGACATTCTCCAGGAGGACACAATGCTCTGCTCCTGCTCTTCTCTCTTACTGTATAATTACCATCACCTGTGCTGTACCCTAATACTGACCCAGTGCTCATACCTATGTCATACCTCCCAACATGACCTCTCCAGGAGGACACAATGCTCTGCTCCTGCTCTTCCCTCTTACTGTATAATTACCATCACCTGTGCTGTACCCTAATACTGACCCAGTGCTCATACCTATGTCATACCTCCCAACATGACCTCTCCAGGAGGACACAATGCTCTGCTCCTGCTCTTCCATCTTACTGTATGATTACCATCACCAGTGCTGTACCCTAATACTGACCCAGTGCTCATACCTATGTCATACCTCCCAACATGACCTCTCCAGGAGGACACAATGCTCTGCTCCTGCTCTTCCCTCTTACTGTATGATTACCATCACCTGTGCTGTACCCTAATACTGACCCAGTGCTCATACCTATGTCATACCTCCCAACATGACCTCTCCAGGAGGACACAATGCTCTGCTCCTGCTCTTCCCTCTTACTGTATAATTACCATCACCTGTGCTGTACCCTAATACTGACCCAGTGCTCATACCTCTGTCATACCTCCCAACATGACCTCTCCAGGAGGACACAATGCTCTTCTCCTGCTCTTCCCTCTTACTGTATGATTACCATCACCTGTTCTGTACCCTAATACTGACCCAGTGCTCATACCTATGTCATACCTTCCAACATGACCTCTCCAGGAGGACACAATGCTCTGCTCCTGCTCTTCCCTCTTACTGTATGATTACCATCACCTGTTCTGTACCCTAATACTAACCCAGTGCTCCTACCTATGTCATACCTCCCAACATGACCTCTCCAGGAGGACACAATACTCTGCTCCTGCACTTTCCTCTTACTGTATGATTACCTGTGCTGTACCCTAATACTGACACAGTGCTCATACCTATGTCATACCTCCCAACATGACCCTCTCCAGGAGGACACAATGCACTGCTCCTGCTCTTTCCTCTTACTGTATGATTACCATCACCTGTGCTGTACCCTAATACTGACCCAGTGCTCATACCTATGTCATACCTCCCAACATGACCTCTCCAGGAGGACACAATGCTCTGCTCCTGCACTTCCCTCTTACTGTATGATTACCATCATCTGTGCTGTACCCTAATACTGACCCAGTGCTCATACCTATGTCATACCTCCCAACATTACCCTCTCCAGGAGGACACAATGCTCTGCTCCTGCTCTTCCCTCTTACTGTATGATTACCATCACCTGTGCTGTACCCTAATACTGACACAGTGCTCATACCTATGTCATATCTCCCAACATGACCTCTCCAGGAGCACACAATGCTCTGCTCCTGCACTTCCCTCTTACTGTATGATTACCATCATCTGTGCTGTACCCTAATACTGACCCAGTGCTCATACCTATGTCATACCTCCCAACATTACCCTCTCCAGGAGGACACAATGCTCTGCTCCTGCTCTTCCCTCTTACTGTATGATAACCATCACCTGTGCTGTACCCTAATACTGACCCAGTGCTCATACCTATGTCATACCTCCCAACATGACCCTCTCCAGGAGGACACAATGCTCTGCTCCTGCTCTTCCCTCTTACTGTATGATTACCATCACCTGTGCTGTACCCTAATACTGACCCAGTGCTCATACCTATGTCATACCTCCCAACATGACCTATCCAGGAGGACACAATGCTCTGCTCCTGCACTCCCCTCTTACTGTATGATTACCATCACCTGTGCTGTACCCTAATACTCACCCAGTGCTCATACCTATGTCATACCTCCCAACATGACCTCTCCAGGAGGACACAATGCTCTGCTCCTGCACTTCCCTCTTACTGTATGATTACCATCACCTGTGCTGTACCCTAATACTGACCCAGTGCTCATACCTACGTCATACCTCCCAACATGACCCTCTCCAGGAGGACACAATGCTCTGCTCCTGCTCTTACCTCTTACTGTATGATTACTATCACCTGTGCTGTACCCTAATACTGACCCAGTGCTCATACCTATGTCATACCCCCCAACATGACCTCTCCAGGAGGACACAATGCTCTGTTCCTGCTCTTACCTCTTACTGTATGATTACCATCACCTGTGCTGTACCCTAATACTGACCCAGTGCTCCTACCTATGTCATACCTCCCAACATGACCCTCTCCAGGAGGGACACAATGCTCTGCTCCTGCACTCCCCTCTACTGTATGATTACCATCACCTGTGCTGTACCCTAATACTGACCCAGTGCTCATACCTATGTCATACCTCCCAACATGACCTCTCTAGGAGGACACAATGCTCTGCTCTTGCACTTCCCTCTTACTGTATGATTACCATCATCTGTGCTGTACCCTAATACTGACCCAGTGCTCATACCTATGTCATACCTCCCAACATTACCCTCTCCAGGAGGACACAATGCTCTGCTCCTGCACTTCCCTCTTACTGTATGATTACCATCACCTGTGCTGTACCCTAATACTGACCCAGTGCTCATACCTATGTCATACCTCCCAACATGACCTCTCCAGGAGGACACACTGCTCTGCTCCTGCTCTTCACTCTTACTGTATGATTACCATCACCTCTGCTGTACCCTAATACTGACCCAGTGCTCATACCTATGTCATACCTCCCAACATGACCCTCTCCAGGAGGACACAATGCTCTGCTCCTGCTCTTCCCTCTTACTGTATGATTACCATCACCTGTGCTGTACCCTAATACTGACCCAGTGCTCATACCTACGTCATACCTCCAACATGACCTCTCCAGGAGGACGCAATGCTCTGCTCCTGCACTTCCCTCTTACTGTATGATTACCATCACCTGTGCTGTACCCTAATACTGACCCAGTGCTCATACCTACGTCATACCTCCCAACATGACCCTCTCCAGGAGGACACAATGCTCTGTTCCTGCTCTTACCTCTTACTGTATGATTACCATCACCTGTGCTGTACCCTAATACTGACCCAGTGCTCCTACCTATGTCATACCTCCCAACATGACCCTCTCCAGGAGGGACACAATGCTCTGCTCCTGCACTCCCCTCTACTGTATGATTACCATCACCTGTGCTGTACCCTAATACTGACCCAGTGCTCATACCTATGTCATACCTCCCAACATGACACTCTCCAGGAGGACACAATGCTCTGCTCCTGCTCTTCCCTCTTACTGTATGATTACTATCACCTGTGCTGTACCCCAATACTGACCCAGTGCTCATACCTATGTCATACCTCCCAACATGACCCTCTCCAGGAGGACACAATGCTCTGTTCCTGCTCTTCCCTCTTACTGTATGATTACCATCACCTGTGGTGTACCCTAATACTGACCCAGTGCTCATACCTATGTCATACCTCCCAACATGACCTCTCCAGGAGGACACAATGCTCTGCTCTTGCTCTTCCCTCTTACTGTATGATCACCATCACCTGTGCTGTACCCTAATACTGACCCAGTGCTCATACCTATGTCATACCTCCCAACATGACCTCTCCAGGAGGACACAATGCTCTGTACTTGCTCTTCCCTCTTACTGTATGATCACCATCACCTGTGCTGTACCCTAATACTGTCCCAGTGCTCATACCTATGTCATACCTCCCAACATGACCCTCTCCAGGAGGGACACAATGCTCTGCTCCTGCACTCCCCTCTACTGTATGATTACCATCACCTGTGCTGTACCCTAATACTGACCCAGTGCTCATACCTATGTCATACCTCCCAACATGACACTCTCCAGGAGGACACAATGCTCTGCTCCTGCTCTTCCCTCTTACTGTATGATTACCATCACCTGTGCTGTACCCTAATACTGACCCAGTGCTCATACCTATGTCATACCTCCCAACATGACCTCTCCAGGAGGACACAATGCTCTGCTCCTGCTCTTCCCTCTTACTGTATGATTACCATCACCTGTGCTGTACCCTAATACTGACCCAGTGCTCATACCTATGTCATACCTCCCAACATGACCTCTCCAGGAGGACACAATGCTCTGCTCCTGCACTCCCCTCGTACTGTATGATTACCTGTGCTGTACCCTAATACTGACCCAGTGCTCATACCTATGTCATATCTCCCAACATGACCCTCTCCAGGAGGACACAATGCTCTGCTCTGCTCCTGCTCTTCCCTCTTACTGTATGAGTACCATCACCTGTGCTGTACCCTAATACTGACCCAGTGCTCATACCTATGTCATACCTCCCAACATGACCTCTCCAGGAGGACACAATGCTCTGCTCCTGCTCTTCCCTCTTACTGTATGATTACCATCACCTCTGCTGTACCCTAATACTGACCCAGTGCTCATACCTATGTCATACCTCCCAACATGACCTCTCCAGGAGGACACAATGTCTGCTCCTGGTCTTCCCTCTTACTGTATGATTACCATCACCTGTGCTGTACCCTAATACTGACCCAGTGCTCATACCTATGTCATACCTCCCAACATGACCTCTCCAGGAGGACACAATGCTCTGCTCCTGCTCTTCCCTCTTACTGTATGATTACCATCACCTGTGCTGTACCCTAATACTGACCCAGTGCTCATACCTATGTCATACCTCCCAACAAGACCCTCTCCAGGAGGACACAATGCTCTGCTCCTGCTCTTCCCTCTTACTGTATGATTACCATCACCTGTGCTGTACCCTAATACTGACCCAGTGCTCATACCTATGTCATACCTCCAAACATGAACTCTCCAGGAGGACACAATGCTCTGCTCCTGCTCTTCCCTCTTACTGTATGTTTATCATCACCTGTGCTGTACCCTAATACTGACCCAGTGCTTATACCTATGTCATACCTCCCAACATGACCTCTCCAGGAGGACACAATGCTCTGCTCCTACACTTCCCTCTTACTGTATGATTACCATCACCTGTGCTGTACCCTAATACTGACCCAGTGCTCATACCTATGTCATACCTCCCAACATGACCCCTCCAGGAGGACACAATGCTCTGCTCCTGCACTTCCCTCTTACTGTATGATTACCATCACCTGTGCTGTACCCTAATACTGACCCAGTGCTCATACCTATGTCATTCCTCCCAACATGACCCTTTCCAGGAGGACACAATGCTCTGCTCCTGCTCTTACCTCTTACTGTATGATTACTATCACCTGTGCTGTACCCTAATACTGACCCAGTGCTCATACCTACGTCATACCTCCCAACATGACCCTCTCCAGGAGGACTCAATGCTCTGCTTCTGCACTTCCCTCTTACTGTATGATTACCATCACCTGTGCTGTACCCTAATACTGACCCAGTGCTCATACCTATGTCATTCCTCCCAACATGACCCTCTCCAGGAGGGCACAATGCTCTGCTCCTGCTCTTACCTCTAACTGTATGATTACTATCACCTGTGCTGTACCCTAATACTGACCCAGTGCTCATACCTATGTCATACCCCCCAACATGACCTCTCCA
Organism: Pseudophryne corroboree; assembly: GCF_028390025.1. NCBI lineage: Eukaryota > Metazoa > Chordata > Amphibia > Anura > Myobatrachidae > Pseudophryne > Pseudophryne corroboree. The sequence goes on along the minus strand of NC_086445.1, from coordinate 6,739,832 downwards.
GGAGGACACAATGCTCTGCTCCTGCTCTTACCTCTTACTGTATGATTACCATCACCTGTGCTGTACCCTAATACTGACCCAGTGCTCATACCTATGTCATACCTCCCAACATGACCTCTCCAGGAGCACACAATGCTCTGCTCCTGCTCTTCCCTCTTATTGAATGATTACCATCACCTGTGCTATACCCTAATACTGACCCAGTGCTCATACCTATGTCACACCTCTCTACATGACCTCTCCAGGAGGACACAATGCTCTACTCTTGCTCTTACCTCTTACTGTATGATTACCATCACCTGTGCTGTACCCTAATACTGACCCAGTGCTCATACCTATGTCATAACCCCCAACATGACCTCTCCAGGAGGACACAATGCTCTGCTCCTGCTCTTCCCTCTTATTGAATGATTACCATTACCTGTGCTGTACCCTAATACTGACCCAGTGCTCATACCTATGTCATACCTCCCAACATGACCCTCTCCAGGAGGACACAATGCTCTGCTCCTGCACTTCCCTCTTACTGTATGATTACCATCACCTGTGCTATACGCGAATACTGACCCAGTGCTCATACCTATGTCATACCTCCCAACATGACATCTCCAGAAGGACACAATGCTCTGCTCCTGCTCTTCCCTCTTACTGTATGATTACCATCACCTGTGCTGTACCCTAATACTGACCCAGTGCTCATACCTACGTCATACCTCCCAACATGACCCTCTCCAGGAGGACACAATGCTCTGCTCCTGCTCTTACCTCTTACTGTATGATTACTATCACCTGTGCTGTACCCTAATACTGACCCAGTGCTCATACCTATGTCATACCCCCCAACATGACCTCTCCAGGAGGACACAATGCTCTGTTCCTGCTCTTACCTCTTACTGTATGATTACCATCACCTGTGCTGTACCCTAATACTGACCCAGTGCTCATACCTATGTCATACCTCCCAACATGACCTCTCCAGGAGGACACAATGCTCTGCTCCTGCTCTTCCCTCTTACTGTATGATTACCATCACCTATGCTGTATCCTCATACTGACCCAGTGCTCATACCTATGTCATACCTCCCAACATGACCTCTCCAGGAGGACACAATGCTCTGCTCCTGCTCTTCCCTCTTACTGTATGATTACCATCACCTCTGCTGTACCCTAATACTAACCCAGTGCTCATACCTATGTCATACCTCCCAACATGACCTCTCCAGGAGGACACAATGCTCTGCTCCTGGTCTTCCCTCTTACTGTATGATTACCATCACCTGTGCTGTACCCTAATACTGACCCAGTGCTCATACCTATGTCATACCTCCCAACATGACCTCTCCAGGAGGACACAATGTTCTGCTCCTGCTCTTCCCTCTTACTGTATGATTACCATCACCTGTGCTGTACCCTAATACTGACCCAGTGCTCATACCTATGTCATACCTCCCAACAAGACCCTCTCCAGGAGGACACAATGCTCTGCTCCTGCTCTTCCCTCTTACTGTATGATTACCATCACCTGTGCTGTACCCTAATACTGACCCAGTGCTCATACCTATGTCATTCCTCCCAACATGACCCTCTCCAGGAGGGCACAATGCTCTGCTCCTGCTCTTACCTCTAACTGTATGATTACTATCACCTGTGCTGTACCCTAATACTGACCCAGTGCTCATACCTATGTCATACCCCCCAACATGACCTCTCCAGGAGGACACAATGCTCTGCTCCCGCTCTTCCCTCTTACTGTATGATTACCATCACCTGTGCTGTACCCTAATACTGACCCAGTGCTCCTACCTATGTCATACCTCCCAACATGAACCTCTCCAGGAGGACACAATGCTCTGCTCCTGCTCTTCCCTCTTACTGTATGATTACTATCACCTGTGATGTACCCTAATACTGACCCAGTGCTCATACCTATGTCATACCTCCCAACATGACCCTCTCCAGGAGGACACAATGCTCTGCTCCTGGACTTCCCTCTTACTGTATGATTACTATCACCTGTGCTGTACCCCAATACTGACCCAGTGCTCATACCTATGTCATACCTCCCAACATGACCCTCTCCAGGAGGACACAATGCTCTGCTCCTGCTCTTCCCTCTTACTGTATAATTACCATCACCTGTGCTGTACCCTAATACTGACCCAGTGCTCATACCTATGTCATACCTCCCAACATGACCTCTCCAGGAGGACACAATGCTCTGCTCTTCCCTCTTACTGTATGATTACCATCACCTGTGCTGTACCCTAATACTGACCCAGTGCTCATACCTATGTTATAACTCCCAACATGACCCTCTCCAGGAGGACACAATACTCTGCTCCTGCACTTCCCTCTTACTGCATAATTACCATCACCTGTGCTGTACCCTAATACTGACCCAGTGCTCATACCTATGTCATACCTCCCAACATGACCTCTCCAGGAGCACACAATGCTCTGCTCCTGCTCTTCCCTCTTACTGTATGATTACCATCACCTGTGCTGTACCCTAATACTGACCCAGTGCTCATACCTATGTATACCTCCCAACATGACCCTCTCCAGGAGGATTCAATGCTCTGCTCCTGCTCTTCCCTCTTACTGTATGATTATCATCACCTGTGCTGTACCCTAATACTGACCCAGTGCTCATACCTATGTCATACCTCCCAACATGACCTCTCAAGGAGGACACAATGCTCTACTCTTGCTCTTACCTCTTACTGTATGATTACTATCACCTGTGCTGTACCCTAATACTGACCCAGTGCTCATACCTATGTCATAACCCCCAACATGACCTCTCCAGGAGGACACAATGCTCTGCTCCTGCTCTTCCCTCTTATTGAATGATTACCATTACCTGTGCTGTACCCTAATACTGACCCAGTGCTCATACCTATGTCATACCTCCCAACATGACCCTCTCCAGGAGGACACAATGCTGTGCTCCTGCACTTCCCTCTTACTGTATGATTACCATCACCTGTGCTATACGCGAATACTGACCCAGTGCTCTTACCTATGTCATACCTCCCAACATGACATCTCCAGAAGGACACAATGCTCTGCTCCTGCTCTTCCCTCTTACTGTATGATTACCATCACCTGTGCTGTACCCTAATACTGACCCAGTGCTCATACCTACGTCATACCTCCCAACATGACCCTCTCCAGGAGGACACAATGCTCTGCTCCTGCTCTTACCTCTTACTGTATGATTACTATCACCTGTGCTGTACCCTAATACTGACCCAGTGCTCATACCTATCTCATACCCCCCAACATGACCTCTCCAGGAGGACACAATGCTCTGTTCCTGCTCTTACCTCTTACTGTATGATTACCATCACCTGTGCTGTACCCTAATACTGACCCAGTGCTCCTACCTATGTCATACCTTCCAACATGACCTCTCCAGGAGGACACAATGCTCTGCTCCTGCACTTCCCTCTTACTGTATGATTACCATCACCTGTGCTGTACCCTAATACTGACCCAGTGCTCATACCTATGTCATACCTCCCAACATGACCTCTCCAGGAGGACACAATGCTCTGCTCCTGCTCTTCCATCTTACTGTATGATTACCATCACCTGTGCTGTACCCTAATACTGACCCAGTGCTCATACCTATGTCATACCTCCCAACATGACCCTCTCCAGGAGGGACACAATGCTCTGCTCCTGCACTCCCCTCTACTGTATGATTACCATCACCTGTGCTGTACCCCAATACTGACCCAGTGCTCATACCTATGTCATACCTCCCAACATGACCTCTCCAGGAGGACACAATGCTTTTCTCCTGCACTCCCCTCTTACTGTATGATTACCATCACCTGTGCTGTACCCTAATACTGACCCAGTGCTCATACCTATGTCATACCTCCCAACAAGACCCTCTCCAGGAGGACACAATGCTCTGCTCCTGCTCTTCCCTCTTACTGTATGATTACCATCACCTGTGCTGTACCCTAATACTGACCCAGTGCTCATACCTATGTCATTCCTCCCAACATGACCCTCTCCAGGAGGGCACAATGCTCTGCTCCTGCTCTTACCTCTAACTGTATGATTACTATCACCTGTGCTGTACCCTAATACTGACCCAGTGCTCATACCTATGTCATACCCCCCAACATGACCTCTCCAGGAGGACACAATGCTCTGCTCCTGCTCTTCCCTCTTACTGTATGATTACCATCACCTGTGCTGTACCCTAATACTGACCCAGTGCTCCTACCTATGTCATACCTCCCAACATGAACCTCTCCAGGAGGACACAATGCTCTGCTCCTGCTCTTCCCTCTTACTGTATGATTACTATCACCTGTGATGTACCCTAATACTGACCCAGTGCTCATACCTACGTCATACCTCCCAACATGACCCTCTCCAGGAGGACACAATGCTCTGCTCCTGCTCTTACCTCTTACTGTATGATTACTATCACCTGTGCTGTACCCTAATACTGACCCAGTGCTCATACCTATGTCATACCTCCCAACATGACCCTCTCCAGGAGGACACAATGCTCTGCTCCTGGACTTCCCTCTTACTGTATGATTACTATCACCTGTGCTGTACCCCAATACTGACCCAGTGCTCATACCTATGTCATACCTCCCAACATGACCCTCTCCAGGAGGACACAATGCTCTGCTCCTGCTCTTCCCTCTTACTGTATAATTACCATCACCTGTGCTGTACCCTAATACTGACCCAGTGCTCATACCTATGTCATACCTCCCAACATGACCTCTCCAGGAGGACACAATGCTCTGCTCTTCCCTCTTACTGTATGATTACCATCACCTGTGCTGTACCCTAATACTGACCCAGTGCTCATACCTATGTTATAACTCCCAACATGACCCTCTCCAGGAGGACACAATACTCTGCTCCTGCACTTCCCTCTTACTGTATAATTACCATCACCTGTGCTGTACCCTAATACTGACCCAGTGCTCATACCTATGTCATACCTCCCAACATGACCTCTCCAGGAGCACACAATGCTCTGCTCCTGCTCTTCCCTCTTACTGTATGATTACCATCACCTGTGCTGTACCCTAATACTGACCCAGTGCTCATACCTATGTATACCTCCCAACATGACCCTCTCCAGGAGGATTCAATGCTCTGCTCCTGCTCTTCCCTCTTACTGTATGATTATCATCACCTGTGCTGTACCCTAATACTGACCCAGTGCTCATACCTATGTCATACCTCCCAACATGACCTCTCAAGGAGGACACAATGCTCTACTCTTGCTCTTACCTCTTACTGTATGATTACTATCACCTGTGCTGTACCCTAATACTGACCCAGTGCTCATACCTATGTCATAACCCCCAACATGACCTCTCCAGGAGGACACAATGCTCTGCTCCTGCTCTTCCCTCTTATTGAATGATTACCATTACCTGTGCTGTACCCTAATACTGACCCAGTGCTCATACCTATGTCATACCTCCCAACATGACCCTCTCCAGGAGGACACAATGCTCTGCTCCTGCACTTCCCTCTTACTGTATGATTACCATCACCTGTGCTATACGCGAATACTGACCCAGTGCTCTTACCTATGTCATACCTCCCAACATGACATCTCCAGAAGGACACAATGCTCTGCTCCTGCTCTTCCCTCTTACTGTATGATTACCATCACCTGTGCTGTACCCTAATACTGACCCAGTGCTCATACCTACGTCATACCTCCCAACATGACCCTCTCCAGGAGGACACAATGCTCTGCTCCTGCTCTTACCTCTTACTGTATGATTACTATCACCTGTGCTGTACCCTAATACTGACCCAGTGCTCATACCTATCTCATACCCCCCAACATGACCTCTCCAGGAGGACACAATGCTCTGTTCCTGCTCTTACCTCTTACTGTATGATTACCATCACCTGTGCTGTACCCTAATACTGACCCAGTGCTCCTACCTATGTCATACCTTCCAACATGACCTCTCCAGGAGGACACAATGCTCTGCTCCTGCACTTCCCTCTTACTGTATGATTACCATCACCTGTGCTGTACCCTAATACTGACCCAGTGCTCATACCTATGTCATACCTCCCAACATGACCTCTCCAGGAGGACACAATGCTCTGCTCCTGCTCTTCCATCTTACTGTATGATTACCATCACCTGTGCTGTACCCTAATACTGACCCAGTGCTCATACCTATGTCATACCTCCCAACATGACCCTCTCCAGGAGGGACACAATGCTCTGCTCCTGCACTCCCCTCTACTGTATGATTACCATCACCTGTGCTGTACCCCAATACTGACCCAGTGCTCATACCTATGTCATACCTCCCAACATGACCTCTCCAGGAGGACACAATGCTTTTCTCCTGCACTCCCCTCTTACTGTATGATTACCATCACCTGTGCTGTACCCTAATACTGACCCAGTGCTCATACCTATGTATACCTCCCAACATGACCCTCTCCAGGAGGATTCAATGCTCTGCTCCTGCTCTTCCCTCTTACTGTATGATTACCATCACCTGTGCTGTACCCTAATACTGACCCAGTGCTCATACCTATGTCATACCTCCCAACATGACCTCTCCAGGAGGACACAATGCTCAGCTCCTGCTCTTCCCTCTTATTGAATGATTACCATCACCTGTGCTATACCCTAATACTGACCCAGTGCTCATACCTATGTCACACCTCTCTACATGACCTCTCCAGGAGGACACAATGCTCTGCTCCTGCTCTTCCCTCTTACTGTATGATTACTATCACCTGTGCTGTACCCTAATACTGACCCAGTGCTCATACCTATGTCATAACCCCCAACATGACCTCTCCAGGAGGACACAATGCTCTGCTCCTGCTCTTCCCTCTTATTGAATGATTACCATTACCTGTGCTGTACCCTAATACTGACCCAGTGCTCATACCTATGTCATACCTCCCAACATGACCCTCTCCAGGAGGACACAATGCTCTGCTCCTGCACTTCCCTCTTACTGTATGATTACCATCACCTGTGCTGTACGCGAATACTGACCCAGTGCTCATACCTATGTCATACCTCCCAACATGACATCTCCAGAAGGACACAATGCTCTGCTCCTGCACTTCCCTCTTACTGTATGATTACCATCACCTGTGCTGTACCCTAATACTGACCCAGTGCTCATACCTACGTCATACCTCCCAACATGACCCTCTCCAGGAGGACACAATGCTCTGCTCCTGCTCTTACCTCTTACTGTATGATTACTATCACCTGTGCTGTACCCTAATACTGACCCAGTGCTCATACCTATGTCATACCCCCCAACATGACCTCTCCAGGAGGACACAATGCTCTGTTCCTGCTCTTACCTCTTACTGTATGATTACCATCACCTGTGCTGTACCCTAATACTGACCCAGTGCTCCTACATATGTCATACCTCCCAACATGACCCTCTCCAGGAGGGACACAATGCTCTGCTCCTGCACTCCCCTCTACTGTATGATTACCATCACCTGTGCTGTACCCTAATACTGACCCAGTGCTCATACCTATGTCATACCTCCCAACATGACACTCTCCAGGAGGACACAATGCTCTGCTCCTGCTCTTCCCTCTTACTGTATGATTACCATCACCTGTGCTGTACCCTAATACTGACCCAGTGCTCATACCTATGTCATACCTCCCAACATGACCTCTCCAGGAGGACACAATGCTCTGTTCCTGCTCTTCCCTCTTACTGTATGATTACCATCACCTGTGGTGTACCCTAATACTGACCCAGTGCTCATACCTATGTCATTCCTCCCAACATGACCTCTCCAGGAGGACACAATGCTCTGCTCCTGCACTTCCCTCTTACTGTATGATTACCATCACCTGTGCTGTACGCGAATACTGACCCAGTGCTCATACCTATGTCATACCTCCCAACATGACATCTCCAGAAGGACACAATGCTCTGCTCCTGCTCTTCCCTCTTACTGTATGATTACCATCACCTGTGCTGTACCCTAATACTGACCCAGTGCTCATACCTATGTCATACCTCCCAACATGAACTCTCCAGGAGGACACAATGCTCTGCTCCTGCTCTTCCCTCTTACTGTATGTTTATCATCACCTGTGCTGTACCCTAATACTGACCCAGTGCTTATACCTATGTCATACCTCCCAACATGACCTCTCCAGGAGGACACAATGCTCTGCTCCTACACTTCCCTCTTACTGTATGATTACCATCACCTGTGCTGTACCCTAATACTGACCCAGTGCTCATACCTATGTCATACCTCCCAACATGACCCCTCCAGGAGGACACAATGCTCTGCTCCTGCACTTCCCTCTTACTGTATGATTACCATCACCTGTGCTGTACCCTAATACTGACCCAGAGCTCATACCTATGTCATTCCTCCCAACATGACCCTTTCCAGGAGGACACAATGCTCTGCTCCTGCTCTTACCTCTTACTGTATGATTACTATCACCTGTGCTGTACCCTAATACTGGCCCAGTGCTCATACCTATGTCATACCTCCCAACATGACCCTCTCCAGGAGGACTCAATGCTCTGCTTCTGCACGTCCCTCTTACTGTATGATTACCATTACCTGTGCTGTACCCTAATACTGACCCAGTGCTCATACCTATGTCATTCCTCCCAACATGACCCTCTCCAGGAGGACACAATGCTCTGCTCCTGCTCTTACCTCTAACTGTATGATTACTATCACCTGTGCTGTACCCTAATACTGACCCAGTGCTCATACCTATGTCATACCCCCCAACATGACCTCTCCAGGAGGACACAATGCTCTGCTCCTGCTCTTACCTCTTACTGTATGATTACCATCACCTGTGCTGTACCCTAATACTGACCCAGTGCTCCTACCTATGTCATACCTCCCAACATGACCCTCTCCAGGAGGACACAATGCTCTGCTCCTGCTCTTCCCTCTTACTGTATGATTACTATCACCTGTGATGTACCCTAATACTGACCCAGTGCTCATACCTATGTCATACCTCCCAACATGACCCTCTCCAGGAGGACACAATGCTCTGCTCCTGGACTTCCCTCTTACTGTATGATTACTATCACCTGTGCTGTACCCCAATACTGACCCAGTGCTCATACCTATGTCATACCTCCCAACATGACCCTCTCCAGGAGGACACAATGCTCTGCTCCTGCTCTTCCCTCTTACTGTATAATTACCATCACCTGTGCTGTACCCTAATACTGACCAAGTGCTCATACCTATGTCATAACCCCCAACATGACCTCTCCAGGAGGACACAATGCTCTTCTCCTGCACTCCCCTCTTACTGTATGATTACCATCACCTGTGCTGTACCCTAATACTGACCCAGTGCTCATACCTATGTATACCTCCCAACATGACCCTCTCCAGGAGGATTCAATGCTCTGCTCCTGCTCTTCCCTCTTACTGTATGATTATCATCACCTGTGCTGTACCCTAATACTGACCCAGTGCTCATACCTATGTCATACCTCCCAACATGACCTCTCCAGGAGGACACAATGCTCTGCTCCTGCTCTTCCCTCTTATTGAATGATTACCATCACCTGTGCTATACCCTAATACTGACCCAGTGCTCATACCTATGTCACACCTCTCTACATGACCTCTCCAGGAGGACACAATGCTCTACTCTTGCTCTTACCTCTTACTGTATGACTACTATCACCTGTGCTGTACCCTAATACTGACCCAGTGCTCATACCTATGTCATAACCCCCAACATGACCTCTCCAGGAGGACACAATGCTCTGCTCCTGCACTTCCCTCTTACTGTATGATTACCATCACCTGTGCTGTACGCGAATACTGACCCAGTGCTCATACCTATGTCATACCTCCCAACATGACATCTCCAGAAGGACACAATGCTCTTCTCCTGCTCTTCCCTCTTACTGTATGATTACCATCACCTGTGCTGTACCCTAATACTGACCCAGCGCTCATACCTATGTCATACCTCCCAACATGACCTCTCCAGGAGCACAGAATGCTCTGCTCCTGCTCTTCTCTCTTACTGTATGATTACTATCACCTGTGCTGCTGTGCTGTACCCTAATACTGACCCAGTGCTCACACCTATGCCATACCTCCCAACATGACCCTCTCCAGGAGGACACAATGCTCTGCTCCTGCTCTTCCCTCTTACTGTATGATTACCATCACCTGTGCTGTACCCTAATACTGACCCAGTGCTCATACCTATGTCATACCTCCCAACATGACCCTCTCCAGGAGGACACAATGCTCTGCTCCTGCACTCCCCTCTACTGTATGATTACCATCACCTGTGCTGTACCCTAATACTGACCCAGTGCTCATACCTATGTCATACCTCCCAACATGACCCTCTCCAGGAGGACACAATGCTCTGCTCCTGCACTTCCCTCTTACTGTATGATTACTATCACCTGTGCTGTACCCCAATACTGACCCAGTGCTCATACCTATGTCATACCTCCCAACATGACCCTCTCCAGGAGGACACAATGCTCTGTTCCTGCTCTTCCCTCTTACTGTATGATTACCATCACCTGTGGTGTACCCTAATACTGACCCAGTGCTCATACCTATGTCATACCTCCCAACATGACCTCTCCAGGAGGACACAATGCTCTGCTCTTGCTCTTCCCTCTTACTATATGATCACCATCACCTGTGCTGTACCCTAATACTGACCCAGTGCTCATACCTATGTCATAGCTCCCAACATGAACTCTCCAGGAGGACACAATGCTCTGCTCCTGCTCTTCCCTCTTACTGTATGTTTACCATCACCTGTGCTGTACCCTAATACTGACCCAGTGCTCATACCTATGTCATACCTCCCAACATGACCTCTCCAGGAGGACACAATGCTCTGCTCCTGCTCTTCCCTCTTACTGTATGATTACCATCACCTGTGCTGTACCCTAATACTGACCCAGTGCTCATACCTATGTCATACCTCCCAACATGACCTCTCCAGGAGGACACAATGCTCTGCTCCTGCACTTCCCTCTTACTGTATGATTACCATCACCTGTGCTATACCCTAATACTGACCCAGTGCTCATATCTATGTCATACCTCCCAACACGACCTCTCCAGGAGGACACAATGCTCTGCTCCTGCTCTTCCCTCTTACTGTATGATTACCATCACCTGTGCTGTACCCCAATACTGACCCAGTGTTCATACCTATGTCATACCTCCCAACATGACCATCTCCAGGAGGACACAATGCTCTGCTCTTGCTCTTCCCTCTTACTGTATGATTACCATCACCTGTGCTATACTCTAATACTGACCCAGTGCTCATACCTATGTCATACCTCCCAACATGACCTCTCCAGGAGGACACACTGCTCTGCTCCTGCACTTCCCTCTTACTGTATGATTACCATCACCTGTGCTGTACCCCAATACTGACCCAGTGCTCATACCTATGTCATACCTCCCAACATGACCCTCTCCAGGAGGACACAATGCTCTGCTCCTGCTCTTCCCTCTTACTGTATGATTACCATCACCTGTGCTGTACCCCAATACTGACCCAGTGCTCATACCTATGTCATACCTCCCAACATGACCTCTCCAGGAGGACACAATGCTCTGCTCCTGCTCTTCTCTCTTACTGTATGATTACCATCACCTGTGCTGTACCCTAATACTGACCCAGTGCTCATACCTATGTCATACCTCCCAACATGACCCTCTCCAGGAGGGACACAATGCTCTGCTCCTGCACTCCCCTCTACTGTATGATTACCATCACCTTTGCTGTACCCTAATACTGACCCAGTGCTCCTACCTATGTCATACCTCCCAACATGACCCTCTCCAGGAGGGACACAATGCTCTGCTCCTGCACTCCCCTCTACTGTATGATTACCATCACCTTTGCTGTACCCTAATACTGACCCAGTGCTCATACCTATGTCATACCTCCCAACATGACCTCTCCAGGAGGGACACAATGCTCTGCTCCTGCACTCCCCTCTACTGTATGATTACCATCACCTGTGCTGTACCCTAATACTGACCCAGTGCTCATACCTATGTCATACCTCCCAACATGACACTCTCCAGGAGGACACAATGCTCTGCTCCTGCACTTCCCTCTTACTGTATGATTACTATCACCTGTGCTGTACCCCAATACTGACCCAGTGCTCATACCTATGTCATACCTCCCAACATGACCCTCTCCAGGAGGACACAATGCTCTGTTCCTGCTCTTCCCTCTTACTGTATGATTACCATCACCTGTGGTGTACCCTAATACTGACCCAGTGCTCATACCTATGTCATACCTCCCAACATGACCTCTCCAGGAGGACACAATGCTCTGCTCTTGCTCTTCCCTCTTACTGTATGATCACCATCACCTGTGCTGTACCCTAATACTGACCCAGTGCTCATACCTATGTCATACCTCCCAACATGACCTCTCCAGGAGGACACAATGCTCTGCTCTTGCTCTTCCCTCTTACTGTATGATCACCATCACCTGTGCTGTACCCTAATACTGACCCAGTGCTCATACCTATGTCATACCTCCCAACATGACCCTCTCCAGGAGGGACACAATGCTCTGCTCCTGCACTCCCCTCTACTGTATGATTACCATCACCTGTGCTGTACCCTAATACTGACCCAGTGCTCATACCTATGTCATACCTCCCAACACTACCTCTCCAGGAGGACACAATGCTCTGCTCCTGCTCTTCCCTCTTACTGTATGATTACCATCACCTGTGCTGTACCCTAATACTGACCCAGTGCTCATACCTATGTCATACCTCCCAACATGACCTCTCCAGGAGGACACAATGCTCTGCTCCTGCTCTTCCCTCTTACTGTATAATTACCATCACCTGTGCTGTACCCTAATACTAACCCAGTGCTCATACCTATGTCATACCTCCCGACATGACCTCTCCAGGAGGACACAATGTCTGCTCCTGGTCTTCCCTCTTACTGTATGATTACCATCACCTCTGCTGTACCCTAATACTGACCCAGTGCTCATACCTATGTCATACCTCCCAACATGACCTCTCCAGGAGGACACAATGCTCTGCTGCTGGTCTTCCCTCTTACTGTATGATTACCATCACCTGTGCTGTACCCTAATACTGACCCAGTGCTCATACCTATGTCATACCTCCCAACATGACCTCTCCAGGAGGACACAATGCTCTGCTCCTGCTCTTCCCTCTTACTGTATGATTACCATCACCTGTGCTGTACCCTAATACTGACCCAGTACTCATACCTATGTCATACCTCCCAACACGACCCTCTCCAGGAGGACACAATGCTCTGCTCCTGCTCTTCCCTCTTACTGTATGATTACCATCACCTGTGCTGTACCCTAATACTGACCCAGTGCTCATACCTCTGTCATACCTCCCAACATGACCTCTCCAGGAGGACACAATGCTCTGCTCCTACACTTCCCTCTTACTGTATGATTACCATCACCTGTGCTGTACCCTAATACTGACCCAGTGCTCATACCTATGTCATACCTCCCAACATGACCCCTCCAGGAGGACACAATGCTCTGCTCCTGCACTTCCCTCTTACTGTATGATTACCATCACCTGTGCTGTACCCTAATACTGACCCAGTGCTCATACCTATGTCATTCCTCCCAACATGACCCTTTCCAGGAGGACACAATGCTCTGCTCCTGCTCTTACCTCTTACTGTATGATTACTATCACCTGTGCTGTACGCTAATACTGACCCAGTGCTCATACCTATGTCATACCTCCCAACATGACCTCTCCAGGAGGAGACAATGCTCTGCTTCTGCACTTCCCTCTTACTGTATGATTACCATCACCTGTGCTGTACCCTAATACTGACCCAGTGCTCATACCTACGTCATACCTCCCAACATGACCTCTCCAGGAGGAGACAATGCTCTGCTTCTGCACTTCCCTCTTACTGTATGATTACCATCACCTGTGCTGTACCCTAATACTGACCCAGTGCTCATACCTATGTCGTTCCTCCCAACATGACCCTCTCCAGGAGGACACAATGCTCTGCTCCTGCTCTTACCTCTAACTGTATGATTACTATCACCTGTGCTGAACCCTAATACTGACCCAGTGCTCATACCTATGTCATACCCCCCAACATGACCTCTCCAGGAGGACACAATGCTCTGCTCCTGCTCTTACCTCTTACTGTATGATTACCATCACCTGTGCTGTACCCTAATACTGACCCAGTGCTCCTACCTATGTCATACCTCCCAACATGACCCTCTCCAGGAGGACACAATGCTCTGCTCCTGCTCTTCCCTCTTACTGTATGATTACTATCACCTGTGATGTACCCTAATACTGACCCAGTGCTCATACCTATGTCATACGTCCCAACATGACCCTCTCCAGGACGACACAATGCTCTGCTCCTGGACTTCCCTCTTACTGTATGATTACTATCACCTGTGCTGTACCCTAATACTGACCCAGTGCTCATACCTATGTCATACGTCCCAACATGACCCTCTCCAGGAGGACACAATGCTCTGCTCCTTTACTTCCCTCTTACTGTATGATTACCATCACCTGTGCTGTACCCTAATACTGACCCAGTGCTCATACCTATGTCATTCCTCCCAACATGACCCTTTCCAGGAGGACACAATGCTCTGCTCCTGCTCTTACCTCTTACTGTATGATTACTATCACCTGTGCTGTACGCTAATACTGACCCAGTGCTCATACCTATGTCATACCTCCCAACATGACCTCTCCAGGAGGAGACAATGCTCTGCTTCTGCACTTCCCTCTTACTGTATGATTACCATCACCTGTGCTGTACCCTAATACTGACCCAGTGCTCATACCTACGTCATACCTCCCAACATGACCTCTCCAGGAGGAGACAATGCTCTGCTTCTGCACTTCCCTCTTACTGTATGATTACCATCACCTGTGCTGTACCCTAATACTGACCCAGTGCTCATACCTATGTCGTTCCTCCCAACATGACCCTCTCCAGGAGGACACAATGCTCTGCTCCTGCTCTTACCTCTAACTGTATGATTACTATCACCTGTGCTGTACCCTAATACTGACCCAGTGCTCATACCTATGTCATACCCCCCAACATGACCTCTCCAGGAGGACACAATGCTCTGCTCCTGCTCTTACCTCTTACTGTATGATTACCATCACCTGTGCTGTACCCTAATACTGACCCAGTGCTCCTACCTATGTCATACCTCCCAACATGACCCTCTCCAGGAGGACACAATGCTCTGCTCCTGCTCTTCCCTCTTACTGTATGATTACTATCACCTGTGATGTACCCTAATACTGACCCAGTGCTCATACCTATGTCATACGTCCCAACATGACCCTCTCCAGGAGGACACAATGCTCTGCTCCTGGACTTCCCTCTTACTGTATGATTACTATCACCTGTGCTGTACCCCAATACTGACCCAGTGCTCATACCTATGTCATTCCCCCCAACATGACCTCTCCAGGAGGACACAATGCTCTTCTCCTGCACTCCCCTCTTACTGTATGATTACCATCACCTGTGCTGTACCCTAATACTGACCCAGTGCTCATACCTATGTATACCTCCCAACATGACCCTCTCCAGGAGGACACAATGCTCTGCTCCTGCTCTTCCCTCTTACTGTATGATTATCATCACCTGTGCTGTACCCTAATACTGACCCAGTGCTCATACCTATGTCATACCTCCCAACATGACCCTCTCCAGGAGGACACAATGCTCTGCTACTGCTCTTCCCTCTTACTGTATGATTACCATCACCTGAGCTGTACCCTAATACTGACCCAGTGCTCATACCTATGTCATACCTCCCAACATGACCCCTCCAGGAGGACACAATGCTCTGCTCCTGCACTTCCCTCTTACTGTATGATTACCATCACCTGTGCTGTACCCTAATACTGACCCAGTGCTCATACCTATGTCATACCTCCCAACATGACCTCTCCAGGAGGACACAATGCTCTGCTCCTGCTCTTCCCTCTTACTGTATGATTACCATCACCTGTGCTGTACCCTAATACTGACCCAGTGCTCATATCTATGTCATACCTCCCAACACGACCTCTCCAGGAGGACACAATGCTCTGCTCCTGCTCTTCCCTCTTACTGTATGATTACTATCACCTGTGCTGTACCCCAATACTGACCCAGTGCTCATACCTATGTCATACCTCCCAACATGACCTCTCCAGGAGGACACACTGCTCTGCTCCTGCACTTCCCTCTTACTGTATGATTACCATCACCTGTGCTGTACCCTAATACTGACCCAGTGCTCATACCTATGTCATACCTCCCAACATGACCTCTCCAGGAGGACACAATGCTCTGCTCCTGCTATTCCCTCTTACTGTATAATTACCATCACCTGTGCTGTACCCTAATACTGACCCAGTGCTCATACCTATGTCATACCTCACAACATGACCTCTCCAGGAGGACACAATGCTCTGCTCCTGCTCTTCCCTCTTACTGTATGATTACTATCACCTGTGATGTACCCTAATACTGACCCAGTGCTCATACCTATGTCATACGTCCCAACATGACCCTCTCCAGGAGGACACAATGCTCTGCTCCTGGACTTCCCTCTTACTGTATGATTACTATCACCTGTGCTGTACCCTAATACTGACCCAGTGCTCATACCTATGTCATACGTCCCAACATGACCCTCTCCAGGAGGACACAATGCTCTGCTCCTTTACTTCCCTCTTACTGTATGATTACCATCACCTGTGCTGTACCCTAATACTGACCCAGTGCTCATACCTATGTCATTCCTCCCAACATGACCCTTTCCAGGAGGACACAATGCTCTGCTCCTGCTCTTACCTCTTACTGTATGATTACTATCACCTGTGCTGTACGCTAATACTGACCCAGTGCTCATACCTATGTCATACCTCCCAACATGACCTCTCCAGGAGGAGACAATGCTCTGCTTCTGCACTTCCCTCTTACTGTATGATTACCATCACCTGTGCTGTACCCTAATACTGACCCAGTGCTCATACCTACGTCATACCTCCCAACATGACCTCTCGAGGAGGAGACAATGCTCTGCTTCTGCACTTCCCTCTTACTGTATGATTACCATCACCTGTGCTGTACCCTAATACTGACCCAGTGCTCATACCTATGTCGTTCCTCCCAACATGACCCTCTCCAGGAGGACACAATGCTCTGCTCCTGCTCTTACCTCTAACTGTATGATTACTATCACCTGTGCTGTACCCTAATACTGACCCAGTGCTCATACCTATGTCATACCCCCCAACATGACCTCTCCAGGAGGACACAATGCTCTGCTCCTGCTCTTACCTCTTACTGTATGATTACCATCACCTGTGCTGTACCCTAATACTGACCCAGTACTCCTACCTATGTCATACCTCCCAACATGACCCTCTCCAGGAGGACACAATGCTCTGCTCCTGCTCTTCCCTCTTACTGTATGATTACTATCACCTGTGATGTACCCTAATACTGACCCAGTGCTCATACCTATGTCATACGTCCCAACATGACCCTCTCCAGGAGGACACAATGCTCTGCTCCTGGACTTCCCTCTTACTGTATGATTACTATCACCTGTGCTGTACCCCAATACTGACCCAGTGCTCATACCTATGTCATTCCCCCCAACATGACCTCTCCAGGAGGACACAATGCTCTTCTCCTGCACTCCCCTCTTACTGTATGATTACCATCACCTGTGCTGTACCCTAATACTGACCCAGTGCTCATACCTATGTATACCTCCCAACATGACCCTCTCCAGGAGGACTCAATGCTCTGCTCCTGCTCTTCCCTCTTACTGTATGACTACCATCACCTGTGCTGTACCCTAATACTGACCCAGTGCTTATACCTATGTCATACCTCCCAACATGAATCTCTCCAGGAGGACACAATGCTCTGCTCCTACACTTCCCTCTTACTGTATGATTACCATCACCTGAGCTGTACCCTAATACTGACCCAGTGCTCATACCTATGTCATACCTCCCAACATGACCCCTCCAGGAGGACACAATGCTCTGCTCCTGCACTTCCCTCTTACTGTATGATTACCATCACCTGTGCTGTACCCTAATACTGACCCAGTGCTCATACCTATGTCATACCTCCCAACATGACCTCTCCAGGAGGACACAATGCTCTGCTCCTGCTCTTCCCTCTTACTGTATGATTACCATCACCTGTGCTGTACCCTAATACTGACCCAGTGCTCATACCTATGTCATACCTCCCAACATGACCTCTCCAGGAGGACACAATGCTCTGCTCCTGCACTTCCCTCTTACTGTATGATTACCATCACCTGTGCTGTACCCTAATACTGACCCAGTGCTCATATCTATGTCATACCTCCCAACACGACCTCTCCAGGAGGACACAATGCTCTGCTCCTGCTCTTCCCTCTTACTGTATGATTACTATCACCTGTGCTGTACCCCAATACTGACCCAGTGCTCATACCTATGTCATACCTCCCAACATGACCTCTCCAGGAGGACACACTGCTCTGCTCCTGCATTTCCCTCTTACTGTATGATTACCATCACCTGTGCTGTACCCTAATACTGACCCAGTGCTCATACCTATGTCATACCTCCCAACATGACCTCTCCAGGAGGACACAATGCTCTGCTCCTGCTATTCCCTCTTACTGTATAATTACCATCACCTGTGCTGTACCCTAATACTGACCCAGTGCTCATACCTATGTCATACCTCCCAACATGACCTCTCCAGGAGGACACAATGCTCTGCTCCTGCTATTCCCTCTTACTGTATGATTACCATCACCTGTACTGTACCCTAATACTGACCCAGTGCTCATACCTATGTCATACCTCCCAACATGACCTTTCCAGGAGGACACAATGCTCTGCTCCTGCTCTTCCCTCTTACTGTATGATTACTATCACCTGTGCTGTACCCCAATACTGACCCAGTGCTCATACCTATGTCATACCTCCCAACATGACCTCTCCAGGAGGACACAATGCTCTGCTCCTGCTATTCCCTCTTACTGTATAATTACCATCACCTGTGCTGTACCCTAATACTGACCCAGTGCTCATACCTATGTCATACCTCCCAACATGACCTCTCCAGGAGGACACAATGCTCTGCTCCTGCTATTCCCTCTTACTGTATGATTACCATCACCTGTACTGTACCCTAATACTGACCCAGTGCTCATACCTATGTCATACCTCCCAACATGACCTCTCCAGGAGGACACAATGCTCTGCTCCTGCACTTTCCTCTTACTGTATGATTACCATCACCTGTGCTGTACCCTAATACTGACCCAGTGCTCATACCTATGTCATACCTCCCAACATGACCTCTCCAGGAGGACACAATGCTCTGCTCCTGCTATTCCCTCTTACTGTATAATTACCATCACCTGTGCTGTACCCCAATACTGACCCAGTGCTCATACCTATGTGATACCTCCCAACATGACCTCTCCAGGAGGACACAATGCTCTGCTCCTGCACTTCCCTCTTACTGTATGATTACCATCACCTGTGCTGTACCCTAATACTGACCCAGTGCTCATACCTAAGTCATACCTCCCAACATGACCTCTCCAGGAGGACACAATGCTCTGCTCCTGCTATTCCCTCTTACTGTATGATTACCATCACCTGTGCTGTACCCTAATACTGACCCAGTGCTCATACCTATGTCATACCTCCCAACATGACCTCTCCAGGAGGACACAATGCTCTGCTCCTGCACTTCCCTCTTACTGTATGATTACCATCACCTGTGCTGTACCCTAATACTGACCCAGTGCTCATACCTATGTCATACCTCCCAACATGTCCTCCCCATGACACAATGCTCTGCTCCTGCACTTCCCTCTTACTGTATGATTACCATCATCTGTGCTGTACCCTAATACTGACCCAGTGCTCATACCTATGTTATACCTCCCAACATGACCTTCTCCAGGAGGAAACAATACTCTACTCCTGCTCTTCCCTCTTACTGTATGATTACCATCACCTGTGCTGTACCCTAATACTAACCCAGTGCTCATACCTATGTCATACCTCCCAACATGACCCTCTCCAGGAGGACACAATGCTCTGCTCCTGCTCTTCCCTCTTACTGTATGATAACCATCACCTGTGCTGTACCCTAATACTGACCCAGTGCTCATACCTATGTCATACCTCCCAACATGAACCTCTCCAGGAGGACACAATGCTCTGCTCCTGCTCTTCCCTCTTACTGTATGATGACCATAACCTGTGATGTACCCTAATACTGACCCAGTGCTCATACCTATGTCATACCTCTCAACATGACCTCTCCAGGAGGACACAATGCTCTGCTCCTGCACTTCCCTCTTACTGTATGATTACCATCACCTGTGCTGTACCCTAATACTGACCCAGTGCTCATACCTATGTCATACCTCCCAACATGACATCTCCAGGAGGACACAATGCTCTGCTCCTGCTCTTCCCTCTTACTGTATGATTACCATCACCTGTGCTGTACCCTAATACTGACCCACTGCTCATACCTATGTCATACCTCCCAACATGACCCTCTCCAGGAGGACACAATGCTCTGCTCCTGCACTTCCCTCTTACTGTATGATTGCCATCACCTGTGCTGTACCCTAATACTGACCCAGTGCTCATACCTATGTCATACCTCCCAACATGACCCTCTCCAGGAGGACACAATGCTCTGCTCCTGCTCTTCCCTCTTACTGTATGATTACCATCACCTGTGCTGTACCCTAATACTGACCCTGTGCTCATACCTATGTCATTCCTCCCAACATGACCTATCCAGGAGGACACAATGCTCTGCTCCTGCTCTTCCCTCTTACTGTATGATTACCATCACCTGTGCTGTACCCTAATACTGACCCAGTGCTCATACCTATGTCATATCTCCCAACATGACCTCTCCAGGAGGACACAAGCTCTGCTCCTGCTCTTCCCTCTTACTGTATGATTACCATCACCTGTGCTGTACCCCAATACTGACCTAGTGCTCATACCTATGTTATACCTCCCAACATGAACCTCTCCAGGAGGACACAATGCTCTGCTCCTGCTCTTCCCTCTTACTGTATGATTACCATCACCTGTGCTGTACCCTAATACTGACCCAGTGCTCATACCTATGTCATACCCCCCAACATGTCCTCCCCAGGACACAATGCTCTGCTCCTGATCTTCCCTCTTACTGTATGATTACCATCATCTGTGCTGTACCCTAATACTGACCCAGTGCTCATACCTATGTCATACCTCCCAACATGACCCTCTCCAGAAGGACACAATGCTCTGCTCCTGCTCTTCCCTCTTACTGTATGATTACCATCACCTGTGCTGTACCCCAATACTGACCCAGTGCTCATACCTATGTCATACCTCCCAACATGACCTCTCCAGGAGGGACACAATGCTCTGCTCCTGCTCTTCCCTCTTACTGTATGATTACCATCACCTGTGCTGTACCCTAATACTGACCCAGTGCTCATACCTATGTCATACCTCCCAACATGAATCTCTCCAGGAGGACACAATGCTCTGCTCCTGCTCTTCCCTCTTACTGTATGATTACCATAACCTGTGATGTACCCTAATACTGACCCAGTGCTCATACCTATGTCATACATCCCAACATGACCTCTCCAGGAGGACAGAATGCTCTGCTCCTGCTCTTCCCTCTTACTGTATGATTACCATCACCTGTGCTGTACCCTAATACTGACCCAGTGCTCATACCTATGTCATACCTCCCAACATGACCCTCTCCAGGAGGACACAATGCTCTGCTACTGCTCTTCCCTCTTACTGTATGATTACCATCACCTGTGCTGTACCCTAATACTGACCCAGTGCTCATACCTATGTCATACCTCCCAACATGACCCTCTCCAGGAGGACACAATGCTCTGCTCCTGCACTTCCCTCTTACTGTATGATTACCATCACCTGTGCTGTACCCTAATACTGACCCAGTGCTCATATCTATGTCATACCTCCCAACACGACCTCTCCAGGAGGACACAATGCTCTGCTCCTGCTCTTCCCTCTTACTGTATGATTACTATCACCTGTGCTGTACCCCAATACTGACCCAGTGCTCATACCTATGTCATACCTCCCAACATGACCTCTCCAGGAGGACACACTGCTCTGCTCCTGCACTTCCCTCTTACTGTATGATTACCATCACCTGTGCTGTACCCTAATACTGACCCAGTGCTCATACCTATGTCATACCTCCCAACATGACCTCTCCAGGAGGACACAATGCTCTGCTCCTGCTATTCCCTCTTACTGTATAATTACCATCACCTGTGCTGTACCCTAATACTGACCCAGTGCTCATACCTATGTCATACCTCCCAACATGACCTCTCCAGGAGGACACAATGCTCTGCTCCTGCTCTTCCCTCTTACTGTATGATTACTATCACCTGTGATGTACCCTAATACTGACCCAGTGCTCATACCTATGTCATACGTCCCAACATGACCCTCTCCAGGAGGACACAATGCTCTGCTCCTGGACTTCCCTCTTACTGTATGATTACTATCACCTGTGCTGTACCCTAATACTGACCCAGTGCTCATACCTATGTCATACGTCCCAACATGACCCTCTCCAGGAGGACACAATGCTCTGCTCCTTTACTTCCCTCTTACTGTATGATTACCATCACCTGTGCTGTACCCTAATACTGACCCAGTGCTCATACCTATGTCATTCCTCCCAACATGACCCTTTCCAGGAGGACACAATGCTCTGCTCCTGCTCTTACCTCTTACTGTATGATTACTATCACCTGTGCTGTACGCTAATACTGACCCAGTGCTCATACCTATGTCATACCTCCCAACATGACCTCTCCAGGAGGAGACAATGCTCTGCTTCTGCACTTCCCTCTTACTATATGATTACCATCACCTGTGCTGTACCCTAATACTGACCCAGTGCTCATACCTACGTCATACCTCCCAACATGACCTCTCGAGGAGGAGACAATGCTCTGCTTCTGCACTTCCCTCTTACTGTATGATTACCATCACCTGTGCTGTACCCTAATACTGACCCAGTGCTCATACCTATGTCGTTCCTCCCAACATGACCCTCTCCAGGAGGACACAATGCTCTGCTCCTGCTCTTACCTCTAACTGTATGATTACTATCACCTGTGCTGTACCCTAATACTGACCCAGTGCTCATACCTATGTCATACCCCCCAACATGACCTCTCCAGGAGGACACAATGCTCTGCTCCTGCTCTTACCTCTTACTGTATGATTACCATCACCTGTGCTGTACCCTAATACTGACCCAGTACTCCTACCTATGTCATACCTCCCAACATGACCCTCTCCAGGAGGACACAATGCTCTGCTCCTGCTCTTCCCTCTTACTGTATGATTACTATCACCTGTGATGTACCCTAATACTGACCCAGTGCTCATACCTATGTCATACGTCCCAACATGACCCTCTCCAGGAGGACACAATGCTCTGCTCCTGGACTTCCCTCTTACTGTATGATTACTATCACCTGTGCTGTACCCCAATACTGACCCAGTGCTCATACCTATGTCATTCCCCCCAACATGACCTCTCCAGGAGGACACAATGCTCTTCTCCTGCACTCCCCTCTTACTGTATGATTACCATCACCTGTGCTGTACCCTAATACTGACCCAGTGCTCATACCTATGTCATACCTCCCAACATGACATCTCCAGAAGGACACAATGCTCTGCTCCTGCTCTTCCCTCTTACTGTATGATTACCATCACCTGTGCTGTACCCTAATACTGACCCAGTGCTCATACCTACGTCATACCTCCCAACATGACCCTCTCCAGGAGGACACAATGCTCTGCTCCTGCTCTTACCTCTTACTGTATGATTACTATCACCTGTGCTGTACCCTAATACTGACCCAGTGCTCATACCTATCTCATACCCCCCAACATGACCTCTCCAGGAGGACACAATGCTCTGTTCCTGCTCTTACCTCTTACTGTATGATTACCATCACCTGTGCTGTACCCTAATACTGACCCAGTGCTCCTACCTATGTCATACCTTCCAACATGACCTCTCCAGGAGGACACAATGCTCTGCTCCTGCACTTCCCTCTTACTGTATGATTACCATCACCTGTGCTGTACCCTAATACTGACCCAGTGCTCATACCTATGTCATACCTCCCAACATGACCTCTCCAGGAGGACACAATGCTCTGCTCCTGCTCTTCCATCTTACTGTATGATTACCATCACCTGTGCTGTACCCTAATACTGACCCAGTGCTCATACCTATGTCATACCTCCCAACATACCCCTCTCCAGGAGGGACACAATGCTCTGCTCCTGCACTCCCCTCTACTGTATGATTACCATCACCTGTGCTGTACCCCAATACTGACCCAGTGCTTATACCTATGTCATACCTCCCAACATGACCTCTCCAGGAGGACACAATGCTTTTCTCCTGCACTCCCCTCTTACTGTATGATTACCATCACCTGTGCTGTACCCTAATACTGACCCAGTGCTCATACCTATGTATACCTCCCAACATGACCCTCTCCAGGAGGATTCAATGCTCTGCTCCTGCTCTTCCCTCTTACTGTATGATTATCATCACCTGTGCTGTACCCTAATACTGACCCAGTGCTCATACCTATGTCATACCTCCCAACATGACCTCTCCAGGAGGACACAATGCTCTGCTCCTGCTCTTCCCTCTTATTGAAAGATTACCATCACCTGTGCTATACCCTAATACTGACCCAGTGCTCATACCTATGTCACACCTCTCTACATGACCTCTCCAGGAGGACACAATGCTCTACTCTTGCTCTTACCTCTTACTGTATGATTACTATCACCTGTGCTGTACCCTAATACTGACCCAGTGCTCATACCTATGTCATAACCCCCAACATGACCTCTCCAGGAGGACACAATGCTCTGCTCCTGCTCTTCCCTCTTATTGAATGATTACCATTACCTGTGCTGTACCCTAATACTGACCCAGTGCTCATACCTATGTCATACCTCCCAACATGACCCTCTCCAGGAGGACACAATGCTCTGCTCCTGCACTTCCCTCTTACTGTATGATTACCATCACCTGTGCTGTACGCGAACACTGACCCAGTGCTCATACCTATGTCATACCTCCCAACATGACATCTCCAGAAGGACACAATGCTCTGCTCCTGCACTTCCCTCTTACTGTATGATTACCATCACCTGTGCTGTACCCTAATACTGACCCAGTGCTCATACCTATGTCATACCTCCCAACATGACCCTCTCCAGGAGGACACAATGCTCTGCTCCTGCACTCCCCTCTACTGTATGATTACCATCACCTGTGCTGTACCCTAATACTGACCCAGTGCTCATACCTATGTCATACCTCCCAACGTGACCTCTCCAGGAGGACACAATGCTCTGCTCCTGCACTCCCCTCTACTGTATGATCACCATCACCTGTGCTGTACCCCAATACTGACCCAGAGCTCATACCTACGTCATACCTCCCAACATGACCCTCTCCAGGAGGACACAATGCTCTGCTCCTGCTCTTACCTCTTACTGTATGATTACTATCACCTGTGCTGTACCCTAATACTGACCCAGTGCTCATACCTATGTCATACCCCCCAACATGACCTCTCCAGGAGGACACAATGCTCTGTTCCTGCTCTTACCTCTTACTGTATGATTACCATCACCTGTGCTGTACCCTAATACTGACCCAGTGCTCCTACATATGTCATACCTCCCAATATGACCCTCTCCAGGAGGGACACAATGCTCTGCTCCTGCACTCCCCTCTACTGTATGAGATACCATCACCTGTGCTGTACCCTAATACTGACCCAGTGCTCATACCTATGTCATACCTCCCAACATGACACTCTCCAGGAGGACACCATGCTCTGCTCCTGCTCTTCCCTCTTACTGTATGATTACCATCACCTGTGCTGTACCCTAATACTGACCCAGTGCTCATACCTATGTCATACCTCCCAACATGACCTCTCCAGGAGGACACAATGCTCTGTTCCTGCTCTTCCCTCTTACTGTATGATTACCATCACCTGTGGTGTACCCTAATACTGACCCAGTGCTCATACCTATGTCATTCCTCCCAACATGACCTCTCCAGGAGGACACAATGCTCTGCTCTTGCTCTTCCCTCTTACTGTATGATCACCATCACCTGTGCTGTACCCTAATACTGACCCAGTGCTCATACCTATGTCATACCTCCCAACATGACCTCTCCAGAAGGACACAATGCTCTGCTCTTGCTCTTCCCTCTTACTGTATGATCACCATCACCTGTGCTGTACCCTAATACTGACCCAGTGCTCATACCTATGTCATACCTCCCAACATGACCTCTCCAGGAGGACACAATGCTCTGCTCCTGCTCTTCCCTCTTACTGTATGATTACCATCACCTGTGCTGTACCCTAATACTGACCCAGTGCTCACACCTATGTCATACCTCCCAACACGACCTCTCCAGGAGGACACAATGCTCTGCTCCTGCTCTTCCCTCTTACTGTATGATTACCATCACCTGTGCTGTACCCTAATACTGACCCAGTGCTCATACC
The DNA here is from genome assembly GCF_028390025.1 of Pseudophryne corroboree. NCBI lineage: Eukaryota > Metazoa > Chordata > Amphibia > Anura > Myobatrachidae > Pseudophryne > Pseudophryne corroboree. The sequence continues at coordinate 6,713,074 of NC_086445.1, read as the reverse complement.
TATGTCATACCTCCCAACATGACCTCTCCAGGAGGACACAATGCTCTGCTCCTGCTCTTCCCTCTTACTGTATGATTACCATCACCTCTGCTGTACCCTAATACTGACCCAGTGCTCATACCTATGTCATACCTCCCAACATGACCTCTCCAGGAGGACACAATGCTCTGCTCCTGGTCTTCCCTCTTACTGTATGATTACCATCACCTGTGCTGTACCCTAATACTGACCCAGTGCTCATACCTATGTCATACCTCCCAACATGACCTCTCCAGGAGGACACAATGCTCTGCTCCTGCTCTTCCCTCTTACTGTATGATTACCATCACCTGTGCTGTACCCTAATACTGACCCAGTGCTCATACCTATGTCATACCTCCCAACACGACCCTCTCCAGGAGGACACAATGCTCTGCTCCTGCTCTTCCCTCTTACTGTATGATTACCATCACCTGTGCTGTACCCTAATACTGACCCAGTGCTCATACCTATGTCATACCTCCCAACATGAACTCTCCAGGAGGACACAATGCTCTGCTCCTGCTCTTCCCTCTTACTGTATGTTTATCATCACCTGTGCTGTACCCTAATACTGACCCAGTGCTTATACCTATGTCATACCTCCCAACATGACCTCTCCAGGAGGACACAATGCTCTGCTCCTACACTTCCCTCTTACTGTATGATTACCATCACCTGTGCTGTACCCTAATACTGACCCAGTGCTCATACCTATGTCATACCTCCCAACATGACCCCTCCAGGAGGACACAATGCTCTGCTCCTGCTCTTACCTCTTACTGTATGATTACCATCACCTGTGCTGTACCCTAATACTGACCCAGTGCTCATACCTATGTCATACCTCCCAACATGACCCTCTCCAGGAGGACTCAATGCTCTGCTTCTGCACTTCCCTCTTACTGTATGATTACCATTACCTGTGCTGTACCCTAATACTGACCCAGTGCTCATACCTATGTCATTCCTCCCAACATGACCCTCTCCAGGAGGACACAATGCTCTGCTCCTGCTCTTACCTCTAACTGTATGATTACCATCACCTGTGCTGTACCCTAATACTGACCCAGTGCTCATACCTATGTCATACCCCCCAACATGACCTCTCCAGGAGGACACAATGCTCTGCTCCTGCTCTTACCTCTTACTGTATGATTACCATCACCTGTGCTGTACCCTAATACTGACCCAGTGCTCCTACCTATGTCATACCTCCCAACATGACCCTCTCCAGGAGGACACAATGCTCTGCTCCTGCTCTTCCCTCTTACTGTATGATTACTATCACCTGTGATGTACCCTAATACTGACCCAGTGCTCATACCTATGTCATACCTCCCAACATGACCCTCTCCAGGAGGACACAATGCTCTGCTCCTGGACTTCCCTCTTACTGTATGATTACTATCACCTGTGCTGTACCCCAATACTGACCCAGTGCTCATACCTATGTCATACCTCCCAACATGACCCTCTCCAGGAGGACACAATGCTCTGCTCCTGCTCTTCCCTCTTACTGTATAATTACCATCACCTGTGCTGTACCCTAATACTGACCAAGTGCTCATACCTATGTCATAACCCCCAACATGACCTCTCCAGGAGGACACAATGCTCTTCTCCTGCACTCCCCTCTTACTGTATGATTACCATCACCTGTGCTGTACCCTAATACTGACCCAGTGCTCATACCTATGTATACCTCCCAACATGACCCTCTCCAGGAGGATTCAATGCTCTGCTCCTGCTCTTCCCTCTTACTGTATGATTATCATCACCTGTGCTGTACCCTAATACTGACCCAGTGCTCATACCTATGTCATAACCCCCAACATGACCTCTCCAGGAGGACACAATGCTCTGCTCCTGCACTTCCCTCTTACTGTATGATTACCATCACCTGTGCTGTACGCGAATACTGACCCAGTGCTCATACCTATGTCATACCTCCCAACATGACCTCTCCAGGAGGACACAATGCTCTGCTCCTGCACTTCCCTCTTACTGTATGATTACCATCACCTGTGCTGTACCCTAATACTGACCCAGTGCTCATACCTATGTCATACCTCCCAACATGACCTCTCCAGGAGGACACAATGCTCTGCTCCTGCACTTCCCTCTTACTGTATGATTACCATCACCTGTGCTGTACCCTAATACTGACCCAGTGCTCATACCTATGTCATACCTCCCAACATGTCCTCCCCATGACACAATGCTCTGCTCCTGCACTTCCCTCTTACTGTATGATTACCATCATCTGTGCTGTACCCTAATACTGACCCAGTGCTCATACCTATGTTATACCTCCCAACATGACCTTCTCCAGGAGGAAACAATACTCTACTCCTGCTCTTCCCTCTTACTGTATGATTACCATCACCTGTGCTGTACCCTAATACTAACCCAGTGCTCATACCTATGTCATACCTCCCAACATGACCCTCTCCAGGAGGACACAATGCTCTGCTCCTGCTCTTCCCTCTTACTGTATGATAACCATCACCTGTGCTGTACCCTAATACTGACCCAGTGCTCATACCTATGTCATACCTCCCAACATGAACCTCTCCAGGAGGACACAATGCTCTGCTCCTGCTCTTCCCTCTTACTGTATGATGACCATAACCTGTGATGTACCCTAATACTGACCCAGTGCTCATACCTATGTCATACCTCTCAACATGACCTCTCCAGGAGGACACAATGCTCTGCTCCTGCACTTCCCTCTTACTGTATGATTACCATCACCTGTGCTGTACCCTAATACTGACCCAGTGCTCATACCTATGTCATACCTCCCAACATGACATCTCCAGGAGGACACAATGCTCTGCTCCTGCTCTTCCCTCTTACTGTATGATTACCATCACCTGTGCTGTACCCTAATACTGACCCACTGCTCATACCTATGTCATACCTCCCAACATGACCCTCTCCAGGAGGACACAATGCTCTGCTCCTGCACTTCCCTCTTACTGTATGATTGCCATCACCTGTGCTGTACCCTAATACTGACCCAGTGCTCATACCTATGTCATACCTCCCAACATGACCCTCTCCAGGAGGACACAATGCTCTGCTCCTGCTCTTCCCTCTTACTGTATGATTACCATCACCTGTGCTGTACCCTAATACTGACCCTGTGCTCATACCTATGTCATTCCTCCCAACATGACCTATCCAGGAGGACACAATGCTCTGCTCCTGCTCTTCCCTCTTACTGTATGATTACCATCACCTGTGCTGTACCCTAATACTGACCCAGTGCTCATACCTATGTCATATCTCCCAACATGACCTCTCCAGGAGGACACAAGCTCTGCTCCTGCTCTTCCCTCTTACTGTATGATTACCATCACCTGTGCTGTACCCCAATACTGACCTAGTGCTCATACCTATGTTATACCTCCCAACATGAACCTCTCCAGGAGGACACAATGCTCTGCTCCTGCTCTTCCCTCTTACTGTATGATTACCATCACCTGTGCTGTACCCTAATACTGACCCAGTGCTCATACCTATGTCATACCCCCCAACATGTCCTCCCCAGGACACAATGCTCTGCTCCTGATCTTCCCTCTTACTGTATGATTACCATCATCTGTGCTGTACCCTAATACTGACCCAGTGCTCATACCTATGTCATACCTCCCAACATGACCCTCTCCAGAAGGACACAATGCTCTGCTCCTGCTCTTCCCTCTTACTGTATGATTACCATCACCTGTGCTGTACCCCAATACTGACCCAGTGCTCATACCTATGTCATACCTCCCAACATGACCTCTCCAGGAGGGACACAATGCTCTGCTCCTGCTCTTCCCTCTTACTGTATGATTACCATCACCTGTGCTGTACCCTAATACTGACCCAGTGCTCATACCTATGTCATACCTCCCAACATGAATCTCTCCAGGAGGACACAATGCTCTGCTCCTGCTCTTCCCTCTTACTGTATGATTACCATAACCTGTGATGTACCCTAATACTGACCCAGTGCTCATACCTATGTCATACATCCCAACATGACCTCTCCAGGAGGACAGAATGCTCTGCTCCTGCTCTTCCCTCTTACTGTATGATTACCATCACCTGTGCTGTACCCTAATACTGACCCAGTGCTCATACCTATGTCATACCTCCCAACATGACCCTCTCCAGGAGGACACAATGCTCTGCTACTGCTCTTCCCTCTTACTGTATGATTACCATCACCTGTGCTGTACCCTAATACTGACCCAGTGCTCATACCTATGTCATACCTCCCAACATGACCCTCTCCAGGAGGACACAATGCTCTGCTCCTGCACTTCCCTCTTACTGTATGATTACCATCACCTGTGCTGTACCCTAATACTGACCCAGTGCTCATATCTATGTCATACCTCCCAACACGACCTCTCCAGGAGGACACAATGCTCTGCTCCTGCTCTTCCCTCTTACTGTATGATTACTATCACCTGTGCTGTACCCCAATACTGACCCAGTGCTCATACCTATGTCATACCTCCCAACATGACCTCTCCAGGAGGACACACTGCTCTGCTCCTGCACTTCCCTCTTACTGTATGATTACCATCACCTGTGCTGTACCCTAATACTGACCCAGTGCTCATACCTATGTCATACCTCCCAACATGACCTCTCCAGGAGGACACAATGCTCTGCTCCTGCTATTCCCTCTTACTGTATAATTACCATCACCTGTGCTGTACCCTAATACTGACCCAGTGCTCATACCTATGTCATACCTCCCAACATGACCTCTCCAGGAGGACACAATGCTCTGCTCCTGCTCTTCCCTCTTACTGTATGATTACTATCACCTGTGATGTACCCTAATACTGACCCAGTGCTCATACCTATGTCATACGTCCCAACATGACCCTCTCCAGGAGGACACAATGCTCTGCTCCTGGACTTCCCTCTTACTGTATGATTACTATCACCTGTGCTGTACCCTAATACTGACCCAGTGCTCATACCTATGTCATACGTCCCAACATGACCCTCTCCAGGAGGACACAATGCTCTGCTCCTTTACTTCCCTCTTACTGTATGATTACCATCACCTGTGCTGTACCCTAATACTGACCCAGTGCTCATACCTATGTCATTCCTCCCAACATGACCCTTTCCAGGAGGACACAATGCTCTGCTCCTGCTCTTACCTCTTACTGTATGATTACTATCACCTGTGCTGTACGCTAATACTGACCCAGTGCTCATACCTATGTCATACCTCCCAACATGACCTCTCCAGGAGGAGACAATGCTCTGCTTCTGCACTTCCCTCTTACTGTATGATTACCATCACCTGTGCTGTACCCTAATACTGACCCAGTGCTCATACCTACGTCATACCTCCCAACATGACCTCTCGAGGAGGAGACAATGCTCTGCTTCTGCACTTCCCTCTTACTGTATGATTACCATCACCTGTGCTGTACCCTAATACTGACCCAGTGCTCATACCTATGTCGTTCCTCCCAACATGACCCTCTCCAGGAGGACACAATGCTCTGCTCCTGCTCTTACCTCTAACTGTATGATTACTATCACCTGTGCTGTACCCTAATACTGACCCAGTGCTCATACCTATGTCATACCCCCCAACATGACCTCTCCAGGAGGACACAATGCTCTGCTCCTGCTCTTACCTCTTACTGTATGATTACCATCACCTGTGCTGTACCCTAATACTGACCCAGTACTCCTACCTATGTCATACCTCCCAACATGACCCTCTCCAGGAGGACACAATGCTCTGCTCCTGCTCTTCCCTCTTACTGTATGATTACTATCACCTGTGATGTACCCTAATACTGACCCAGTGCTCATACCTATGTCATACGTCCCAACATGACCCTCTCCAGGAGGACACAATGCTCTGCTCCTGGACTTCCCTCTTACTGTATGATTACTATCACCTGTGCTGTACCCCAATACTGACCCAGTGCTCATACCTATGTCATTCCCCCCAACATGACCTCTCCAGGAGGACACAATGCTCTTCTCCTGCACTCCCCTCTTACTGTATGATTACCATCACCTGTGCTGTACCCTAATACTGACCCAGTGCTCATACCTATGTCATACCTCCCAACATGACATCTCCAGAAGGACACAATGCTCTGCTCCTGCTCTTCCCTCTTACTGTATGATTACCATCACCTGTGCTGTACCCTAATACTGACCCAGTGCTCATACCTACGTCATACCTCCCAACATGACCCTCTCCAGGAGGACACAATGCTCTGCTCCTGCTCTTACCTCTTACTGTATGATTACTATCACCTGTGCTGTACCCTAATACTGACCCAGTGCTCATACCTATCTCATACCCCCCAACATGACCTCTCCAGGAGGACACAATGCTCTGTTCCTGCTCTTACCTCTTACTGTATGATTACCATCACCTGTGCTGTACCCTAATACTGACCCAGTGCTCCTACCTATGTCATACCTTCCAACATGACCTCTCCAGGAGGACACAATGCTCTGCTCCTGCACTTCCCTCTTACTGTATGATTACCATCACCTGTGCTGTACCCTAATACTGACCCAGTGCTCATACCTATGTCATACCCCCCAACATGACCTCTCCAGGAGGACACAATGCTCTGCTCCTGCTCTTCCATCTTACTGTATGATTACCATCACCTGTGCTGTACCCTAATACTGACCCAGTGCTCATACCTATGTCATACCTCCCAACATACCCCTCTCCAGGAGGGACACAATGCTCTGCTCCTGCACTCCCCTCTACTGTATGATTACCATCACCTGTGCTGTACCCCAATACTGACCCAGTGCTTATACCTATGTCATACCTCCCAACATGACCTCTCCAGGAGGACACAATGCTTTTCTCCTGCACTCCCCTCTTACTGTATGATTACCATCACCTGTGCTGTACCCTAATACTGACCCAGTGCTCATACCTATGTATACCTCCCAACATGACCCTCTCCAGGAGGATTCAATGCTCTGCTCCTGCTCTTCCCTCTTACTGTATGATTATCATCACCTGTGCTGTACCCTAATACTGACCCAGTGCTCATACCTATGTCATACCTCCCAACATGACCTCTCCAGGAGGACACAATGCTCTGCTCCTGCTCTTCCCTCTTATTGAAAGATTACCATCACCTGTGCTATACCCTAATACTGACCCAGTGCTCATACCTATGTCACACCTCTCTACATGACCTCTCCAGGAGGACACAATGCTCTACTCTTGCTCTTACCTCTTACTGTATGATTACTATCACCTGTGCTGTACCCTAATACTGACCCAGTGCTCATACCTATGTCATAACCCCCAACATGACCTCTCCAGGAGGACACAATGCTCTGCTCCTGCTCTTCCCTCTTATTGAATGATTACCATTACCTGTGCTGTACCCTAATACTGACCCAGTGCTCATACCTATGTCATACCTCCCAACATGACCCTCTCCAGGAGGACACAATGCTCTGCTCCTGCACTTCCCTCTTACTGTATGATTACCATCACCTGTGCTGTACGCGAACACTGACCCAGTGCTCATACCTATGTCATACCTCCCAACATGACATCTCCAGAAGGACACAATGCTCTGCTCCTGCACTTCCCTCTTACTGTATGATTACCATCACCTGTGCTGTACCCTAATACTGACCCAGTGCTCATACCTATGTCATACCTCCCAACATGACCCTCTCCAGGAGGACACAATGCTCTGCTCCTGCACTCCCCTCTACTGTATGATTACCATCACCTGTGCTGTACCCTAATACTGACCCAGTGCTCATACCTATGTCATACCTCCCAACGTGACCTCTCCAGGAGGACACAATGCTCTGCTCCTGCACTCCCCTCTACTGTATGATCACCATCACCTGTGCTGTACCCCAATACTGACCCAGAGCTCATACCTACGTCATACCTCCCAACATGACCCTCTCCAGGAGGACACAATGCTCTGCTCCTGCTCTTACCTCTTACTGTATGATTACTATCACCTGTGCTGTACCCTAATACTGACCCAGTGCTCATACCTATGTCATACCCCCCAACATGACCTCTCCAGGAGGACACAATGCTCTGTTCCTGCTCTTACCTCTTACTGTATGATTACCATCACCTGTGCTGTACCCTAATACTGACCCAGTGCTCCTACATATGTCATACCTCCCAATATGACCCTCTCCAGGAGGGACACAATGCTCTGCTCCTGCACTCCCCTCTACTGTATGAGATACCATCACCTGTGCTGTACCCTAATACTGACCCAGTGCTCATACCTATGTCATACCTCCCAACATGACACTCTCCAGGAGGACACCATGCTCTGCTCCTGCTCTTCCCTCTTACTGTATGATTACCATCACCTGTGCTGTACCCTAATACTGACCCAGTGCTCATACCTATGTCATACCTCCCAACATGACCTCTCCAGGAGGACACAATGCTCTGTTCCTGCTCTTCCCTCTTACTGTATGATTACCATCACCTGTGGTGTACCCTAATACTGACCCAGTGCTCATACCTATGTCATTCCTCCCAACATGACCTCTCCAGGAGGACACAATGCTCTGCTCTTGCTCTTCCCTCTTACTGTATGATCACCATCACCTGTGCTGTACCCTAATACTGACCCAGTGCTCATACCTATGTCATACCTCCCAACATGACCTCTCCAGAAGGACACAATGCTCTGCTCTTGCTCTTCCCTCTTACTGTATGATCACCATCACCTGTGCTGTACCCTAATACTGACCCAGTGCTCATACCTATGTCATACCTCCCAACATGACCTCTCCAGGAGGACACAATGCTCTGCTCCTGCTCTTCCCTCTTACTGTATGATTACCATCACCTGTGCTGTACCCTAATACTGACCCAGTGCTCACACCTATGTCATACCTCCCAACACGACCTCTCCAGGAGGACACAATGCTCTGCTCCTGCTCTTCCCTCTTACTGTATGATTACCATCACCTGTGCTGTACCCTAATACTGACCCAGTGCTCATACCTATGTCATACCTCCCAACATGACCTCTCCAGGAGGACACAATGCTCTGCTCCTGCTCTTCCCTCTTACTGTATGATTACCATCACCTCTGCTGTACCCTAATACTGACCCAGTGCTCATACCTATGTCATACCTCCCAACATGACCTCTCCAGGAGGACACAATGCTCTGCTCCTGGTCTTCCCTCTTACTGTATGATTACCATCACCTGTGCTGTACCCTAATACTGACCCAGTGCTCATACCTATGTCATACCTCCCAACATGACCTCTCCAGGAGGACACAATGCTCTGCTCCTGCTCTTCCCTCTTACTGTATGATTACCATCACCTGTGCTGTACCCTAATACTGACCCAGTGCTCATACCTATGTCATACCTCCCAACACGACCCTCTCCAGGAGGACACAATGCTCTGCTCCTGCTCTTCCCTCTTACTGTATGATTACCATCACCTGTGCTGTACCCTAATACTGACCCAGTGCTCATACCTATGTCATACCTCCCAACATGAACTCTCCAGGAGGACACAATGCTCTGCTCCTGCTCTTCCCTCTTACTGTATGTTTATCATCACCTGTGCTGTACCCTAATACTGACCCAGTGCTTATACCTATGTCATACCTCCCAACATGACCTCTCCAGGAGGACACAATGCTCTGCTCCTACACTTCCCTCTTACTGTATGATTACCATCACCTGTGCTGTACCCTAATACTGACCCAGTGCTCATACCTATGTCATACCTCCCAACATGACCCCTCCAGGAGGACACAATGCTCTGCTCCTGCACTTCCCTCTTACTGTATGATTACCATCACCTGTGCTGTACCCTAATACTGACCCAGAGCTCATACCTATGTCATTCCTCCCAACATGACCCTTTCCAGGAGGACACAATGCTCTGCTCCTGCTCTTACCTCTTACTGTATGATTACTATCACCTGTGCTGTACCCTAATACTGGCCCAGTGCTCATACCTATGTCATACCTCCCAACATGACCCTCTCCAGGAGGACTCAATGCTCTGCTTCTGCACTTCCCTCTTACTGTATGATTACCATTACCTGTGCTGTACCCTAATACTGACCCAGTGCTCATACCTATGTCATTCCTCCCAACATGACCCTCTCCAGGAGGACACAATGCTCTGCTCCTGCTCTTACCTCTAACTGTATGATTACCATCACCTGTGCTGTACCCTAATACTGACCCAGTGCTCATACCTATGTCATACCCCCCAACATGACCTCTCCAGGAGGACACAATGCTCTGCTCCTGCTCTTACCTCTTACTGTATGATTACCATCACCTGTGCTGTACCCTAATACTGACCCAGTGCTCCTACCTATGTCATACCTCCCAACATGACCCTCTCCAGGAGGACACAATGCTCTGCTCCTGCTCTTCCCTCTTACTGTATGATTACTATCACCTGTGATGTACCCTAATACTGACCCAGTGCTCATACCTATGTCATACCTCCCAACATGACCCTCTCCAGGAGGACACAATGCTCTGCTCCTGGACTTCCCTCTTACTGTATGATTACTATCACCTGTGCTGTACCCCAATACTGACCCAGTGCTCATACCTATGTCATACCTCCCAACATGACCCTCTCCAGGAGGACACAATGCTCTGCTCCTGCTCTTCCCTCTTACTGTATAATTACCATCACCTGTGCTGTACCCTAATACTGACCAAGTGCTCATACCTATGTCATAACCCCCAACATGACCTCTCCAGGAGGACACAATGCTCTTCTCCTGCACTCCCCTCTTACTGTATGATTACCATCACCTGTGCTGTACCCTAATACTGACCCAGTGCTCATACCTATGTATACCTCCCAACATGACCCTCTCCAGGAGGATTCAATGCTCTGCTCCTGCTCTTCCCTCTTACTGTATGATTATCATCACCTGTGCTGTACCCTAATACTGACCCAGTGCTCATACCTATGTCATAACCCCCAACATGACCTCTCCAGGAGGACACAATGCTCTGCTCCTGCACTTCCCTCTTACTGTATGATTACCATCACCTGTGCTGTACGCGAATACTGACCCAGTGCTCATACCTATGTCATACCTCCCAACATGACCTCTCCAGGAGGACACAATGCTCTGCTCCTGCTCTTCCCTCTTACTGTATGATTACCATCACCTGTGCTGTACCCTAATACTGACCCAGCGCTCATACCTATGTCATACCTCCCAACATGACCTCTCCAGGAGCACAGAATGCTCTGCTCCTGCTCTTCTCTCTTACTTTATGATTACTATCACCTGTGCTGCTGTGCTGTACCCTAATACTGACCCAGTGCTCATACCTATGCCATACCTCCCAACATGACCCCCTCCAGGAGGACACAATGCTCTGCTCCTGCTCTTCCCTCTTACTGTATGATTACCATCACCTGTGCTGTACCCTAATACTGACCCAGTGCTCATACCTATGTCATACCTCCCAACATGACCCTCTCCAGGAGGACACAATGCTCTGCTCCTGCACTCCCCTCTACTGTATGATTACCATCACCTGTGCTGTACCCTAATACTGACCCAGTGCTCATACCTATGTCATACCTCCCAACATGACCCTCTCCAGGAGGACACAATGCTCTGCTCCTGCACTTCCCTCTTACTGTATGATTACTATCACCTGTGCTGTACCCCAATACTGACCCAGTGCTCATACCTATGTCATACCTCCCAACATGACCCTCTCCAGGAGGACACAATGCTCTGTTCCTGCTCTTCCCTCTTACTGTATGATTACCATCACCTGTGGTGTACCCTAATACTGACCCAGTGCTCATACCTATGTCATACCTCCCAACATGACCTCTCCAGGAGGACACAATGCTCTGCTCTTGCTCTTCCCTCTTACTATATGATCACCATCACCTGTGCTGTACCCTAATACTGACCCAGTGCTCATACCTATGTCATAGCTCCCAACATGAACTCTCCAGGAGGACACAATGCTCTGCTCCTGCTCTTCCCTCTTACTGTATGTTTATCATCACCTGTGCTGTACCCTAATACTGACCCAGTGCTCATACCTATGTCATACCTCCCAACATGACCTCTCCAGGAGGACACAATGCTCTGCTCCTACACTTCCCTCTTACTGTATGATTACCATCACCTGAGCTGTACCCTAATACTGACCCAGTGCTCATACCTATGTCATACCTCCCAACATGACCCCTCCAGGAGGACACAATGCTCTGCTCCTGCACTTCCCTCTTACTGTATGATTACCATCACCTGTGCTGTACCCTAATACTGACCCAGTGCTCATACCTATGTCATACCTCCCAACATGACCTCTCCAGGAGGACACAATGCTCTGCTCCTGCTCTTCCCTCTTACTGTATGATTACCATCACCTGTGCTGTACCCTAATACTGACCCAGTGCTCATACCTATGTCATACCTCCCAACATGACCTCTCCAGGAGGACACAATGCTCTGCTCCTGCACTTCCCTCTTACTGTATGATTACCATCACCTGTGCTGTACCCTAATACTGACCCAGTGCTCATATCTATGTCATACCTCCCAACACGACCTCTCCAGGAGGACACAATGCTCTGCTCCTGCTCTTCCCTCTTACTGTATGATTACCATCACCTGTGCTGTACCCCAATACTGACCCAGTGTTCATACCTATGTCATACCTCCCAACATGACCATCTCCAGGAGGACACAATGCTCTGCTCTTGCTCTTCCCTCTTACTGTATGATTACCATCACCTGTGCTATACTCTAATACTGACCCAGTGCTCATACCTATGTCATACCTCCCAACATGACCTCTCCAGGAGGACACACTGCTCTGCTCCTGCACTTCCCTCTTACTGTATGATTACCATCACCTGTGCTGTACCCCAATACTGACCCAGTGCTCATACCTATGTCATACCTCCCAACATGACCCTCTCCAGGAGGACACAATGCTCTGCTCCTGCTCTTCCCTCTTACTGTATGATTACCATCACCTGTGCTGTACCCCAATACTGACCCAGTGCTCATACCTATGTCATACCTCCCAACATGACCTCTCCAGGAGGACACAATGCTCTGCTCCTGCTCTTCTCTCTTACTGTATGATTACCATCACCTGTGCTGTACCCTAATACTGACCCAGTGCTCATACCTATGTCATACCTCCCAACATGACCCTCTCCTGGAGGGACACAATGCTCTGCTCCTGCACTCCCCTCTACTGTATGATTACCATCACCTTTGCTGTACCCTAATACTGACCCAGTGCTCCTACCTATGTCATACCTCCCAACATGACCCTCTCCATGAGGGACACAATGCTCTGCTCCTGCACTCCCCTCTACTGTATGATTACCATCACCTTTGCTGTACCCTAATACTGACCCAGTGCTCATACCTATGTCATACCTCCCAACATGACCTCTCCAGGAGGGACACAATGCTCTGCTCCTGCACTCCCCTCTACTGTATGATTACCATCACCTGTGCTGAACCCTAATACTGACCCAGTGCTCATACCTATGTCATACCTCCCAACATGACACTCTCCAGGAGGACACAATGCTCTGCTCCTGCACTTCCCTCTTACTGTATGATTACTATCACCTGTGCTGTACCCCAATACTGACCCAGTGCTCATACCTATGTCTTACCTCCCAACATGACCCTCTCCAGGAGGACACAATGCTCTGTTCCTGCTCTTCCCTCTTACTGTATGATTACCATCACCTGTGGTGTACCCTAATACTGACCCAGTGCTCATACCTATGTCATACCTCCCAACATGACCTCTCCAGGAGGACACAATGCTCTGCTCTTGCTCTTCCCTCTTACTGTATGATCACCATCACCTGTGCTGTACCCTAATACTGACCCAGTGCTCATACCTATGTCATACCTCCCAACATGACCTCTCCAGGAGGACACAATGCTCTGCTCTTGCTCTTCCCTCTTACTGTATGATCACCATCACCTGTGCTGTACCCTAATACTGACCCAGTGCTCATACCTATGTCATACCTCCCAACATGACCCTCTCCAGGAGGGACACAATGCTCTGCTCCTGCACTCCCCTCTACTGTATGATTACCATCACCTGTGCTGTACCCTAATACTGACCCAGTGCTCATACCTATGTCATACCTCCCAACACTACCTCTCCAGGAGGACACAATGCTCTGCTCCTGCTCTTCCCTCTTACTGTATGATTACCATCACCTGTGCTGTACCCTAATACTGACCCAGTGCTCATACCTATGTCATACCTCCCAACATGACCTCTCCAGGAGGACACAATGCTCTGCTCCTGCTCTTCCCTCTTACTGTATAATTACCATCACCTGTGCTGTACCCTAATACTAACCCAGTGCTCATACCTATGTCATACCTCCCGACATGACCTCTCCAGGAGGACACAATGCTCTGCTCCTGCTCTTCCCTCTTACTGTATGATTACCATCACCTCTGCTGTACCCTAATACTGACCCAGTGCTCATACCTATGTCATACCTCCCAACATGACCTCTCCAGGAGGACACAATGCTCTGCTCCTGGTCTTCCCTCTTACTGTATGATTACCATCACCTGTGCTGTACCCTAATACTGACCCAGTGCTCATACCTATGTCATACCTCCCAACATGACCTCTCCAGGAGGACACAATGCTCTGCTCCTGCTCTTCCCTCTTACTGTATGATTACCATCACCTGTGCTGTACCCTAATACTGACCCAGTGCTCATACCTATGTCATACCTCCCAACACGACCCTCTCCAGGAGGACACAATGCTCTGCTCCTGCTCTTCCCTCTTACTGTATGATTACCATCACCTGTGCTGTACCCTAATACTGACCCAGTGCTTATACCTCTGTCATACCTCCCAACATGACCTCTCCAGGAGGACACAATGCTCTGCTCCTACACTTCCTCTCTTACTGTATGATTACCATCACCTGTGCTGTACCCTAATACTGACCCAGTGCTCATACCTATGTCATACCTCCCAACATGACCCCTCCAGGAGGACACAATGCTCTGCTCCTGCACTTCCCTCTTACTGTATGATTACCATCACCTGTGCTGTACCCTAATACTGACCCAGTGCTCATACCTATGTCATTCCTCCCAACATGACCCTTTCCAGGAGGACACAATGCTCTGCTCCTGCTCTTACCTCTTACTGTATGATTACTATCACCTGTGCTGTACGCTAATACTGACCCAGTGCTCATACCTATGTCATACCTCCCAACATGACCTCTCCAGGAGGAGACAATGCTCTGCTTCTGCACTTCCCTCTTACTGTATGATTACCATCACCTGTGCTGTACCCTAATACTGACCCAGTGCTCATACCTACGTCATACCTCCCAACATGACCTCTCCAGGAGGAGACAATGCTCTGCTTCTGCACTTCCCTCTTACTGTATGATTACCATCACCTGTGCTGTACCCTAATACTGACCCAGTGCTCATACCTATGTCGTTACTCCCAACATGACCCTCTCCAGGAGGACACAATGCTCTGCTCCTGCTCTTACCTCTAACTGTATGATTACTATCACCTGTGCTGTACCCTAATACTGACCCAGTGCTCATACCTATGTCATACCCCCCAACATGACCTCTCCAGGAGGACACAATGCTCTGCTCCTGCTCTTACCTCTTACTGTATGATTACCATCACCTGTGCTGTACCCTAATACTGACCCAGTGCTCCTACCTATGTCATACCTCCCAACATGACCCTCTCCAGGAGGACACAATGCTCTGCTCCTGCTCTTCCCTCTTACTGTATGATTACTATCACCTGTGATGTACCCTAATACTGACCCAGTGCTCATACCTATGTCATACGTCCCAACATGACCCTCTCCAGGAGGACACAATGCTCTGCTCCTGGACTTCCCTCTTACTGTATGATTACTATCACCTGTGCTGTACCCTAATACTGACCCAGTGCTCATACCTATGTCATACGTCCCAACATGACCCTCTCCAGGAGGACACAATGCTCTGCTCCTTTACTTCCCTCTTACTGTATGATTACCATCACCTGTGCTGTACCCTAATACTGACCCAGTGCTCATACCTATGTCATTCCTCCCAACATGACCCTTTCCAGGAGGACACAATGCTCTGCTCCTGCTCTTACCTCTTACTGTATGATTACTATCACCTGTGCTGTACGCTAATACTGACCCAGTGCTCATACCTATGTCATACCTCCCAACATGACCTCTCCAGGAGGAGACAATGCTCTGCTTCTGCACTTCCCTCTTACTGTATGATTACCATCACCTGTGCTGTACCCTAATACTGACCCAGTGCTCATACCTACGTCATACCTCCCAACATGACCTCTCCAGGAGGAGACAATGCTCTGCTTCTGCACTTCCCTCTTACTGTATGATTACCATCACCTGTGCTGTACCCTAATACTGACCCAGTGCTCATACCTATGTCGTTCCTCCCAACATGACCCTCTCCAGGAGGACACAATGCTCTGCTCCTGCTCTTACCTCTAACTGTATGATTACTATCACCTGTGCTGTACCCTAATACTGACCCAGTGCTCATACCTATGTCATACCCCCCAACATGACCTCTCCAGGAGGACACAATGCTCTGCTCCTGCTCTTACCTCTTACTGTATGATTACCATCACCTGTGCTGTACCCTAATACTGACCCAGTGCTCCTACCTATGTCATACCTCCCAACATGACCCTCTCCAGGAGGACACAATGCTCTGCTCCTGCTCTTCCCTCTTACTGTATGATTACTATCACCTGTGATGTACCCTAATACTGACCCAGTGCTCATACCTATGTCATACGTCCCAACATGACCCTCTCCAGGAGGACACAATGCTCTGCTCCTGGACTTCCCTCTTACTGTATGATTACTATCACCTGTGCTGTACCCCAATACTGACCCAGTGCTCATACCTATGTCATTCCCCCCAACATGACCTCTCCAGGAGGACACAATGCTCTTCTCCTGCACTCCCCTCTTACTGTATGATTACCATCACCTGTGCTGTACCCTAATACTGACCCAGTGCTCATACCTATGTATACCTCCCAACATGACCCTCTCCAGGAGGACTCAATGCTCTGCTCCTGCTCTTCCCTCTTACTGTATGATTATCATCACCTGTGCTGTACCCTAATACTGACCCAGTGCTCATACCTATGTCATACCTCCCAACATGACCCTCTCCAGGAGGACACAATGCTCTGCTACTGCTCTTCCCTCTTACTGTATGATTACCATCACCTGAGCTGTACCCTAATACTGACCCAGTGCTCATACCTATGTCATACCTCCCAACATGACCCCTCCAGGAGGACACAATGCTCTGCTCCTGCACTTCCCTCTTACTGTATGATTACCATCACCTGTGCTGTACCCTAATACTGACCCAGTGCTCATACCTATGTCATACCTCCCAACATGACCTCTCCAGGAGGACACAATGCTCTGCTCCTGCTCTTCCCTCTTACTGTATGATTACCATCACCTGTGCTGTACCCTAATACTGACCCAGTGCTCATACCTATGTCATACCTCCCAACATGACCTCTCCAGGAGGACACAATGCTCTGCTCCTGCACTTCCCTCTTACTGTATGATTACCATCACCTGTGCTGTACCCTAATACTGACCCAGTGCTCATATCTATGTCATACCTCCCAACACGACCTCTCCAGGAGGACACAATGCTCTGCTCCTGCTCTTCCCTCTTACTGTATGATTACTATCACCTGTGCTGTACCCCAATACTGACCCAGTGCTCATACCTATGTCATACCTCCCAACATGACCTCTCCAGGAGGACACACTGCTCTGCTCCTGCACTTCCCTCTTACTGTATGATTACCATCACCTGTGCTGTACCCTAATACTGACCCAGTGCTCATACCTATGTCATACCTCCCAACATGACCTCTCCAGGAGGACACAATGCTCTGCTCCTGCTATTCCCTCTTACTGTATAATTACCATCACCTGTGCTGTACCCTAATACTGACCCAGTGCTCATACCTATGTCATACCTCCCAACATGACCTCTCCAGGAGGACACAATGCTCTGCTCCTGCTCTTCCCTCTTACTGTATGATTACTATCACCTGTGATGTACCCAAATACTGACCCAGTGCTCATACCTATGTCATACGTCCCAACATGACCCTCTCCAGGAGGACACAATGCTCTGCTCCTGGACTTCCCTCTTACTGTATGATTACTATCACCTGTGCTGTACCCTAATACTGACCCAGTGCTCATACCTATGTCATACGTCCCAACATGACCCTCTCCAGGAGGACACAATGCTCTGCTCCTTTACTTCCCTCTTACTGTATGATTACCATCACCTGTGCTGTACCCTAATACTGACCCAGTGCTCATACCTATGTCATTCCTCCCAACATGACCCTTTCCAGGAGGACACAATGCTCTGCTCCTGCTCTTACCTCTTACTGTATGATTACTATCACCTGTGCTGTACGCTAATACTGACCCAGTGCTCATACCTATGTCATACCTCCCAACATGACCTCTCCAGGAGGAGACAATGCTCTGCTTCTGCACTTCCCTCTTACTGTATGATTACCATCACCTGTGCTGTACCCTAATACTGACCCAGTGCTCATACCTTCGTCATACCTCCCAACATGACCTCTCGAGGAGGAGACAATGCTCTGCTTCTGCACTTCCCTCTTACTGTATGATTACCATCACCTGTGCTGTACCCTAATACTGACCCAGTGCTCATACCTATGTCGTTCCTCCCAACATGACCCTCTCCAGGAGGACACAATGCTCTGCTCCTGCTCTTACCTCTAACTGTATGATAACTATCACCTGTGCTGTACCCTAATACTGACCCAGTGCTCATACCTATGTCATACCCCCCAACATGACCTCTCCAGGAGGACACAATGCTCTGCTCCTGCTCTTACCTCTTACTGTATGATTACCATCACCTGTGCTGTACCCTAATACTGACCCAGTACTCCTACCTATGTCATACCTCCCAACATGACCCTCTCCAGGAGGACACAATGCTCTGCTCCTGCTCTTCCCTCTTACTGTATGATTACTATCACCTGTGATGTACCCTAATACTGACCCAGTGCTCATACCTATGTCATACGTCCCAACATGACCCTCTCCAGGAGGACACAATGCTCTGCTCCTGGACTTCCCTCTTACTGTATGATTACTATCACCTGTGCTGTACCCCAATACTGACCCAGTGCTCATACCTATGTCATTCCCCCCAACATGACATCTCCAGGAGGACACAATGCTCTTCTCCTGCACTCCCCTCTTACTGTATGATTACCATCACCTGTGCTGTACCCTAATACTGACCCAGTGCTCATACCTATGTATACCTCCCAACATGACCCTCTCCAGGAGGACTCAATGCTCTGCTCCTGCTCTTCCCTCTTACTGTATGATTATCATCACCTGTGCTGTACCCTAATACTGACCCAGTGCTCATACCTATGTCATACCTCCCAACATGACCTCTCCAGGAGGACACAATGCTCTGCTCCTGCTCTTCCCTCTTACTGTATGATTATCATCACCTGTGCTGTACCCTAATACTGACCCAGTGCTCATACCTATGTCATACCTCCCAACATGACCTCTCCAGGAGGACACAATGCTCTGCTACTGCTCTTCCCTCTTACTGTATGACTACCATCACCTGTGCTGTACCCTAATACTGACCCAGTGCTTATACCTATGTCATACCTCCCAACATGAATCTCTCCAGGAGGACACAATGCTCTGCTCCTACACTTCCCTCTTATTGTATGATTACCATCACCTGAGCTGTACCCTAATACTGACCCAGTGCTCATACCTATGTCATACCTCCCAACATGACCCCTCCAGGAGGACACAATGCTCTGCTCCTGCACTTCCCTCTTACTGTATGATTACCATCACCTGTGCTGTACCCTAATACTGACCCAGTGCTCATACCTATGTCATACCTCCCAACATGACCTCTCCAGGAGGACACAATGCTCTGCTCCTGCTCTTCCCTCTTACTGTATGATTACCATCACCTGTGCTGTACCCTAATACTGACCCAGTGCTCATACCTATGTCATACCTCCCAACATGACCTCTCCAGGAGGACACAATGCTCTGCTCCTGCACTTCCCTCTTACTGTATGATTACCATCACCTGTGCTGTACCCTAATACTGACCCAGTGCTCATATCTATGTCATACCTCCCAACACGACCTCTCCAGGAGGACACAATGCTCTGCTCCTGCTCTTCCCTCTTACTGTATGATTACTATCACCTGTGCTGTACCCCAATACTGACCCAGTGCTCATACCTATGTCATACCTCCCAACATGACCTCTCCAGGAGGACACACTGCTCTGCTCCTGCACTTCCCTCTTACTGTATGATTACCATCACCTGTGCTGTACCCTAATACTGACCCAGTGCTCATACCTATGTCATACCTCCCAACATGACCTCTCCAGGAGGACACAATGCTCTGCTCCTGCTATTCCCTCTTACTGTATAATTACCATCACCTGTGCTGTACCCTAATACTGACCCAGTGCTCATACCTATGTCATACCTCCCAACATGACCTCTCCAGGAGGACACAATGCTCTGCTCCTGCTATTCCCTCTTACTGTATGATTACCATCACCTGTACTGTACCCTAATACTGACCCAGTGCTCATACCTATGTCATACCTCCCAACATGACCTTTCCAGGAGGACACAATGCTCTGCTCCTGCTCTTCCCTCTTACTGTATGATTACTATCACCTGTGCTGTACCCCAATACTGACCCAGTGCTCATACCTATGTCATACCTCCCAACATGACCTCTCCAGGAGGACACAATGCTCTGCTCCTGCACTTTCCTCTTACTGTATGATTACCATCACCTGTGCTGTACCCTAATACTGACCCAGTGCTCATACCTATGTCATACCTCCCAACATGACCTCTCCAGGAGGACACAATGCTCTGCTCCTGCTATTCCCTCTTACTGTATAATTACCATCACCTGTGCTGTACCCCAATACTGACCCAGTGCTCATACCTATGTGATACCTCCCAACATGACCTCTCCAGGAGGACACAATGCTCTGCTCCTGCACTTCCCTCTTACTGTATGATTACCATCACCTGTGCTGTACCCTAATACTGACCCAGTGCTCATACCTAAGTCATACCTCCCAACATGACCTCTCCAGGAGGACACAATGCTCTGCTCCTGCTATTCCCTCTTACTGTATGATTACCATCACCTGTGCTGTACCCTAATACTGACCCAGTGCTCATACCTATGTCATACCTCCCAACATGACCTCTCCAGGAGGACACAATGCTCTGCTCCTGCACTTCCCTCTTACTGTATGATTACCATCACCTGTGCTGTACCCTAATACTGACCCAGTGCTCATACCTATGTCATACCTCCCAACATGTCCTCCCCATGACACAATGCTCTGCTCCTGCACTTCCCTCTTACTGTATGATTACCATCATCTGTGCTGTACCCTAATACTGACCCAGTGCTCATACCTATGTTATACCTCCCAACATGACCTTCTCCAGGAGGAAACAATACTCTACTCCTGCTCTTCCCTCTTACTGTATGATTACCATCACCTGTGCTGTACCCTAATACTAACCCAGTGCTCATACCTATGTCATACCTCCCAACATGACCCTCTCCAGGAGGACACAATGCTCTGCTCCTGCTCTTCCCTCTTACTGTATGATAACCATCACCTGTGCTGTACCCTAATACTGACCCAGTGCTCATACCTATGTCATACCTCCCAACATGAACCTCTCCAGGAGGACACAATGCTCTGCTCCTGCTCTTCCCTCTTACTGTATGATGACCATAACCTGTGATGTACCCTAATACTGACCCAGTGCTCATACCTATGTCATACCTCCCAACATGACCTCTCCAGGAGGACACAATGCTCTGCTCCTGCACTTCCCTCTTACTGTATGATTACCATCACCTGTGCTGTACCCTAATACTGACCCAGTGCTCATACCTATGTCATACCTCCCAACATGACATCTCCAGGAGGACACAATGCTCTGCTCCTGCTCTTCCCTCTTACTGTATGATTACCATCACCTGTGCTGTACCCTAATACTGACCCACTGCTCATACCTATGTCATACCTCCCAACATGACCCTCTCCAGGAGGACACAATGCTCTGCTCCTGCACTTCCCTCACTGTATGATTGCCATCACCTGTGCTGTACCCTAATACTGACCCAGTGCTCATACCTATGTCATACCTCCCAACATGACCCTCTCCAGGAGGACACAATGCTCTGCTCCTGCTCTTCCCTCTTACTGTATGATTACCATCACCTGTGCTGTACCCTAATACTGACCCTGTGCTCATACCTATGTCATTCCTCCCAACATGACCTATCCAGGAGGACACAATGCTCTGCTCCTGCTCTTCCCTCTTACTGTATGATTACCATCACCTGTGCTGTACCCTAATACTGACCCAGTGCTCATACCTATGTCATATCTCCCAACATGACCTCTCCAGGAGGACACAAGCTCTGCTCCTGCTCTTCCCTCTTACTGTATGATTACCATCACCTGTGCTGTACCCCAATACTGACCTAGTGCTCATACCTATGTTATACCTCCCAACATGAACCTCTCCAGGAGGACACAATGCTCTGCTCCTGCTCTTCCCTCTTACTGTATGATTACCATCACCTGTGCTGTACCCTAATACTGACCCAGTGCTCATACCTATGTCATACCCCCCAACATGTCCTCCCCAGGACACAATGCTCTGCTCCTGATCTTCCCTCTTACTGTATGATTACCATCATCTGTGCTGTACCCTAATACTGACCCAGTGCTCATACCTATATCATACCTCCCAACATGACCCTCTCCAGAAGGACACAATGCTCTGCTCCTGCTCTTCCCTCTTACTGTATGATTACCATCACCTGTGCTGTACCCCAATACTGACCCAGTGCTCATACCTATGTCATACCTCCCAACATGACCTCTCCAGGAGGGACACAATGCTCTGCTCCTGCTCTTCCCTCTTACTGTATGATTACCATCACCTGTGCTGTACCCTAATACTGACCCAGTGCTCATACCTATGTCATACCTCCCAACATGAATCTCTCCAGGAGGACACAATGCTCTGCTCCTGCTCTTCCCTCTTACTGTATGATTACCATAACCTGTGATGTACCCTAATACTGACCCAGTGCTCATACCTATGTCATACCTCCCAACATGACCTCTCCAGGAGGACACAATGCTCTGCTCCTGCACTTCCCTCTTACTGTATGATTACCATCACCTGTGCTGTACCCTAATACTGACCCAGTGCTCATACCTATGTCATACCTCCCAACATGACCCTCTCCAGGAGGACACAATGCTCTGCTCCTGCACTTCCCTCTTACTGTATGATTACCATCACCTGTGCTGTACCCTAATACAGACCCTGTGCTCATACCTATGTCATTCCTCCCAACATGACCTATCCAGGAGGACACAATGCTCTACTCCTGCTCTTCCCTCTTACTGTATGATTACCATCACCTGTGCTGTACCCTAATACTGAACCAGTGCTCATACCTATGTCATACCTCCCAACATGACCCTCTCCAGGAGGACACAAGCTCTGCTCCTGCTCTTCCCTCTTACTGTATGATTACCATCACCTGTGCTGTACCCCAACACTGACCCAGTGCTCATACCTATGTCATACCTCCCAACATGAACCTCTCCAGGAGGACACAATGCTCTGCTCCTGCACTTCCCTCTTACTCTATGATTACCATCACCTGTGCTGTACCCTAATGCTGACCCAGTGCTCATACCTATGTCATACCTCGCAACATGACCCTCTCCAGGAGGACACAATGCTCTGCTCCTGCTCTTCCCTCTTACTGTATGATTACCATCACCTGTGCTGTACCCTAATACTGACCCAGTGCTCATACCTATGTCATACCTCCCAACATGACCCTCTCCAGGAGGACACAATGCTCTGCTCCTGCTCTTCCCTCTTACTGTATGATTACCATCACCTGTGCTGTACCCTAATACTGACCCAGTGCTCATACCTATGTCACACCTCCCAACATGACATTCTCCAGGAGGACACAATGCTCTGTTCCTGCACTTCCCTCTTACTGTATGATTACCATCACCTGTGCTGTACCCTAATACTGACCTAGTGCTCATACCTATGTCATACCTCCCAACATGACTCTCTCCAGAAGGACACAATGCTCTGCTCCTGCTCTTACTGTATGATTACCATCACCGGTGCTGTACTCTAATACTGACCCAGTGCTCATACCTATGTCATACCTCCCAACATGACCCTCTCCAGGAGGACACAATGCTCTGCTCCTGCTCTTACTGTATGATTACCATCACCGGTGCTGTACTCTAATACTGACCCAGTGCTCATACCTATGTCATACCTCCCAACATGACCCTCTCCAAGAGGACACAATGCTCTGCTCCTGCTCTTTCCTCTTACTGTATGATTACCATCACCTGTGCTGTACTCTAATACTGACCCAGTGCTCATACCTATGTCATACCCCCCAACATGTCCTCCCCAGGACACAATGCTCTGCTCCTGATCTTCCCTCTTACTGTATGATTACCATCACCTGTGCTGTACCCTAATACTGACCCAGTGCTCATACCTATGTCATACCTCCCAACATGACCCTCTCCAGGAGGACACAATGCTCTGCTCCTGCTCTTCCCTCTTACTGTATGATTACCATCACCTGTGCTGTACCCTAATACTGACCCTGTGCTCATACCTATGTCATTCCTCCCAACATGACCTATCCAGGAGGACACAATGCTCTGCTCCTGCTCTTCCCTCTTACTGTATGATTACCATCACCTGTGCTGTACCCTAATACTGACCCAGTGCTCCTACCTATGTCATACCTCCCAACATGACCCTCTCCAGGAGGACACAATGCTCTGCTCCTGCTCTTCCCTCTTACTGTATGATTACTATCACCTGTGATGTACCCTAATACTGACCCAGTGCTCATACCTATGTCATACCTCCCAACATGACCTCTCCAGGAGGACACAATGCTCTGCTCCTGCTATTCCCTCTTACTGTATAATTACCATCACCTGTGCTGTACCCTAATACTGACCCAGTGCTCATACCTATGTCATACCTCCCAACATGACCTCTCCAGGAGGACACAATGCTCTGCTCCTGCTATTCCCTCTTACTGTATGATTACCATCACCTGTACTGTACCCTAATACTGACCCAGTGCTCATACCTATGTCATACCTCCCAACATGACCTTTCCAGGAGGACACAATGCTCTGCTCCTGCTCTTCCCTCTTACTGTATGATTACCATCACCTGTGCTGTACCCTAATACTGACCCACTGCTCATACCTATGTCATACCTCCCAACATGACCCTCTCCAGGAGGACACAATGCTCTGCTCCTGCACTTCCCTCTTACTGTATGATTGCCATCACCTGTGCTGTACCCTAATACTGACCCAGTGCTCATACCTATGTCATACCTCCCAATATGACCCTCTCCAGGAGGACACAATGCTCTGCTCCTGCTCTTCCCTCTTACTGTATGATTACCATCACCTGTGCTGTACCCTAATACTGACCCTGTGCTCATACCTATGTCATTCCTCCCAACATGACCTATCCAGGAGGACACAATGCTCTGCTCCTGCTCTTCCCTCTTACTGTATGATTACCATCACCTGTGCTGTACCCTAATACTGACCCAGTGCTCATACCTATGTCATATCTCCCAACATGACCTCTCCAGGAGGACACAAGCTCTGCTCCTGCTCTTCCCTCTTACTGTATGATTACCATCACCTGTGCTGTACCCCAATACTGACCTAGTGCTCATACCTATGTTATACCTCCCAACATGAACCTCTCCAGGAGGACACAATGCTCTGCTCCTGCTCTTCCCTCTTACTGTATGATTACCATCACCTGTGCTGTACCCTAATACTGACCCAGTGCTCATACCTATGTCATACCCCCCAACATGTCCTCCCCAGGACACAATGCTCTGCTCCTGATCTTCCCTCTTACTGTATGATTACCATCATCTGTGCTGTACCCTAATACTGACCCAGTGCTCATACCTATGTCATACCTCCCAACATGACCCTCTCCAGAAGGACACAATGCTCTGCTCCTGCTCTTCCCTCTTACTGTATGATTACCATCACCTGTGCTGTACCCCAATACTGACCCAGTGCTCATACCTATGTCATACCTCCCAACATGACCTCTCCAGGAGGGACACAATGCTCTGCTCCTGCTCTTCCCTCTTACTGTATGATTACCATCACCTGTGCTGTACCCTAATACTGACCCAGTGCTCATACCTATGTCATACCTCCCAACATGAATCTCTCCAGGAGGACACAATGCTCTGCTCCTGCTCTTCCCTCTTACTGTATGATTACCATAACCTGTGATGTACCCTAATACTGACCCAGTGCTCATACCTATGTCATACCTCCCAACATGACCTCTCCAGGAGGACACAATGCTCTGCTCCTGCACTTCCCTCTTACTGTATGATTACCATCACCTGTGCTGTACCCTAATACTGACCCAGTGCTCATACCTATGTCATACCTCCCAACATGACCCTCTCCAGGAGGACACAATGCTCTGCTCCTGCACTTCCCTCTTACTGTATGATTACCATCACCTGTGCTGTACCCTAATACTGACCCTGTGCTCATACCTATGTCATTCCTCCCAACATGACCTATCCAGGAGGACACAATGCTCTGCTCCTGCTCTTCCCTCTTACTGTATGATTACCATCACCTGTGCTGTACCCTAATACTGAACCAGTGCTCATACCTATGTCATACCTCCCAACATGACCCTCTCCAGGAGGACACAAGCTCTGCTCCTGCTCTTCCCTCTTACTGTATGATTACCATCACCTGTGCTGTACCCCAACACTGACCCAGTGCTCATACCTATGTCATACCTCCCAACATGAACCTCTCCAGGAGGACACAATGCTCTGCTCCTGCACTTCCCTCTTACTCTATGATTACCATCACCTGTGCTGTACCCTAATGCTGACCCAGTGCTCATACCTATGTCATACCTCGCAACATGACCCTCTCCAGGAGGACACAATGCTCTGCTCCTGCTCTTCCCTCTTACTGTATGATTACCATCACCTGTGCTGTACCCTAATACTGACCCAGTGCTCATACCTATGTCATACCTCCCAACATGACCCTCTCCAGGAGGACACAATGCTCTGCTCCTGCTCTTCCCTCTTACTGTATGATTACCATCACCTGTGCTGTACCCTAATACTGACCCAGTGCTCATACCTATGTCACACCTCCCAACATGACATTCTCCAGGAGGACACAATGCTCTGTTCCTGCACTTCCCTCTTACTGTATGATTACCATCACCTGTGCTGTACCCTAATACTGACCTAGTGCTCATACCTATGTCATACCTCCCAACATGACTCTCTCCAGAAGGACACAATGCTCTGCTCCTGCTCTTACTGTATGATTACCATCACCGGTGCTGTACTCTAATACAGACCCAGTGCTCATACCTATGTCATACCTCCCAACATGACCCTCTCCAGGAGGACACAATGCTCTGCTCCTGCTCTTACTGTATGATTACCATCACCGGTGCTGTACTCTAATACTGACCCAGTGCTCATACCTATGTCATACCTCCCAACATGACCCTCTCCAAGAGGACACAATGCTCTGCTCCTGCTCTTTCCTCTTACTGTATGATTACCATCACCTGTGCTGTACTCTAATACTGACCCAGTGCTCATACCTATGTCATACCCCCCAACATGTCCTCCCCAGGACACAATGCTCTGCTCCTGATCTTCCCTCTTACTGTATGATTACCATCACCTGTGCTGTACCCTAATACTGACCCAGTGCTCATACCTATGTCATACCTCCCAACATGACCTCTCCAGGAGGACACAATGCTCTGCTCCTTCACTTCCCTCTTACTGTATGATTACCATCACCTGTGCTGTACCCTAATACTGACCCAGTGCTCATACCTATGTTATACCTCCCAACATGACCCTCTCCAGGAGGACACAATGCTCTGATCCTGCACTTCCCTCTTACTGTATGATTACCATCACCTGTGCTGTACCCTAATACTGACCCAGTATTATGAACCACAGGTAGTGGTTCATTCCTATTTTATGTTTATAAAGTTGTCTTGCATGGCAGGATTTCCCGTTGCTCTGTTTTAGAATACTCTTGTCTGCTGCCGCTGGTGAGTCTGTGTAATTGCAGCTTGTTCCCATGTGTTCAGCCTCACCTGGCTGCTAATTGCATCTTGTCAGTTTAGAGTCATGCAACAGGGCAGCTGCATGGGATTATTAATTAGGCCTCTCTGTTATATGCTGGCTGTTTGCAATTCACAGATGCTGGTGATATTCCTTGGTTTGCAGTCTGCTTGAAGTGTGATCTGGTTCCTGTCAGTCCCTGTGTTGATTCCTGTGTCAGTCCCTGTGTCGATTCCTGTGTCTGATCCCGTGTCCTGCTGTGAGGCGTTCCTGCCCTGAGGTCCAGTGGCTTTGCCTGTCCCTGGTCAAGTCTTCTGGCTTCCTGGTGTCCACCGGTCTGTCGTTTGGGATTCTGCCTGTCCTCCAGTTCTGAGAGTCGGTGTCGGCAGCATTAGAAGTTCCTGTCCGTTTGCCAGTATTCGTACCGGTTCCGTGAGTAGCGGCTCTCCCGCGTCCGTTGGCCTAGGCCGCTGTATTCCATTATTGTTTCTGTCCCTAGTGTTTTGCAGAGGGTTCTGCTTATGCTGTCACCGCCGGTACACAAGGGTATTGTGTCGGCGTGTGATCAGCATTTCCTTTGTTGTTCTTTTCCTTTGGCGGTTTCTCCGCACATACTTTAGGTTTTTAGTTAGCTTGTAGCCCTTGGCCTGTTTGCTTAGTTAGAGGTCCTCTTGTTATCATTCTGCCTCGGATTTCCCTTTGTCTCTCATTAAGACCGGGGGGCACCGGAGTGGGGCAGACATAATCCGCCCTTCAAACGTGGCTGCCAAGGGCTCAAGAAACCATAGTCTCGCAAGGGATTTCCGATAGCACGGGTGAGACAACAGAGTTAGGGCGCCAGGGGCTATTCCCTTTCCATTCCACTTTCCCAGCGTTACGTCCTGGTGCTCTGGACTCACTTCATGAACATCTCCCTTGTTCTGAGCATCAGGAACCTAACACCCAGTGCTCATACCTATGTCATACCTCCCAACATGACCTCTCCAGGAGGACACAATGCTCTGCTCCTGCTCTTCCCTCTTACTGTATGATTACCATCACCTGTGCTGTACCCTAATACTGACCCAGTGCTCATACCTATGTCATACCTCCCAACATGACCTCTCCAGGAGGACACAATGCTCTGCTCCTGCACTTCCCTCTTACTGTATGATTACCATCACCTGTGCTGTACCCTAATACTGACCCAGTGCTCATACCTATGTCATATCCCCCAACATGACCTCTCCAGGAGGACACAATGCTCTGCTCCTGCACTTCCCTCTTACTGTAGGATTACCATCACCTGTGCTGTACCCTAATACTGACCCAATGCTCATACCTATGTCATACCTCCCAACATGACCTCTCCAGGAGGACACAATGCTCTGTTCCTGCTCTTCCTTCTTACTGTATGATTACCATCACCTGTGCTGTACCCTAATACTGACCCAGTGCTCATACCTATGTCATTCCTCCCAACATGACCCTCTCCAGGAGGACACAATGCTCTACTCCTGCTCTTCCCTCTTACTGTTCTAGTATCCTCATCAGTGCTCAGTATCACTGCTCATTGTCTTGTGCTGCATTGTGGTGACCAGTATATAGTAGTACAGTACAGTAGTCCAGTGTCTTGTGCTGCATCTTGCTGCTGTAGGGTGCTGTAGTAGTGTCCTGTCACTGTGCATAGGTCATCATCATTCCAGTCACAGTGGTATCTGGTATATATCTAGTGGTATCTAATTCCAGACATTACCGCCGTCTAATTCCAGATATATTACTGGCATATAATTCCACACATTAAAAAATGGAGAACAAAAATGTGGAGGGTAAAATAGGGAAAGATCAAGATCCACTTCCACCTCGTGCTGAAGCTGCGGCCACTAGTCATGGCCGAGACGATGAAATGCCATCAACGTCATCTGCCAAGGCTAATGCCCAATGTCATAATAGAGAGCATGTAAAATCCAAAGAGCAAAAGTACAGTAAATTGACCCAAAAATCTAAATTAAAAGCGTCTGAGGAGAAGCGTAAACTTGCCAATATGCCATTTACCACACGGAGTGGCAAGGAACGGCTGAGGCCCTGGCCTATGTTCATGGCTAGTGGTTCAGCTTCACATGAGGATGGAAGCACTCATCCTCTCGCTAGAAAAATGAAAAGACTTAAGCTGGCAAAAGCACAGCAAAGAACTGTGTGTTCCTCGCAGTGGCGTAAGTTTGTCCCAGTTGCCCGGAGGCAAGATAATTATTGGTGCCCCCCTATTTCCTATGTTAAGATAAATGTGTGTGTGTGTGTGTGTGTGTGTGTGTGTGTGTGTGTGTGTGTGTGTGTGTGTGTATATGTATATGGAGTGTTCTGAAAAAAAATGTATATACTGTATTTATACATTTAATTGTCTTTTATTTTAAATCACACATTTCTTACCAGTCATACCCAGGATTAGAACCCATGACCTGTTACACTGACAGCAGACACTTTACTGATGGAGTTATTTGCTCCTGTAGAGGAAGCATGAGAATTATAACTATATGAAGCTACGTGTAATTGTCAGAGAAGTGTCTACATATAGTTAAAATTCTCATATTTCCTATACAGGAGCAACAGCTTCATCAGTAAGGTGTCTGCTTCCAGTGTAATAGGTTGTGGTTTCTAATCCTGGGTGTTACACTTGTAAAATGTGTATATTCAGTATAATAAAGAGGGTGTGATTTGTAAGGTGCAGGGACCAGTGAGGAAGTCGGACACTGAAAAGACAATGGCAGCTATCAATTAACTTAATTCAATGGTGTCACAGAATGGGAGGAGAGGTGCCCCCCTTCAGAGCAGGAGCCCGGCGGCAGATGACTCCGTTGTCTCCCAGAGTTCTGCCTCTGGTTCCTCGAAATCACAAATCCCCAAGG
Source organism: Pseudophryne corroboree (assembly GCF_028390025.1). Lineage (NCBI taxonomy): Eukaryota > Metazoa > Chordata > Amphibia > Anura > Myobatrachidae > Pseudophryne > Pseudophryne corroboree. The sequence goes on along the minus strand of NC_086445.1, from coordinate 6,681,722 downwards.
AGAGTCCAATTGTGTCGGCGGGTGCGATGCCTGACCTTCCAAACACTGGATGGGAAAAGGTGGCTCCTTCCACCATTTGCACGCCCCCTGCAAGTGCTGGAAGGAGCACCCGCTGTCCAGTTCCTGATAGTGAAATTGAAGATGTCAGTGTTGAAGTACACCAGGATGAGGAGGATATGGGTGTTGCTGGCGCTGGGGAGGAAATTGACAAGGAGGATTCTGATGGTGAGGTGGTTTGTTTAAGTCAGGCACCCGGGGAGACACCTGTTGTCCGTGGGACGAATATGGCTATTGACATGCCTGGTCAAATTACAAAAAAAATCACCTCTTCGGTGTGGAATTATTTCAATAGAAATGCGGACAACTGGTGTCAAGCCGTGTGTTGCCTTTGTCAAGCTGTAATAAGTAGAGGTAAGGACGTTAACCACCTCGGAACATCCTCCCTTATACGTCACCTGCAGCGCATTCATCATAAGTCAGTGACAAGTTCAAAAACTTTGGGCGACAGCGGAAGCAGTCCACTGACCAGTAAATCCCTTCCTCTTGTAACCAAGCTCACGCAAACCACCCCACCAACTCCCTCAGTGTCAATTTCCTCCTTCCCCAGGAATGCCAATAGTCCTGCAGGCCATGTCACTGGCAATTCTGACGAGTCCTCTCCTGCCTGGGATTCCTCCGATGCATCCTTGCGTGTAACGCCTACTGCTGCTGGCGCTGCTTTTGTTGCTGCTGGGAGTCGATGGTCATCCCAGAGGGGAAGTCGTAAGCCCACTTGTACTACTTCCAGTAAGCAATTGACTGTTCAACAGTCCTTTGCGAGGAAGATGAAATATCACAGCAGTCATCCTACTGCAAAGCGGATAACTGAGGCCTTGTCAGCTGTGTTGGTGTTAGACGTGCGTCCGGTATCCGCCGTTAGTTCACAGGGAACTAGAGAATTTATTGAGGTAGTGTGCCCCCGTTACCAAATACCATCTAGGTTCCACTTCTCTAGGCAGGCGATACCGAGAATGTACACGGACGTCAGAAAAAGACTCACCAGTGTCCTAAAAAATGCAGTTGTTCCCAGGGCCGGTGCAAGGTTTCTCAGCACCCTAGGCAAATCTTCGGTGCACCCCCCGCCCCACATGTATAAGAAGCTTTAGTAGAAAACTCTACTGTTTATGTACTGTGTAATGGGCGCTGCGGATCCCTTGTGGCGCCATATAAATAAAGGATGATAATAATAATAATAATAATAATAATAATAACTCAATTTTTATAAATAGGCAACTCATTATTTTTATAACATACAGTGGCCATATACACTCACCACCGTTGCTAGGGTATTATTCATGCTGCTCAATCCACAAACAGCAGCCCCACAGATCTGGACTCTTCAGGCTTTCATAATCACTGGCGGCTGCGTTTCATAGTCTGCAGTGGAATGCAATCACATATATACAAGCGGCATATGAACAGACTATACTGGCCAAGTATTCAAATGTACTCTAATACCCCTTTTTCACTAGCTTTTAAAACATGGGTAAATGTGCGAGGGCGCGCATTTACCCGTGTTTTTTCCTGGTGGAAAAAGGTCCGACGGCAAATTACCGGATCAGGTGATCCTGGAATCCTACCCGGGTAGCTAGCCTGGTTGAACACGTGTTCAACCCGGCTGGCTGTCTAGTGTGAACAGGAGGCATGTTGAGGCGACAAGGCTCCCGTTCACAGTGTATGAGAGAGCGGCGCTGAAAGATCATGTGATCTCCCAGCGCCGCCCCTGCCGCGTCACTAGCAGTGTCACCAACCCGGCAACTGCCTGAAGGGGGCTGTAGCACGGGTCGCAGCCGTGTCAGGCGACACGGCTGCGAGCCGTGCTACAGTGGTGGAAAAGGGGTATAAGTCGCCTACCTCTGAATACACTACTTTTTTTTTTTTCTACATATATTAAAAAATACCACCAACATTTACATATGACCCATTCCACAAAATACATACAGGCAAATGTATCTGGTGACAGGTTTTTGCCAATCCTAACAATATATCACTGAAAATGTAAACATAGAAAAACCTACAGCCAACCAAAGATTAAGTAACATACAATGGGTGGAATTTACTAAAGCAGAAATGCGGTAAAAACCCTGTTTTCTGGTTTTTTACTGCATTTACAAGTGTACTAAAGCCCCAATATCGGTGCTCCGATGTGGAGGGTAACATAATTTACCCTATAGAAGCCTACGGGCTTCTTATCACATTGTGCTGTGTGAGAAATCCGATTGGATCCCTCCCAGCATGCCCCCGCGTCCTGCGCATGCGCAGACGGGCTCCTGGGTCATGAACCCGGAAGTCCAGGGACCGGAGCACATTGCAAAGGGCAGCTTTTATCGGAAGAGCTGTCATTTGCAACACTAATCGCATATGTTAGTACATATGTGATTAGTATTGATGCAATATGTGGCGGGATATACACCGCAACGTTAGTACATCCCACCCAATATATTAGAAACCAGTGATCCAACACAATCTTAGATCACTATATTAAAAAAATGCATATGAAAGAATGTATCTTAAATTGAAAAAAAAAAAAAATTCATATATATATATATATACTAGGTGCTTCATCGCGCCCTACGGGCGCTCTTCACACCGTCGCAAGGGGCTACGCCCCCTTAACCCTTGCATGCCTTTCTGGGGTTTAATATTTGTATTATATGGAGTATTACCTGCATTCCTTTGTTAGTGGTTAAATATTGCACAATGAAAGGGCGTGCGATGGTGAAGGAGGCGCAGCCCCTTGCGACGGCGTGAACAGCACCTGCAGGGCACGATGTACAGAATGTAGCGGGTGCGGGGGGGACTGCGGATGGTGTCTGTAGATGCTGCGGGTGGAGGGGAGGCAGAAGTGGGGGTGGGGCCCGGATGGGGAAGGTTCGGGAGGTGCTGCGCGTGGGGGAGGGACAGAGGAGTGGGGGATGCAGATGGGGGAGGGGTCCGGAGGCACCGCAGGTGGGGGAGGGGCAGGGGTGCCACGGGTGGGAGAGGGGCAGGTGTGGGGATGTTGTGGATGGGTGAAGGGTTCCGGAGGTGCTGTGGGATGGGAAGGGACGGGTGTGCCGGGGGTTGGGTAGGGGACCGCAGGCACCATGGGTAGGGTAGGGGCAGGTACGGGTGTTGCGGCGGATGGGAAAGGAGGTCCGGAGGTGCTGCAGGTGGTGGAGGGGCAGGTGCAGGGGTGCCATTGGTGGGGGAGGGGTGGGTGAGGGGGGGACCGCTGATGGAGGAGGGTGTCTGCAGATGCTGCGGGTGGAGGGGGGCAGGTGTGGGGGGAGACGTATAAGGGGGGTGAATGGTGGAAGGGGCCTGGAGGTGCTGTGATGGTGGTGAAGGGGTGGAGGAGTGGGAGCCACGGGTGGTGTAGGGGGTCTGGAGGCACAGCATGTGGGGGAGGGGTGGAGTGCCGCATGTGGTGGAGGTGAAGGTGCGGAGGTGTGGTGCATTGGGGAGAGGTCTGGAGGCGCTGCGGGTACTGTACATGCCATAAAAGGTAGTTGGAGGGTATGCAGTAACAGGCCCAGGACAGGGGTGACAGGGTCAGTACAGGGTTGACGGGGCCAGGACAGGGGTGACGGTGCCAGGATAGGGGTGACGGGGCCAGGACAGGGGTGACGGGGCCAGGACAGGGGTGACGGGGCCAGGACAGGGGTGACGGGGCCAGGACAGAAATGATAGGGACAGGATAGGGGTGACAGGGCCAGGGTAGGGGCGGCAGGACCAGGACAGGGGTGACGGGGCCAGTATAGGGTTCACAGGGCAAGCACAGGGGTGACAGGGCCAGGATAGGGGTAACAGGGCCAGCATAAGGGTGACAGGGCCAGGATAAGGGTGAAAGGGCCAGATTAAGGGTGGCAGGGCAAGGCCAGGGACATGACAGAACACAGGGCACGGGAGAGATTGGTATTAGGGACAAAACAGTGGTGACAGACAGATGTGTCTTACCGGAGTCACTGCTGCTGGCTGCTGCTGTTCCACTCCAACCTGTTGGGATCTGCTGCTGCTGGAGACTTGGCATGGCTGACTCTCTCAGGCTGGAGTCCTGCTTTCTCTGCCAGTCCGCATCCCTCCCCCCCCTCCTCAGTCACACACCGCAGACCTCGCGCAGCTGCCGGGCACTGTGGTAAGGTGAGACTGGAAATGACTGGTTAGCCCCCAGGAGATGCTGCGGCTGGAGGGAGGAGGGGGTCATAGCATGCACGTGGCGCGGACCTCACGGCTTCCGGGCACTGTGGTAAGGGGAGACTGGGAGTGACTGGTTAGCTCCCAGGAGACGCTGCGGCTGGAGGGAGGAGTGGGTCAGAGCCTGCAAGCAGCTCGGATTTCTGCAGCGCTACCCGCCAGCTAAAGTGTGTGAATGAGCTGGGCGCACTCCACTGCGGGTGGCAGCGCTGCAGCTAGCGGTGGGGTTGCCGGGGCTGGAGATAACAGAGGCAGTATGGAACCTGCACAGCGGCAGGTGCCTCACTAAACTGCAGCTAAGAAGCGTGGAGTGTGTCAGAAAGTGACGCTCCTCCGCACCAGAGAGACCCTGCTGAGTATGCCGATGTGGGGGGTCAAGCACACAGTGAGCCGGTGCCCGTCTGTCTGTATGACATACCCCTCACACACCCCCATACCTCCCAAATGTCCCGATTTTCGCGGGACAGTCCCATTTTTTGGGGTCTGTCCCGCTGTCCCACCCGCGGGTCGCAGTGTCCTGCGGTGGGGGGGGGAGGGGAGCAGTTGGAAAGCTCCTGTACTCGCTGTTCTGCTTAGCAGAGCAGCGGTGAATAGTGGAGACAGAGGGAGAGGGGGCATCAGGGGGTACGGATTAATGGGGGGGTTCCAGCAGCAGAGCCGGATTAAGGGGGGGGGGGGGGGGCGGGGGATACGTACCGTTGGCCCCACAGTTTTAGAGGCCCCCCCGGCTGGAGTAGCTCTGTCCCAGCTCAGAAGCTCCCCCCCCCCCCCGTCCTGCCAGCAACAGTGGCAGCATTGTGCTACAGTCAGCACACGCTGCTGCATATTGGCAGGTCTGTGGTGTTGCAGGGAGGCAGCAGTCTCCCTGCTTTCTTTTCCCTGTGCGGGTGTGTAGGGGGAGCGACCACCTCCTCTGGATTTAGCCCTAGCTGAGGGGCCAAAATCCCATAAAAAAAATAAAAACAAAAATCGGAATTTGCATAAGGGGGCGTGGCCGCACGGGCCACGATTAGGCCACGCCCCCAACCCACAGCAGGCACAGCAATGAGATAGGGCTCCCCTGTCTCAAGTGCCCTGGGCCCCCCGGACTCATAATCAGCCCCTGGGGGCATGCCAGCAGCTCACAGAGCACTGGGCATGCTCCCTCACTGACGAAAACGGGGACCCTCCCGTGAAGCCACGCCCCCTTTTCGCCGAGTGTGTTTCCCTCCTTCTGCCTGGAGAAAGCTCCTGCAGAAAGCTGGGAGGTCTGCAGCCCTGCCTGTGCCATGCCCAATGCCCATGCTATCTGCTTCTGCTCCTAGTCTCCTGTAGATTTGGCCAGATCTCTGTGACTCATTTGAATAACTCCACCCACTGTTGTGACTCCGCCCAGCATTAGCAAATGAATCACAAGGTCACAGAATAGGGCTATTATATAGGAGATATACATACACATACTGTATAGCTATATATATATATATATATATATATATATACATACATACACATACTGTATAGCTGTATATATATATATATATATATATATATATATACACATAGTTTTAGTATATCCCTGGATATTTTTCTAAAGTAAAAAAAAAAGATATTCATACTCAGAACCAGGGAGGTGCAGCTGCTGCAGAACCTCCTGCGAGACACCGACCGTGGTGTCCTGCTGGCTGATGCTATGGTGGATGAAGGGGAGAACAGCCACACAGACACATTCTTCAGTGCTGCTTCCTGTCCCCGCCATTCAGTGTCTGCTGGAAGGGGGATGCGGATCAGCCAGTGTTGTTGGCCGCTCGTGTTACGGTCACTTCGGCCTCCAGCAGCTCCATATCTTGCCGGCGGAAGGAGCGGCTCCGTGGCTTGGCGGTGGAGGGAGCGGCTCTTCTACCTGCTCGTCGGGGCGACACGGGGGAAAGGGGGGCAGAGCGACACAAAAGGGGGAGGCGGGGGGAGGCTCCGTACATGCGGCTCCGATATGGGGTGACCAGGAAGCGGGTGCCTCACTTCCCTCACAGCGAGAGGTGCGCCGCGCACATTCTGTCTGATTAAAATTTTTAAATTCTACTCCGAACCGCCCTCCAGGTGCTGGCGCCCATAGGCAGCTGCCTAAAGCTGCCTAATGGTGGCGCCGGCCCTGGTTGTACCCAATGTCCACTTAACCACGGACATGTGGACAAGTGGAGCAGGGCAGACTAAGGACTATATGACTGTCACAGCCCACTGGGTAGATGTATTGCCTCCCGCAGCAAGAACAGCAGCGGCGGCACCAGTAGCAGCATCTCGCAAACGCCAACTCATTCCTAGGCAGGCTACGCTTTGTATCACCGCTTTCCAGAAGAGGTACACAGCTGACAACCTCTTACATAAACTGAGGAACATCATCGCAGATTGGCTTACCCCAATCCTACAACGCCACCAATATTGTGCGTGCATTACATGTGAGCAAATTTCAGCACGTCCCATGTTTTGCACATACAATTAATATGGTGGTGCATAATTTTTTTTTAAACGACAGGGGCATGCAGGAGATGCTGTCGGTGGCCCAAAGAATTGCGGGCCACTTTCGGCATTCAGCCACCATGTGCCGAAGACTGGAGCACCAGCAAACACTCCTGAACCTGCCCTGCCATCAGCTGAAGCAAGAGGTGGTAACGAGGTGGAATTCAACCCTCTATATGCTTCAGAGGATGGAGGAGCAGCAAAAACGAGTTTTATGGTAAGAACTTACCTTTGTTAAAACTCTTTCTGCGAGGTACACTGGGCTCCACAAGTCTGGACAATGGTGTGTAGAGTAGGATCTTGATCCGAGGCACCAACAGACTCAAAGCTTTGACTGTTCCCAGAATGCACAGCGCCGCCTCCTATATCACCCCGCCTCCCAGCACAGGAGCTCAGTTTTAGTCAACCAGCCCAATGCAGTAGCAGGAAAAGAGACAACAACGGTTAGTAGCCACATACACTACACTCTCATGACAAGAGAAGTGTCAGTGGCTAATGCCATATCAACCCAACGAAGCTAAGTGCGTCAGGGTGGGCACCTTGTGGAGCCCAGTGTACCTCGCAGAAAGAGTTTTGACAAAGGTAAGTTCTTACCATAAAACTCGTTTTCTGCTGCGGGGTACACTGGGCTTCACAAGTCTGGACAATGGGGATGTCCTAAAGCAGTTCTTTATGGGAGGGGACGCACTGTAGCGGGCACAAGAACCCGGCGTCCAAAGGAAGCATCCTGGGAAGCAGCAGTATCGAAGGCATAGAACCTTATGAACGTGTTCCCGGAGGACCACGTAGCCGCCTTGCACAATTGATCAAGGGTCGCACCACGGTGGGCCGCCCAAGAAGGTCCAACAGACCGAGTAGAATGGGCCGTAATGTGAGCAGGAGATGACAGACCAGCCTTCACATAAGCATGTGCAATCACCATTCTAATCCATCTGGCCATGGTCTGCTTGTGAGCAGGCCAGCCATGTTTGTGAAATCCAAACAAAACAAAGAGAGAATCAGATTTTCGAATAGAAGCAGTTCTCTTCACATAGATACGGAAAGCCCGTACCACATCCAAAGACGCTCTTTGTGAGACAAAGGCTGGAACCACAATCTCCTGATTAAGGTGGAACGAAGAAACCACCTTAGGTAAATATCCGGGACGAGTCCTAAGAACTGCCCGGTCATGATGAAAAATCAGATATGGGGAACTACAAAACAAGGCACCCAGATCCGACACTCTTCCAGCAGAGGCAATAGCCAGCAAGAACACCACCTTAAGGGAAAGCCACTTAAGGTCAGCTGAACCAAGAGGTTCGAATGGAGGCTCCTGCAATGCCTCCAAAACCACCGACAAGTCCCAAGGAGCCACAGGCGGGACATAGGGAGGTTGGATACGCAACACACCCTGAGTAAAGGTATGCACATCAGGTAAGGTCGCAACTTTTCTCTGAAACCACACCGACAAGGCAGAAATATGAACCTTGAGGGAGGCCAGACGCAGGCCTAAATCTAGGCCCTGCTGCAGAAAAGCCAAAAGTATGGCTGTACTAAACTTGGAAGCGTCATAATTGTTAGATTGTTAGATGCGCAACAAACAAAGTATGAATGCCAGACCCTATGGTAAATCCGAGCAGAAGCCGGTTTCCGGGCCCGCAACATAGTTTTAATGACCTCTTCAGAATAACCCTTAGCCCTCAAGACGGAAGCTTCAAGAGCCACGCCGTCAAAGATAGCCGGGCTAGGTCCTGGTAGACACAAGGGCCCTGAACGAGGAGGTCTGGGCGTTGTGGAAGTAGAAGTGGACTCTCTGACGACAGGCCTTGCAGGTCTGAGAACCAGTGCCGTCTGGGCCACGCCGGAGCAATGAGAAGCAGATTTCCTTTTTCTTGCTTGAACTTACGAACTACCCTTGGCAGGAGTGACACCAGAGGGAACACGTATGGCAGCCGAAACCTCCACGGCACCGCCAGCGCATCCACGAATGCTGCTTGAGGATCCCTTGTCCTTGCTCCGAAGACCGGAACCTTGTGATTGTGTCGAGACGCCATCAGATCCACATCTGGAAGACCTCACCTTTCCACAAGGAGTTGAAACACATCTGGATGGAGGCCCCACTCGCCGGCATGCACGTCCTGATGACTGAGAAAGTCCGCTTCCCAATTCAGGACTCCCGGAATGAATATTGCCGATAATGCCGGTAGATGGCGTTCTGCCCACTGTAGAATCCATGAGGCTTCCTTCATTGCCAAATGGCCTCGAGTGCCGCCTTGATGATTTATGTAAGCCACTGTGGTGGCGTTGTCCGACTGTACTCAAACAGGATGGTTCTGAATTAAATGCTGGGCCAGGTTCAACGCATTGAAGACTGTCCGCAACTCCAGAATGTTGATCGAGAGGAGAGATTCCTCCTTGGTCCACCGACCCTGTAAGGAGTACTGCTCCATCACCGCGCCCCAACCTCTTAAAATGGCATCTGTCGTCAACAGGACCCAGTTGGATATCCAGAAGGAACGGCCCCTGCACTATTGTTGGTCCTGGAGCCACCAGAGCAGCGACAGACGGACCTCCGGAGTCAATGAGATCATTTGAGACCTGATCCGGTTAGGCAGGCCAGCCCACTTGGCTAGAATCAACTTCTGGAGGGGGCGAGAATGGAATTGAGCATACTCCACCATGTCGAATGCTGACACCATGAGGCCCAGCACCTGCATTGCCATCGACACTGTATCGACACTTGCGGATGAGAAAGGAAGCAACGAATCCTGTCCTGAAGCTTCAGGACTTTCTCCTGAGACAAGAACAACCTCTAGTTGTGAGTGTCTAACAGCGCTCCCAGATGCACCATGCTCTGAGCAGGGACCAGGGAGGATTTCTTCCAGTTGATGAGCCACCTTTGGGCTTGTAGAAACCGGACCGTCATATCCAGATGACACAGGATAAGATCTGGGGAATTTACCAGGATTAATAAGACCCCTTGACGTCTGAGTACCACCGTCATCACCGCCATAACTTTGGTAAAGACTCTCAGAGCCGTTGTTAAACCAAAAGGTAACGCCCAAAACTGGTAATGGATGTTGCCAATAGCAAACCTCAGGTATTGTTGATGTGACACTGTACAATGCCTTGAGGTTGAGAATTGACCGGTTTCGGGACTAGAAACAGCGGAGAATAGTACCCCTGGCCCCTCTGAGCAAGAGGCACCTGTACTACGACTCCTGTATCCAGGAGGGTCTGTACCACTGAGTGTAGAGTTTTTGCCTTTGTCCGGTCCAAAGGGACGTCTGTCTGGCAAAATCGATGAGGGGGTCGGTTTTTGAAGGCAATGGCGTAACCTCGAGTGACGACTTCCCGTACCCAGGCATCTGAAGTGGTCTTCAACCATTCCTGGGTATACCCTAGAAGCCGGCCCCCCACCCTGGGAATCCACAGGGGGAGGCCCGCCCCGTCATGCAGCAGGCTTATCGGTCTTGGCAGCTGGCTGACGGACAGCCCAGGTTCTTTTGGGCTTCGGCTTACCAGGTTTGGAAGTGCGAGCCTGCTTAAGGTACGCCTGACCTTTTGCTTTACCTGAAGGACGAAAGGGGCAAAAGGACGTACCTTTAGCCTTCGACACAGAAGGAGCGGTAATAGGTAGACAGGCAGTAGCCAAGTCAGCCACTATCTTATTTAAGTCCTCCCCAAACAGAATATCTCCCTTGAAAGGGAGTACCTCCAGGGTTTTTCTAGAGTCCAGATCCACAGACCAGGATCTCAGCCACAATATCCGGCGAGCCAGGACTGATGTAGTAGAGGCCTTGGCTGCCAGGATACCGGCATCAGATGTCGCCTCTGTAATATATCAGGAAGCTGTGACAATATATGACAAGCATTGTCTAGCATGGTCAGAGGAGATTTCAGCTTCTAACTCCAAGGCCCATGCTTCAATAGCCTCAGCAGCCCATGTAGCTGAAATAGTGGGCCTTTGTGCAGCACCCGTGAGGGTGTAAATCGCTTTAAGACAACCCTCCACACGTTTATCCGTAGGCTCTTTTAGAGACGTGACGGTGGTGACCGGTAGAGCTGAGGCATTTCCCAATTCTTAGACAGCTCTGGCGCGAGGGGATAGCGAGCCAGCGTCTTCTTTTGAGGCACAAACTTCGTACCCGAATTTTTCCAGGGTTCCTGACGTATATCCACTAGGTGATCAGAGTGAGGTAAAACCTGTTTAACCACCTTCTGACGCTTGAACCTATCTGGTTTCTTAGGAGGAACGGATGGCTCTGGATCATCCGTAATCTGTAAAATTAACTTAATGGCCTCCAAAAGATCAGGAACATCCACACGTGAACCACCCTCCCCATCAGCCTTATCTGAGTCAGAACCTGTGGGGTCAGTGTAAGTGCCGTTCTCATCAGACGAGGTGTCAGTGACAGCAGTGGATTGTGAGGAGACGAGCACTCGCTTAGAGGACCTCTTGGACTTAGGCGAGCGTTGGTCAGACTTTTTATTAGTCAAGGACTGGTTCAACTCCTTCAATTGAGCAGATAAATAATTCGCCAACGGCGGGTTAGCTGCAGGGACCACATACGGTTGTACCGGTATTGGGGGTCCCATAGCAGTGGCGGATCTAGACTTAACTTTTAGGGGGGGGGCAGTTTAAGAATGATGACTCCTCCCCCTAATCATAGCTGCTCCCACTTACAAATGCCCCTCCCATTCGCTTCTAAAATTTCCAATTGTTGCCATTACTAATAAAATTGTCACGATCCGGGTATCTGGACGCCATTACTTGCCTTTCAGATGTCTCCTGAGGCTGGCTCAGCGTTCCAAGGCCGGATCTCATCTGTGTCCACATTCTGCATATCCCTCCTGTCACGCTGAGACGCTGTCACAGCGGCGCCATGTTTGAATCCTGCATGGCGTCTCCTGTCCTCTGCGGCCGGCGCCGCCATTACTGTTATGTTTCCACATGGTTTCCAAACCAGCTTTCCCTCCAAGTTCTAACATGGGCGCAGCCATGTTGGATCCAATCACATGTCTCAGTTCCACCAATCCACTGCCTCTGGAAATCTGCATAATTGCCCAGCCAATGCCTGCATTGCTGCAGGTATAAGTATCCTGTGCCTGGGTCAGGAAATCGTCAGTGCTTTGTTTGTCATACCTTGTTCCAGTCTGTCTCTCTCCTGTGGTTGTTTTTCAGGTTCCAGTTCCTGTCTCCAAGCTTCCACTAAAGAGACCTGCTCCAGTCTACCACCTGCAGTGCAGCCTGACTCTCCAGTCCTCTGGGACTCATCTGTTTCCAGTTACAGAATTACCTGCTTCTAGCCTAGCTTCCAGCAGAGTTCAGCTTTTCTTAAAGTGCCGGTATCATTTCTGCAGATTACCTCTCACCACCGGTACTATTATTTCACCGCTCTCAAGCTCCATATATCCATCATATTTCATCGCTCTCAAGCTTCATTTATTATTTGGCTGGTTCCATCCAGCAATCCACTCCGTGCTAACATCAGTCTGGTTCCAGCCAGTACCCACAGCAGCCATTTTACCCACAGCAGCCCAGCTTTTCCTGGAACACCAGCTGGTATGATCCTGGGCTATCTCCATTGCTACAGTCGGGCCTGGTAAGGACTTTCCAACTAGAGGATAATAAGAACTGTCTCATACTACCAGAGCCCTGTGGCCCTTGCCACCCTGTAGTACCCAGGAACTGTATTATTTCACTGCTGATTTTATGTTTTCCTTTTATTTGCTGCTGTGATACGGAGTTTGTCATAATAAACATCATTGACTTTTATTCTGGTTGTCGTGGTCACGCCTTCGGGCAATTCTTCTACGTGTAACTTACATGTCTAGGGGTCTGATACAACCTCCCAGGTTCCACTACACCTCAGCCCCTACAACTGAGGCTGCCTCCCGTCAGCTCAGGCCCTCAGTTGTGACAGTAAGCACTGACCATATGAATCCAGCCGGAGACCAGGATCAAGCGGCCAGGCCGATGCAAGAACTGGCAGCCCGACTTGAACATCAGGAGGCTGCACAGGGCCACATCATCCGCTGTCTCCAGGATCTCTCTACTCGGCTGGATGGGATTCAGACAACCCTCCGTGGATCGGACGCGTCCGGTGCGTCACCCACAGTGACTCCAGCTGTAACCCCACCCACCTTACCCATTGCTGCTCCACGTCTTCATCTTCCAACGCCAGCAAACTTTGACGGATCTCCAAGATTCTGCAGGGGATTTCTCAACCAGTGTGAAATTCATTTTGAGCTACAACCTGGCAATTTTCCCAGTGACCGAACCAAAATTGCCTACATTATCTCTCTTCTCAGTGGCTCAGCCCTTGACTGGGCATCACCGTTATGGGAGAGGTCTGATACCCTGCTGTCCTCCTATACTGATTTTGTGTCAACATTCAGGCGTATCTTCGACGAGCCAGGCCGGGTAACTTCAGCTTCATCTGAGATTCTCCGTCTACGCCAGGGATCGCATACTGTAGGACAGTATCTTATACAGTTCCAGATCCTGGCATCCGAACTGGCATGGAACGACGAGGCCCTGTATGCTGCATTCTGGCATGGCTTATCAGAGCGTATTAAGGATGAGTTAGCTACCAGAGACTTGCCTTCTAAGTTAGATGAGCTAATCTCACTCTGCACGAAAGTTGATTTACGTTTCAGAGAAAGAGCAACTGAGCGTGGACGATCATCTGCTCCAAAGTCTTCTGCTCCTCCTCCTCGCCAACTGTCACCATCCAAAGATGAGCCCATGCAAATTGGTCGTTCCCGTCTAACTCCTGCTGAGCGCCGAAGACGTCTCTCTGAGTCTCTTTGTCTTTACTGTGCAGCTCCGTCTCACACCATCAATGCCTGTCCCAAACGTCCGGGACTCCAGATCCTAGCTCGCCAAGGAGAGGGCCGGCTAGGAGTAATAATCTCCTCTCCATCTCCTCATGATTGTAATCTCCCAGTCTCGCTCCAAATTGCTCAACGTTACAGGAACGTCATTGCCCTCCTAGATTCCGGAGCAGCTGGGAATTTTATAACTGAAGCCTATGTTAAACGGTGGTCCCTACCCACCGAGAGACTTCCTTCGTCCATCTCCTTAACTGCCGTGGATGGCAGCAAGATTTTCGACGCAGTTATTTCTCTAAGGACTCTACCAGTTTGTCTGAGAGTGGGAGTTCTTCATTCTGAATTTATCTATTTTCTAGTGATTCCAAGAGCCACACATCCAGTGGTTCTGGGCCTTCCATGGCTCCGTCTCCACAATCCATCAAGTGACTGGACGACTACGCAAATTCTGGCATGGGGTCCCACCTGTGCTGAGACATGTTTGTTTAAAGTATTGCCTGTTTGTTCTTTCTCCTCCAGGTCGTCTGATGTTCCACCTCCTCCATATCAAGATTTCACGGATGTGTTCAGTAAAGCTTCTGCTGATATCCTTCCTCCTCATAGAGAATGGGACTGCCCGATTGATCTCGTTCCAGGGAAGGTTCCACCTCGAGGCCGAACTTATCCGTTGTCTCTGCCTGAGACACATTCCATGGAGGAATACATTAAAGAGAACCTAGCGAAGGGGTTCATCCGACCTTCCTCTTCTCCAGCCGGCGCAGGCTTCTTTTTCGTAAAGAAAAAAGATGGTGGTCTGCGGCCGTGCATCGACTACAGAGGTTTGAATGACATTACCATCAAGAACCGCTATCCTTTACCCCTGATTACTGAGCTCTTTGATAGAGTTAGCGGAGCCACCATCTTCACAAAGCTGGACTTGAGAGGTGCATACAATCTCATCCGGATCCGTGAGGGTGACGAGTGGAAGACCGCCTTTAACATCCGTGACGGACATTATGAGTACCTCGTCATGCCCTTCGGATTGAGCAACGCTCCAGCTGTCTTCCAGCATTTCGTGAATGAGATCTTCAGAGACATCTTATACCGCCATGTCGTGGTCTATCTAGATGATATCCTCATCTTTGCCAATAATCTAGAGGAACATCGTTTCTGGGTAAAGGAGGTTCTGTCCCGTCTCCGTGTCAATCATCTCTATTGCAAATTAGAGAAATGTGTCTTTGAAGTCAAATTCATTCCGTTTCTAGGTTACATTGTGTCCGGTTCCAGACTAGAGATGGATCCTGAGAAACTACAAGCAATCCAGAATTGGCCGATACCCTTAACCCTCAAAGGGGTCCAGAGGTTCTTAGGGTTCGCCAATTATTACAGAAAGTTTATACGAGACTTTTCCACCATTGTGGCGCCTATCACTGCATTAACCAAGAAGGATGCTAACCCGTCCAAGTGGTCTGAAGAAGCTACGCAAGCTTTTCATCTCCTAAAACAACGGTTCATCTCTGCACCAGTTTTGAAACAGCCCAACATCGACTCTCCTTTCATCTTAGAGGTGGATGCCTCCTCCGTTGGAGTAGGAGCGGTGTTATCTCAGAGGGCTAAAGATGGCCATCTACATCCTTGCAGTTTCTTCTCCCGGAAGTTCTCCCCAGCAGAGCGCAACTATGCCATTGGCGACCAGGAGTTGCTAGCCATCAAATTCGCTCTAGAGGAGTGGAGATATCTGTTGGAGGGAGCTTCTCATTCAATCACTATACTTACCGACCACAATAATCTTTTATATCTGAAAGGCGCACAATGTCTCAACCCTCGTCAGGCCAGATGGGCACTTTTCTTTTCCAGGTTCGACTTTAAACTCCAGTTCTGTCCGGGCTCTCAGAATCGCAAGGCCGATGCCCTTTCCCGCTCATGGGAGCAAGAAAATGAGTCAGAGTCTTCAGACAAGCATCCTATTATTAATCCGTTGGCATTCTCCATGGTAGGGATGGACTCTACGCCCCCACCAGGGAAAAGTTTTGTGAAGCCGGTGTTGAGGAAGAAGCTCATGCATTGGGCCCATGCTTCCCGTTTTGCCGGACATACAGGCATTCAGAAAACGCTCGAGTTTATCTCTAGGTCCTACTGGTGGCCAACTCTGAAGAAGGACGTCAAGGAGTTTATTGCCTCTTGCCCAAAGTGTGCCCAACACAAAGTTCCCCGCCAGTCGCCTGCGGGGCAACTGGTTCCATTATCTGTTCCCAGTCGACCGTGGACCCATTTGTCGATGGACTTTGTTACAGATCTGCCTATATGCAACAAGTTTAATACCATCTGGGTGGTAGTTGACCGGTTCACCAAGATGGCACATTTCATACCCCTCACCGGTCTCCCGTCAGCTTCCAAGTTGGCCCAAGTGTTTATCCAAGAGATCTTCCGACTTCATGGTCTTCCTGAAGAGATTATCTCCGATCGTGGAGTACAATTCGTAGCCAAATTTTGGCGAAGTTTGTGTCAAGCCCTCCAAGTCAAGTTAAAGTTTTCTACAGCTTACCATCCTCAGACCAATGGTCAGACCGAGAGGGTGAATCAGGACTTGGAGGCCTTCCTCCGCATTTATGTGTCTTCCTCCCAAGATGACTGGGTTCAACTCCTTCCTTGGGCTGAGTTTAGCTACAACAATCAATACCATTCCTCATCTTCTTCAACACCATTCTTCATCAACTATGGATTCCACCCTAAAGTTCCAGACTTCCAACCGCTTCCAGCAACTTCTGTTCCAGCAGTGGATGTCACCTTGCGTCAGTTTTCAAATAACTGGAAGAATGTCCGCGCGGCCCTGCTTAAAGCCTCATTCAGGTACAAGAAGTTTGCCGATAGGAAGCGTAGAGCAGTTCCTGCTCTCAAGGTGGGTGATCGTGTATGGTTGTCCACGAAGAATTTGAGGTTGAGAGTTCCCAGCATGAAATTTGCACCTCGTTTCATCGGTCCTTTTAAAATTGAACAAGTCATCAATCCCGTTGCTTACAGACTCCAGTTACCTCCCTTCTTGAAAATACCCAGGACATTCCATGTTTCCCTGTTGAAACCGCTGATCCTGAATCGGTTTCATTCTGCACTTCCTCCAGCTCCTAAAGTTCAGACTCAACGGGGAGTCGAGTATGAGGTGGCCAAGATTTTGGACTCACGTTTCCGTTACGGTCAGTTGCAGTATCTTATTGACTGGAAGGGCTATGGTCCTGAAGAACGCTCTTGGACCAATGCCTCAGATGTCCATGCTCCTGTCTTGGTCCGGAATTTCCACTCGAAGTTTCCTCTAAAGCCTAAGAAGTGTCCTGGGGCCACTCCTAAAAGGGGGGGTGCTGTCACGATCTGGGTATCTGGACGCCATTACTTGCCTTTCAGATGTCTCCTGAGGCTGGCTCAGCGTTCCAAGGCCGGATCTCATCTGTGTCCACATTCTGCATATCCCTCCTGTCACGCTGAGACGCTGTCACAGCGGCGCCATGTTTGAATCCTGCATGGCGTCTCCTGTCCTCTGCGGCCGGCGCCGCCATTACTGTTATGTTTCCACATGGTTTCCAAACCAGCTTTCCCTCCAAGTTCTAACATGGGCGCAGCCATGTTGGATCCAATCACATGTCTCAGTTCCACCAATCCACTGCCTCTGGAAATCTGCATAATTGCCCAGCCAATGCCTGCATTGCTGCAGGTATAAGTATCCTGTGCCTGGGTCAGGAAATCGTCAGTGCTTTGTTTGTCATACCTTGTTCCAGTCAGTCTCTCTCCTGTGGTTGTTTTTCAGGTTCCAGTTCCTGTCTCCAAGCTTCCACTAAAGAGACCTGCTCCAGTCTACCACCTGCAGTGCAGCCTGACTCTCCAGTCCTCTGTGTCAGACTTGGTTTTGTCTGTGTCCCCGGAGGGGGCGCTAGTGGGTCAGTGGAGGTGGATGGGAGAAAACGAGGAGGCTGGATTATGTTTCTGTGCATGAGCGCAATGATATTTATTAGACAGATGGTTCACAAAACGGCAGCAGAAAATAACAGTAGGAAATGCAAATGTCAATTATACAGCGTGGCAGCTGAAAGTCTATGGTAACAGAATGAATGGTGACTGATGAAATGATAACCGGTAGTGATGATAACAGATGAGTGATAACTTGGCAGAGAATATTCTGGTATGGGAACCAGAGCAGATTAAAACATGGAACCAGCAGAGATGGTGTTGTATGGAAAACCTGGTAGCAGAGGCAGGAGTCTGACTATGTCCACAGTGCAGGTGATGAGGCACTGGCAGCAAGCAAGCTGTATCACAGGTGGAGAGATGGAACACACCTGGAGTCAGTCTCTACTGCTAGGCTGAAGCACACAGAGATGGTGGTGAGTGTGAAGCCTGTAGATGGAAGCAGGTATTGCTGGCGCTTGTAGTTCCACGGAGCTGTGAGAAGTAACCAGGAGTATAGAGTCTTAGGTAGATAGCCAGGAACACGGAACAGCAGGTAGGTACCCAGGTACACGGAGGAAACAGGAACCAGATCCTTACACATGAGTCGCAGGAGTGACACAAAGTTCAGGATGCCTGCAGACTGATCCTGCAGCTTCATATATACCCCTTGTTACACAGTCATTGGTGGAGTGAGGAAAAGTGGGTGCGGCCAAGCACCGGATTGGCCGCCGTATGCTGACTGCTGGAGGCTGTCATGGCGGCGCCCATGCCGCGGCCTAGCGGGAACGCGGCGTGCTACACGCCCGCTATCACAGGAGCGCTCCCAGGCCCAGGATGGCGTCTGATGGCAGAGACGCGGATGACAGATGAACGCAGGGACCCAGGACGGAGTCCGCAGCGGCGGACAGATGTCACCGTGGTGAGTCGATTCCTGACAGTACCCCCCCCTTTAAGGGTGGGCACCGAACACCCACGTGGCTTGGAAGGATGAGTGTTATGGAAGACACGGACCAACCTTGGAGCATGGACATCCAACGAATTTACCCAACTTCTCTCCTCTGGGCCATAACCGGACCAATCGACAAGATATTGAAGACGTCCATACCGGCAACGGGAATCCAGAATCTTGCCAATCTCGAACTCCACGCCCCGCTGAGTTCGAACTTTGGGACCAACTGGAAGAGCTCTTTGGAAACGATTCAGGACTAAAGGTCTGAGGAGAGAAACATGAAAAGCATTAGGTATTCGCAGAGAAGGTGGTAACTTCAGCTTGTAGGCCACAGGGTTGATGACTCTTTCGACAGGAAAGGGACCAATGAAACGTGGTGCAAATTTCATGGACGGGACCCTAAGACGGAGGTTCCGGGTAGACAGCCAAACCTTGCCCCAGGTTTCAGGCTAGGAACTGCACGTCTTTTGCGATCAGCAAAGTATTTATACCGGCTGGAGGCCTTTTTGAGAGAAGTGTGAATCTTCCTCCAGATTGAAGAAAACTGACTCAGGGCAGTAGTGGCAGCAGGAACATCCATGTGAGGGAGTTCTTGGAAATCTGGAACACGAGGATGTTGCCCATACACTGCAAAGAATGGAGTTGTCTCAGTAGCAGTGTGGTAGCGGAAGTTGTGGGCAAACTCGGCCCATGGGAGCAGATCAAACCAGTCATCCTGAGAAGATGAAACATACAACCTTAAAAATGTCTCTAGTTCTTGATTTACCCTCTCTGTCTGCCCATTCGTCTGAGGGTGGTAAGATGACGAGAACTTCAGTTTAACCTGCATGGCAGAACAGAGAGCCCTCCAAAACCTCGCTACAAACTGTACACCTCGGTCGGATATTATTTCTGAGGGTAGACCATGTAAGCGGAAAATCTCCCGTAGGAAGATTTGGGCGAGTTTTGGGGCAGAAGGGAGACCCTGGAGAGGAACAAAATGGGCCATCTTGGTAAATCTGTCCACTACAACCCAGATGGTATTGTATCCTTGAGAAGGAGGAAGGTCGGAGATAAAGTCCATGGACAGGTGTGACCAAGGGCGACTAGGAACAGACAATGGTTGTAACTGACCTGCTGGAGACTGACGAGGAGTCTTGTGCTGCACACACTTAGGACAGGATGCCACGAAATCCTTGATGTCAGCTTTCATCTTTGGCCACCAGTATGTCTCAGAGAGGAACTTGAAGGTTTTCAGAACACCGGGATGACCAGTGAACTTGGATTGATGGGCCCAAGACAGCAACTTGGGACGGAGTTCTGGGGAAACAAAAGTCTTACCAGGAGGAGGAGCTGGGGAGACTTGAGATGCAGCAAATACCACTGGACTCAGGATGGAATGTGGAACTGAGTCAGGCGTTTCCTCTTCGGATTCCATAGATCGGGATAAGGCGTCAGCTTTAACATTCTGCGAACCTGGGCGGAAATGAAGCTTAAAGTTAAAACGTGAGAAAAACATAGCCTACCTGGACTGGCGAGGATTAAGGCACTGGGCTGCCTTTAAATATAGCAAATTTTTATGATCCGTGTAGATGTTGAACGGATGTTTGGCCCCTTCCAGGAGATACCTCCATTCCTCGAGGGCCAGCTTAATCGCCAGTAGTTCTTGATCTCCAACGGAATAGTTAGCTTCTGCAGGGAGGAATTTACGAGAATAAAATCCACAGGGGTGGATTTTCCCATCAGTTCCCTTCTGGGAGAGAACAGCTCCAACTCCAACTGTAGAGGCATCCACCTCCAACTCGAACGGTCTGTTTACATCTGGCTGGGACAGAACTGGAGCAGACATAAAGGCCAGCTTGATTTTCTTGAAGGCCGCTAAAGCCTCTTCTGACCAGTTGGAATGGTCTGCCCCTTTCCGAGTTAAGTTGGTAATAGGAGCGATGAGAGTGGAGAATCCCCGAATAAATTTCCTATAGTAGTTGGCAAATCCCAGGAACCGCTGAATAGACTTGAGAGAATTTGGAATGGACCAATTGGCAATGGCTTCCAACTTTGTCGGGTCCATCTGGAGATCCGATCCGGAAATTATATATCCCAGGAAGGGTATAGAGGAAACTTCAAAGGTACACTTGGATAGTTTACCGTAGAGCCGGTTCTCACGAAGACGTCGGAGGACTTCACGGACTTGTAGACGATGAGAGGGAAGATCTTGGAAGAAGATGAGGATATCATCCAGATAAACAACGAGGTATTTATACAGAACGTCACGGAAGATTTCGTTCACAAAGTGTTGGAACACTGCTGGGGCATTACTCAACCCGAATGGCATTACCAGGTACTCGTAATGACCATCTCGAGTGTTAAAAGCTGTCTTCCATTCGTCACCACTCCGGATTCTGATGAGGTTGTAGGCACCGCGGAGATCTAGCTTGGTGAAGATGCGGGCTCCTTTAACTCTGTCAAATAATTCGGTAATGAGTGGTAATGGATAACTATTTTTAATGGTAATGTCATTGAGACCCCGGTAGTCAATGCATGGACGCAGTCCTCCATCCTTCTTTTTAACAAAGAAGAAGCCTGCACCAGCGGGTGATGATGAAGGACGAATGAATCCCTTCTGTAAATTCTCCCTGATGTAGTCGCTCATCGCTTCAGTTTCGGGAACAGATAACGGGTAGGTACGCCCCCTAGGTGGCTTCTTGCCAGGAAGGAGATCGATGGGACAATCCCATTCTCTATGGGGCGGCAGGACATCCGCGGCTTTTTCACTGAAGACATCAGAGAAATCTTGATAAGCCGCAGGAAGACTTGACTGGGTTTTTACCTCAGTAGACTTGATTGGACAAACTTGGGCTAAACAGGACTGATGGCAATGTGAACCCCATGAAGTAAGTTGTAACGTTGACCAGTCAAACTGTGGATTGTGTAGCTGGAGCCAGGGCATGCCCAAAACGATCTCCTGGGTGGCTTGAGGAATGACTAAGAACTTTATTAATTCTGAGTGTAGGAACCCAACTCCCAAAACCACTGGTGCAGTTTGGTGAGAAATATTCCCCTTGGAGATTCGGCTACCATCCACGGCGGTAATGTAGACTGGGTAAGAAAGTTCACATACAGGCAAGCAAAATTTATTTACCGCAGCTTGGGTGATGAAATTTCCTGCGGCTCCACAGTCCACTAATGCTGATGCAGACTGAAGCCCAACTGAAGTCTCTAAAGTCACAGGAAGGATAAGGTCTTGATTAGAAGGAGCTTGTCTAGAAGATCCCAACTTGACTCCTCCTTTACAAGTCAGGATCTGGCGTTTCCCGAACGCACTGTGCAGGAATTAATCTGGTGACCTGCAGCCGCACAATAAAGACATAGTCTCTCACGAAGTCTTCTTGACCGCTCCTCAGGAGTTAGGCGGGACCTATTTATTTGCATAGGCTCATCAGAAGGTGGAGACTGGAACTGTACGGAAGGTATCATCCTTGATCTGCGTGGCTCACTCCGAGCACGTTCATTGTTGCGTTCGCGGATGCGAGAGTCCAACTTGATGCACAAGGAAATTAAATCGGACAATTGTACAGGAAGATCGCGGGTTGCCAGTTCGTCCTTGATCCGATCAGAGAGTCCATGCCAGAAAGCTGCTACCAGGGCTTGATTGTTCCACTGAATCTCTGCGGCCAACGTCTGGAACTGGATGACATATTGTCCCATACTACGGGTACCTTGACGAAGTTGGATTAGGTCGGCAGAAGCTGATGTTGCACGACCAGGCTCGTCAAAGATCCGTCTGAAGGTTGACACGAATTCTGCATAGTTGTTAATCAGAGGGTCGGCACGTTCCCACAGAGGAGACACCCAACTCAAAGCAGATCCAGAAAGTAGAGAGATGATGTAGGCAACCTTGGATCTTGACGTGGGGAAATTATGTGACAACAATTCAAACTGGATTTCACATTGGTTGAGAAACCCACGACATAACTTTGGGCTGCCATCATACTTGCTTGGCACGGGCAGGTGCAGACGTGACACTGGAGCTGATGCAGCCGGCATAGAAGGACTCACAGTACTGGCAGGTGCTGGAGTAACAGGAACTGTAGAAGTGTGTACACTAGGCAGGGATTGCTGTAGTGTATCTATCCGGGAGGACATCCCTTGCAGGAACTGGAACATCTGCTGCTGCGCAGCCTCTTGACCATCCAAACGGGAGACCAGATTTTGCAAGGCCTCTGACCCCACACTCCGTCCACCATCCGAGTCCATCGATCCTGAACTTACTGTCAGACTTGGTTTTGTCTGTGTCCCCGGAGGGGGCGCTAGTGGGTCAGTGGAGGTGGATGGGAGAAAACGAGGAGGCTGGATTATGTTTCTGTGCATGAGCGCAATGATATTTATTAGACAGATGGTTCACAAAACGGCAGCAGAAAATAACAGTAGGAAATGCAAATGTCAATTATACAGCGTGGCAGCTGAAAGTCTATGGTAACAGAATGAATAGTGACTGATGAAATGATAACCGGTAGTGATGATAACAGATGAGTGATAACTTGGCAGAGAATATTCTGGTATGGGAACCAGAGCAGATTAAAACATGGAACCAGCAGAGATGGTGTTGTATGGCAAACCTGGTAGCAGAGGCAGGAGTCTGACTATGTCCACAGTGCAGGTGATGAGGCACTGGCAGCAAGCAAGCTGTATCACAGGTGGAGAGATGGAACACACCTGGAGTCAGTCTCTACTGCTAGGCTGAAGCACACAGAGATGGTGGTGAGTGTGAAGCCTGTAGATGGAAGCAGGTATTGCTGGCGCTTGTAGTTCCACGGAGCTGTGAGAAGTAACCAGGAGTATAGAGTCTTAGGTAGATAGCCAGGAACACGGAACAGCAGGTAGGTATCCAGGTACACGGAGGAAACAGGAACCAGATCCTTACACATGAGTCGCAGGAGTGACACAAAGTTCAGGATGCCTGCAGACTGATCCTGCAGCTTCATATATACCCCTTGTTACACAGTCATTGGTGGAGTGAGGAAAAGTGGGTGCGGCCAAGCACCGGATTGGCCGCCGTATGCTGACTGCTGGAGGCTGTCATGGCGGCGCCCATGCCGCGGCCTAGCGGGAACGCGGCGTGCTACACGCCCGCTATCACAGGAGCGCTCCCAGGCCCAGGATGGCGTCTGATGGCAGAGACGCGGATGACAGATGAACGCAGGGACCCAGGACGGAGTCCGCAGCGGCGGACAGATGTCACCGTGGTGAGTCGATTCCTGACACTCTGGGACTCATCTGTTTCCAGTTACAGAATTACCTGCTTCTAGCCTAGCTTCCAGCAGAGATCAGCTTTTCTTAAAGTGCCGGTATCATTTCTGCAGATTACCTCTCACCACCGGTACTATTATTTCACCGCTCTCAAGCTCCATATATCCATCATATTTCATCGCTCTCAAGCTTCATTTATTATTTGGCTGGTTCCATCCAGCAATCCACTCCGTGCTAACATCAGTCTGGTTCCAGCCAGTACCCACAGCAGCCATTTTACCCACAGCAGCCCAGCTTTTCCTGGAACACCAGCTGGTACGATCCTGGGCTATCTCCATTGCTACAGTCGGGCCTGGTAAGGACTTTCCAACTAGAGGATAATAAGAACTGTCTCATACTACCAGAGCCCTGTGGCCCTTGCCACCCCTGTAGTACCCAGGAACTGTATTATTTCACTGCTGATTTTATGTTTTCCTTTTATTTGCTGCTGTGATACGGAGTATGTCATAATAAACATCATTGACTTTTATTCTGGTTGTCGTGGTCACGCCTTCGGGCAATTCTTCTACGTGTAACTTACATGTCTAGGGGTCTGATACAACCTCCCAGGTTCCACTACACCTCAGCCCCTACAACTGAGGCTGCCTCCCGTCAGCTCAGGCCCTCAGTTGTGACAAAAATGTTGCCAGTTAGTGGAGAGAACCCTGCGCACTGGTGATACAGACTGGCGAATCGCCATTCCTGCATGCATCTGCACATTCGTAGATCACACATGCACAATCGTGCAAGCCAGATTTGGACTACCAGTCCACTTTCAGAGAGAAAAAAGTGAAATACATTTATTTTAGCAGGAAAAAAAGCTATATATAAATACAAATTTCTTTTAATAGATCCTGTGATGGCATCAGTAATAGGACAACAATGGTATACATTATAGCACATGGTTTGAGCCGAAATTCACATTACAGTACACTCTATTAGAAGATACAAACAAAGTGCATTAACAGTAGCGCTCTCCAACCACCAAATGGAAAAATTCAACACCAGGAGTGAAACAAGTAATGAGAAAACTGATTCACCCTGGAAAAGATGGAGGGATTCTTCACCCTCCCTTCGCTTAGGTCTGTGTCAACGGCAGCAATCACTTCTCTCTCTTGATCACAGACCTACTAAGGAAAATCTCCAAAGCCTCAGAAAAAAATCCGTAATGGATCAGGATGTGTTTACTTCTCACCACGCATCCTAAATCACTTTAAAGAGAAAGATACATAGTGTAGCAGTCCTTAAAAACAAAAGTAGTTTTATTCCACAGACCGCACTTACAAGACAATGATTAAAAACAGGCACATAGAATCAACTCCTATGGACATATCACCAAGATGACATCCTTCCTCCTCCGGGAACTCCTGCAACACCAGCTGGACACGGTGTGTGTGGAAGCCAGGTTCCGGATCCACAGCTTCCACCAAAAACAAGGAGGATCCTTCAGAGTAGATGGAGAAAAGTCCACGGGTTGTAAATGGCAAGCGAAGCTCAACGCGTATCGGACATATAGTCCTTCATCAGGAGCATGCATTCGCTTGTTTAAAAACTATACTTATACCCTATACACAGCTGGAGATGATTACCGCTAACCGGCAATTTCCAGTATCTTCATTTCCGTTTTGGTCACCTGACCGGAAACGGAAACTACGTTTGCGGTTCATATGCGTTCCACGCGGTATTTTTCATCGCGGCTGCGTTCCACTCCACATCCTTATGCGGTCCACGGATCTCCGGACTCAGAAACAGTCTCTATGTTGCAATCCTCTAGCAAACAGTCCAAATTGTCCAATAGGTACCACAAGCCCCATTTGGAGCAAGGTCATGAAGGAAAAAAGAGAAGATACATTTACCAGAACAATAAAAAATTAAAATATAGTGAAATAAAAAAAGTGAATAAAAAAAGTGAATAAAAGGTGAGTGAATATACAAAGTCATATTGGAGAGAGAGGAATAGTGAAGGCGGAGGGAATTTATTCCAAGAAACATTTTAATTCGAACTCACCGTTTAGACCCCTGGGTACCAGGGTGCCCAAACGGTGAATCCACTGCATCTCCGCCCTCGCCAATC
Organism: Pseudophryne corroboree; assembly: GCF_028390025.1. Lineage (NCBI taxonomy): Eukaryota > Metazoa > Chordata > Amphibia > Anura > Myobatrachidae > Pseudophryne > Pseudophryne corroboree. Next base: position 6,655,998 of record NC_086445.1, on the reverse strand, counting down.
TCCTCTCTAGGTCTCTTGTCCTCCATTTTGGTATAACCGTCTGGATGCCACAAAAAGACTTTAGGAAACACTCCTTTGACTCATGAACTTTTTTGAAATGGGCTGAGACAGTGTGGGTTTCTAACCCCTTTCTTATGTTATAGACGTGTTCGGCCCACCTCACCTTCACACATCTCCCTGTCCTTCCAACATAAAATAAACCACATGTACACTCTAGGATGTATACCACATTCTTAGTGTGACATGTGATAAATTCCCTGATAGGAAAAGATTTCCCATTTACCATGAATTCTGTGATCTTTCTTATTGGTGATTTTACAGTCTTACACATAAGGCAGGCACCACAACGGTGAAAGCCCTTTGTCCTTATGCTTTGTCTTAAATCGGTTTCCAGACTACTCCTTACTAACTGGTTCTTTAAAGAGGGGGCTCTTCTATACACAAAAGAGGGGCCTTCTGGTAATAAGGAGCCTAAGACCGGATCCTGTTTAAGTATATTCCAATTCTCACGAAAGACCCGTTCTATACCTTTAAACGACTGATTATATTGGCTAATAAAAGCCCACTTATATTTCTCATCTTTGGGACCCAAATTGGTTTTGGTTTTTAACAGGGTCTCTCTCTCTACTTTAGAGATTTTACTTCTGGCTTGAGCTAATGCGTTAGAAGAGTATCCCTTTTTCAAAAATCTACTTGCTACTTCATCAAGCTGTTGTTCACACTCTTGTACATCGGTGCAATTCCTCTTTATCCTCGCAAATTGGCTGAATGGAATACCATCCAGCCAATTTGCATGGTGCTGGCTTGTACGATCTATGAAACTATTTGAATCTGTCAGCTTCCTATATGTCCTGGTGTGGACCCTCCCATCGGAGACATAGATGCCCAGATCCAAAAAAGACACTTCTTTCTTATCACTTGTGAAAACCAATTGAATAGACATGTCATTCAAATTTAAATCTTCGCAAAAAGCATTTAAAGAGTCATCATCCCCTGGCGAGGGCGGAGATGCAGTGGATTCACCGTTTGGGCACCCTGGTACCCAGGGGTCTAAACGGTGAGTTCGAATTAAAATGTTTCTTGGAATAAATTCCCTCCGCCTTCACTATTCCTCTCTCTCCAATATGACTTTGTATATTCACTCACCTTTTATTCACTTTTTTTATTCACTTTTTTTATTTCACTATATTTTAATTTTTTATTGTTCTGGTAAATGTATCTTCTCTTTTTTCCTTCATGACCTTGCTCCAAATGGGGCTTGTGGTACCTATTGGACAATTTGGACTGTTTGCTAGAGGATTGCAACATAGAGACTGTTTCTGAGTCCGGAGATCCGTGGACCGCATAAGGATGTGGAGTGGAACGCAGCCGCGATGAAAAATACCGCGTGGAACGCATATGAACCGCAAACGTAGTTTCCGTTTCCGGTCAGGTGACCAAAACGGAAATGAAGATACTGGAAATTGCCGGTTAGCGGTAATCATCTCCAGCTGTGTATAGGGTATAAGTATAGTTTTTAAACAAGCGAATGCATGCTCCTGATGAAGGACTATATGTCCGATACGCGTTGAGCTTCGCTTGCCGTTTACAACCCGTGGACTTTTCTCCATCTACTCTGAAGGATCCTCCTTGTTTTTGGTGGAAGCTGTGGATCCGGAACCTGGCTTCCACACACACCGTGTCCAGCTGGTGTTGCAGGAGTTCCCGGAGGAGGAAGGATGTCATCTTGGTGATATGTCCATAGGAGTTGATTCTATGTGCCTGTTTTTAATCATTGTCTTGTAAGTGCGGTCTGTGGAATAAAACTACTTTTGTTTTTAAGGACTGCTACACTATGTATCTTTCTCTTTAAAGTGATTTAGGATGCGTGGTGAGAAGTAAACACATCCTGATCCATTACGGATTTTTTTCTGAGGCTTTGGAGATTTTCCTTAGTAGGTCTGTGATCAAGAGAGAGAAGTGATTGCTGCCGTTGACACAGACCTAAGCGAAGGGAGGGTGAAGAATCCCTCCATCTTTTCCAGGGTGAATCAGTTTTCTCATTACTTGTTTCACTCCTGGTGTTGAATTTTTCCATTTGGTGGTTGGAGAGCGCTACTGTTAATGCACTTTGTTTGTATCTTCTAATAGAGTGTACTGTAATGTGAATTTCGGCTCAAACCATGTGCTATAATGTATACCATTGTTGTCCTATTACTGATGCCAGCATCGCAGTGGGGTAATCACAACTGTGCACCTCCGGAGCAGAGCTGAATAGCTTACCCCTGCTGCTGGATGAAAGAAATTATAATCTCTTATCTTCTTTCGTCCAGCAGCAGGGGTAAGCGATTCAGCTCTGCTCCGGAGGTGCACAGTTGTGATTACCTCACTGCGATGTCGGCACCTGCAATCTCTATCTAATTTCAATGTCCGTGCCTCCAACCAACCTTCCTTAGTCTCATTTGGCTCCTCTCCCAGCACACCACAGTGACTGATGGTGCAGGAGAGGAGACTTTGGTGAATGCGCTGGAGCTCCGGCACCCGGCAGCTGTCCAATGTGCTCAGTCTGACATGGCCTGGGCCGGAAGCAGCTGGCGTCACATGTTAAACTGCCCTGTAATGGGGTCCCCTGCGGAGAGCAGCCTGTGTCGGGTGGACGGGTAGCCGCAGCAGAGCGTGCGTGACGTCACTCACTGAGCCTTCCTGAGTCTGGTGCACAATGTCGGGCCGGCCCTGCGCTTATGATCGTTGCGCGGGACCTGGCCATCCATCCCGGCGCCGGTATGTTTAGGGGGGGCGTTCGCCCTAATCGCCCCCCGCTAAATCCGCCACTGTCCCATAAGGGGTGTTAGTTTATGAACTAGCGTATGCAGAAGCGTGGAAAAAGCGGCCCACGGTGGGTCAGTATGTGCCCCCGTTGCCACAGTCCCACTGGGGGGCAAGGAGCCCCCAGAACCAGAGCCCACAGCTGCTATAATCTCCTCATATGTGCCTGTGGCTTCAGCAACACCGGCAGTGTGTTCCGCCCCAGAACCGTTACCCTCAGAAGCAGACACGATGTAACTTGTAGTATCAGGTAACACAGTACAATTATCAGCAGCACTATACCTCTAAACCCAAACCCCTGCGCAGAGTAGTCAGCACCAGCAGAGATAAAGGAGAGATAAAAGAGAGATATGGTGACTAAATCACAGAGAAAAATACGTAATACAGTATATCTTTGTGAAAATCCTATATTAGATAAAACCTTACGCACCAAGCCCCCTCAGGTTATGGAATATAGGGATAGCAAGTTGAGTGAAAGACACGAGATGACACCACTCAGCAAGCTAATGCACACACAGATAGTCACAGTTTGTACAATGCAGAGGTTATTACTGACAATAATACTGCACTGGACTAGCTTACACAGCTATATAACAATAGATATAACAGTACACAGTAAGAACTGGATGTATATCACAGGGTAATTGTACTATAAACCCCTGACTAAATGCACTCTTTCTTACTAACACTGACTAAAAAGGCAGGTAGAATACTTAAGTGTCATGTAAAGTCACAGCACTGGCAACCAGGCGGCTTTACATAGGAGGATTTGCCCAAGCAGTCCCAGGAACAGTGAGCTGAGGGATAATGGCGCCGCAGACACTGACAGGGAGTGAGGAAAACACAGATATGCAGCTCCAGAGCGGGAACATTTGCGGGAAATGGCGCCCTGGGGCTGGGGGAGGGGCTTCAGGTCTAAGCCTTATCCCCCTTGCTGGCAAAACCACCGGGTACTGTGGGCGATATAAGAAATGGTTTAGAGAGAAAACCTGACCTGCGCCCATGCCCTGGTGATCTAGTGGGATCGCCTGTACTGCCACAGTGTCCACCGCCAGCGCACGCCGCCCGCCTCCCACTGACCGCGTCGGATCGCGATAAAGACCGGGTACCGCGAGCGGGACCCACTTACCACCTTCCCGAAGCGCGGCCACGTGATCCTGGAGAGCTTCAGCCGTGTGTGCCCAACATGAAGAAACCGGAGCCTCTGCTGTAGGTACCCGGCAACCAGGGCTCGGGAGTGTACAGCGCCGCTGGGGAGAGCTGGAGCTGCAGCAGAGAATGTCACAAGACATTTACCACCGCTGCTGCCCTTGAAGTCTACACTTTTTACCTCATAAAAAGCTTTTCTCAGGCCTCTGTTATGTGCCTGCTTACTGCAGCACCAACTTACAAACTGAGCTCCTGTTCTGGGAGGTGGGGTTATAGAGGAGGAGGCGCTGTGCATTCTGGGAACAGTCAAAGCTTTGAGTCTGTTGGTGCCTCGGATCAAGATCCTACTCTACACCCCATTGTTCAGACTTGTGGAGCCCAGTGTACCCCGCAGCAGAAAGGCCATTCAAGCCTATACATCTGCCTACGATATAGGCAAAGGAGGGGGAATGCACCTGACTCAAGCGCAGTGGAGAATGATTTCAACGTTGTGCAAGGTTCTGCAACCCTTTGAACTTGCCACACGTGAAGTCAGTTCAGACACTGCCAGCCTGAGTCAGGTCATTCCCCTCATCAGGCTTTTGCAGAAGAAGCTGGAGACATTGAAGGAGGAGCTAAAACAGAGCGATTCCACTAGGCATGTGGGACTTGTGGATGGAGCCCTTAATTCGCTTAACCAGGATTCACGCGTGGTCAATCTGTTGAAATCAGAGCACTACATTTTGGCCACCGTGCTCGATCCTAGATTTAAAGCCTTCGTTGTATCCCGCTTTCCGGCAGACACAAGTCTGCAGAGGTTCAAAGACCTGCTGGTGAGACACTTGTCAAGTCAAGCAGAACGTGATCCGTCAACAGCTCCTCCTTCACATTCTCCCGCAACTGGGGGTGCGAGGAAAAGGCTAAGAATTCCGAGCCCACCCGCTGGCGGTGATGCAGGGCAGTCTGGAGCGAGTGCTGACATATGGTCCGGACTGAAGGACCTGCCAACAATTACTGACATGTCGTCTACTGTCACTGCATATGATTCTGTCACCATTGAAAGAATGGTGGAGGATTATATGAGTGACCGCATCCAAGTAGGCACGTCAGACAGTCCGTACGTATACTGGCAGGAAAAAGAGGCAATTTGGAGGCCCTTGCACAAACTGGCTTTATTTTACCTAAATTGCCCCCCCTCCAGTGTGTATTCCGAAAGAGTGTTTAGTGCCGCCGCTCACCTTGTCAGTGATCGGCGTATGAGGTACCTTCCAGAAAATGTGGAGAAGATGTTCATCAAAATTAATTATAATAAATTCCTCGGTGGAGATATTTACCAGCAATTGCCTCCAGAAAGTACACAGGGACCTGAGATGGTGGACTCCAGTGGGAACAAATTAATAATCTGTGAGGAGGGGAATGTACACAGTGAAAGGGGTGAGGAATCGGACGATGAGGAGGAGGTGGACATCTTGCCTCTGTAGAGCCAGTTTGTGCAAGGAGAGATTGATTGCTTCTTTTTTGGCGGGGGCCCAAACCAACCAGTCCTTTCAGTCACAGTCGTGTGGCAGACCCTGTCGCTGAAATGATGGGTTTGTTAAAGTGTGCATGTCCTGTTTATACAACATAAGGGTGGGTGGGAGGGCCCAAGGACAATTCCATCTTGCACCTCTTTTTTCTTTGCATCATGTGATGTTTGGGGACTATTTTTTGAAGTGCCATCCTGTCTGACACTGCAGTGCCACTCCTAGATGGGCCAGGTGTTTGTGTCGGCCACTTGTGTCGCTTAGCTTAGTCACACAGCGAGCTCGGTGCACCTTTTTTTTTCTTTGCATCATGTGCTGTTTGGGGACAATTATTTTAATCTGCCATCCTGCCTGACACTGCAGTGCCACTCTTAGATGGGCCAGGTGTTTGTGTCGGCCACTTGTGTCGCTTAGCTTAGCCATCCAGCGACCTCGGTGCAAATTTTAGGACTAAAAATAATATTGTGAGGTGTTCAGAATAGACTGGAAATGAGTGGAAATTATGGTTATTGAGGTTAATAATACTATGGGATCAAAATGACCCCCAAATTCTATGATTTAAGCTGTTTTTGAGTTTTTTTTTAAAACAACACCCGAATCCAAAACACACCCGAATCCGACAAAATCCGAAAGGTAGGTTTTGCCAAAACGCGTCCGAATCCAAAACACGGCCGCGGAACCGAATCCAAAACCAAAACACGAAAAATGCCAGCTGCACATCTCTAATTTTATGCTATCCTAGTACAATAAATTCTGTTGTGTATTTATACAAAATAAATATATCAAATGCTCATTTATTGTTACACACTCATATAATGTACTATGTGTGCATCTATCACATGGTATTAGTGTACACATTATTTATATAGAGTTACTCCGCAGGCATATATATAATATATATAATGTGTCTCCTATTATAACAAGGATAGTGTCTATGTATATCTCTGTGCTGTGTAATAATGAGGGGGATAGAGAATGGAGAGTGAGACACGTGAGAGATCACATGACTGAGGTCACATGACAGAGGTCACATGACTGCAGTCACAGGACATGATACAATGTAACACTCACTTCTCTCCGGACGCTGCAGACATGACACACAGGTATCTCTGGCTGTGACAGGGGTGTGTGGCCCCTGGCAGGGAGGAGTGTGGCCCCTGGTGTCAGGACCCTGGCAGGGAGTAGTGTGGCCCCCTGGTGTCAGGACCCTGGGAGGGAGAAGTGTGGCCCCCTGGTGTCAGGACCCTGGCAGGGAGAGTTGTGGCCCCCTGGTGTCAGGACCCTGGCAGGGAGAGGTGTGGCCCCCTGGTGTCAGGACCCTGTCAGGGAGAAGTGTGGCCCCCTGGTGTCAGGACCCTGTCAGGGAGAGGTGTGGCCCCCTGGTGTCAGGACCCTGTCAGGGAGAAGTGTGGCCCCCTGGTGTCAGGACCCTGGCAGGGAGAGGTGTGGCCCCCTGGTGTCAGGACCCTGGCAGGGAGAGGTGTGGCCCCCTGGTGTCAGGACCCTTGGAGGGAGAAGTGTGGCCCCCTGGTGTCAGGACCCTGGGAGGGAGAAGTGTGGCCCCTGGTGTCAGGACCCTGGCAGGGAGAAGTGTGGCCCCTGGTGTCAGGACCCTGGGACGGAGAAGTGTGGCCCCTGGTGTCAGGACCCTGGCAGGGAATAGTGTGGCCCCCTGGTGTCAGGACCCTGGCAGGAAGTAGTGTGGCCCCCTGGTGTCAGGACCCTTGCAGGGAGAAGTGTGGCCCCCTGGTGTCAGGACCCTGGCAGGGAGAAGTGTGGCCACTGGTGTCAGGACCCTGGCAGGGAATAGTGTGGCCCCCTGGTGTCAGAACCCTGGCAGGGAATAGTGTGGCCCCCTGGTGTCAGGACCCTGGCAGGGAGTAGTGTGGCCCCCTGGTGTCAGGACCCTGGGAGGGAGAAGTGTGGCCCCTGGTGTCAGGACCCTGTCAGAGAGTAGTGTGGCCCCCTGGTGTCAGTACCCTGGCAGGGAGAATTGTGGCCCCCTGGTGTCAGGACCCTGGGAGGGAGAAGTGTGGCCCCTGGTGTCAGGACCCTGGCAGGGAGGAGTGTGGCCCCTGGTGTCAGGACCCTGGCAGGGAATAGTGTGGCCCCCTGGTGTCAGAACCCTGGCAGGGAATAGTGTGGCCCCCTGGTGTCAGAACCCTGGCAGGGAGGAGTGTGGCCCCTGGTGTCAGGACCCTGGCAGGGAGTAGTGTGGCCCCTGGTGTCAGGACCCTGGCAGGGAGTAGTGTGGCCCCCTGGTGTCAGGACCCTGGGAGGGAGAAGTGTGGCCCCCTGGTGTCAGTACCCTGGCAGGGAGAATTGTGGCCCCCTGGTGTCAGGACCCTGGCAGGGAGAGGTGTGGCCCCCTGGTGTCACGACCCTGGCAGGCAGAGGTGTAGCCCCCTGGTGTCAGGACCCTGGCAGGGAGAGGTGTGGCCCCCTGGTGTCAGGACCCATGGAGGGAGAAGTGTGGCCCCTGGTGTCAGGACCCTGGCAGGGAGGAGTGTGGCCCCTGATGTCAGGACCCTGGCAGGGAATAATGTGGCCCCCTGGTGTCAGGACCCTGGCAGGGAGTAGTGTGGCCCCCTGGTGTCAGGACCCTGGCAGGGAGAAGTGTGGCCCCCTGGTGTCAGGACCCTGGCAGGGAGAAGTGTGGCCCCCTGGTGTCAGGACCCTGTCAGGGAGTAGTGTGGCCCCCTTGTGTCAGGACCCTGTCAGGGAGTAGTGTGGCCTCCTGGTGTCAAGACCCTGGCAGGCTGTAGTGTGGCCCCTGGTGTCAGGACCCTGGCAGGCTGTAGTGTGGCCCCCTGGTGTCAGGACCCTGTCAGGGAGTGGTGTGGCCCCCTGGTGTCAGGACCCTGGCAGGGAGAATTGTGGCCCCTGGTGTCAGGACCCTGTCAGAGAGTAGTGTGGCCCCCTGGTGTCAGGACCCTGGCAGGGAGAGGTGTGCCCCCCTGGTGTCAGGACCCTGGCAGGCAGAGGTGTGGCCCCCTGGTGTCAGGACCCTGGCAGGGAGAGGTGTGGCCCCTGGTGTCAGGACCCATGGAGGGAGAAGTGTGGCCCCTGGTGTCAAGACCCTGGCAGGGAGGAGTGTGGCCCCTGGTGTCAGGAACCTGGCAGGGAATAATGTGGCCCCTGGTGTCAGGACCATGGCAGGGAGTAGTGTGGCCCCCTGGTGTCAGGACCCTGGCAGGGAGAAGTGTGGCCCCCTGGTGTCAGGACCCTGGCAGGGAGAAGTGTGGCCCCCTGGTGTCAGGACCATGGCTGGGAGAAGTGTGGCCTCCTGGTGTCAGGACCCTTGAATGGATAAGTGTGGCCCCTACTGTCGGGAGATATGTGGCCCAAGAGGGAAATGAGAGGCCCTGTGTGTTGTAGGAGGTAAGAACGTGGCCCTGGTGTAGATGTATACTGGGAGGGTTTGTATTTTCCTCTGGCTGTCCGCGTGTGGTCTCATAGCTGTAGTGTGTTTGGGGGAAATAAATGTGGGGTGTTGGTTTGTGACCTGAGAGAGAGGTGTCATCCCCGTGTGTATGAGTATCCCAAAAGGAGACGTGTGACCCTTGTATGTCTATGCCTCTCAAGAGGGAGATGTGTGGCCCTTGGATGTCTATGTCTCTCAGGAGGGAGATGTGTGGCCCTTGGATGTCTATGTCTCTCAAGAGGGCGATGTGTGGCCCTTGGATGTCTATGTCTCTCAGGAGGAAGATGTGTGGCCCTCCGGTGCCTGTGTGGCCCTCGAGTGTCTGTGTGTTCTTGGAGGGAGATGTGTGGCCCTCGAGTGTCTGTGTGTTCTGGGAGGGAGATGTGTGTCCCTCAGGTGTCTGTGTGGCCCTCAGGTGTCTGTGTTGAGTTGATAGTAAGACACAACATGGAATTTCCCTGAGGATCTGTGTCGCTCCTTCTTCCAGGATCCTGCTGCCCCTGACACTTGGTGTTCTGCTGACTGTACCGACACAAGGAGTGTACCTGGAGCCAGACCAGAGTCTCAGGTGGGAGTAATATAATATACTGTATATTATCTGAGCAGGTTCTGTATGCGCCGTATGTAAGAGTCAGATGGTATCAGTCTGTATTAGTATGCTCTGTTTATGTGTGTGTATGTATATGTATATATATATATATATATATATATATATATATATATATATATATATATATATATATATATATATACACACTGTATATTATCTGAGCAGGTTCTGTATGCGCCGTGTGTAAGAGTCAGATGGTATCAGTCTGTAATAGTAGGCTCTGTGTATGTGTACATATATATATATATATACACACTGTATATTATCTGAGCAGGTTCTGTATGCGCCGTGTGTAAGAGTCAGATGGTATCAGTCAGTATTAGTAGGCTCTGTATATATATATATATATATATATATATATATATATATATATATATATATATATATATATATATATATACATATATATATATATATATATATATATATATATATATATATATACACACTGTATATTATCTGAGCAGGTTCTGTATGCGCCGTGTGTAAGAGTCAGATGGTATCAGTCAGTATTAGTAGGCTCTGTGTAACGAGGGCCAACGCGGGTGTAACGAGAAGCGCCGCTGGTTGCTACGGCAACCGTGACGCGGACCCGGCACCGCGTCTCTTCCTGGAGACGCCGGAGGTCTTCCGGCGGCTCCCGCGACTGACGGCGTCCGGCCCGCCTTCCTCTCACGTGCAGGACTCACCGGGTGCTATTTAGGTAAGAGGGTTTGCTTCTCACACTGTTCACGTCTTGACAAAGGGGTTTAAGGACCCCGAAACGTTGGTTTACCGTGACCATTGTTTGTAATGCTTTGATCTAATACACGTTTGATTCATTCAACGCCGGAGTGCCGCTGCCTTTTTGTTTCCTATTTTGATGCACCTTTCGCTGCGGAGGGCACCCGGATATACATAAGCACATCAGAGTGCGGGGCATTCTTGTTTTGAATAAATATATATATTAAAAAAAAAAAAATATATATATATATATCTGTATATTATCTGAGCAGGTTCTGTATTCGCCGTGTGTAAGAGTCAGATGGTATCAGTCAGTATTAGTAGGCTCTGTATACAGTGGCGTAACTAGAAAATTTTTCTCCCCCAAGCCAAAAAATTCTTCGGCGCCCCCCCCCCCCCCCCATACCCCCCATAATTGTCACTAGTAAAGGGACAAATATGCGCGCCAAAAAGGTGTGTGGCTTCGTTGAAATGGGCGTGGCTTCACATAAAGGGGCGTGGCATTGCAGGAAAAGACTACCTTATACCCCAGTTTTGCAACCTGCACGCCCAGACGTTAGCCACCGCAGGAAAGAAAAATAATCCTGATTCATGCCCCTTACATTATTTGTCATTTTTCCTCCTTGTAGTAATGCCCAGTATACATTATTCCACATACTGCAATGGCCCTTACACATTATGCCACACACAATAATGCACATGACACAATATGCACACACTGTAATGCCCCCGACACATTATGCCACACACCGTAATGCCTGTGACACATTATGACAGGAATCGCAATGCCCGTTATACATTATGCTACACACTGCAATGCCCCTGATACATTATAGCACATACAATGTCTGTGACACAGTATGACACACACCACAATGATCCTGAGACATTATACCACATACCACAATGCCCGTGATATAGTATACAACACACCGTAATGCCTGACACATTATGACACACACCGCAATGTCCGTGATACATTATGCCACACACCGTAATGCCCATTACACATTAAGTTCTACAGTAAGGCTTCTAATTACTTTTAAATTACCTGCTCGTTGCCAGGGGTTTCATGCTCTTGGTTCCATGCACGGTGCCAGGGGTTTTCATGCTCAGGGTGTCATGCTCGTTGCCAGGAGTTTCATGCACTGGGTGTCATGCTCGTTGCCAGCGGTTTCATGCTCTTGGTTCCATGCACGGTGCCAGGGGTTTTCATGCTCAGGGTGTCATGCTCGTTGCCAGGGGTTTCATGCACTGGGTGTCATGCTCGTTGCCAGGGGTTTCATGCACTGGGTGTCATGCTTGTTGCTAGGGGGTAGTGCTTGTTGCTAGGGCAGTGCTCCCAGTGCCACATATGCCCCCAGTGCCAGATATTCCCTTACAGTGCCAGGTAAATGCCCCCAGTGCCAGATATTCCCCCACAGTGCCAGGTACATGCCCCCAGTGCCAAATATACCCCCCCCCCCAGTGCCACATATGCCCCCTCAGTGCCTGCTCCCCCCAGTGCCAAATATTCCCCCACAGTTCCACATATGCCCCCTCAGTGCCTGCTCCCCCCAGTGCCAGGTATATGCCCCCAGTGCCAGATATTCCCCCACAGTGCCACATATGCCCCCTCAGTGCCTGCTCCCCCCAGTGCCAGATATTCCCCCACAGTGCCAGGTATATGCCCCCAGTGCCAGATATTCCCCCACAGTGCCAGGTATATGCCCCCAGTGCCAGATATTCCCCCACAGTGCCAGGTATATGCCCCCAGTGCCAGATATTCCCTCACAGTGCCAGGTATATGCCCCCAGTGCCATATATATTCCCCCACAGTGCCAGATATTCCCCCACAGTGCCATATATTCCCCCACAGTGCCTGCTCCCCCCCCCCCCCCCCGCTCCTTTGTGTTGGAGGGACAAGGAGCGCACAGCGCGCGCCTCTCCCGTGTCCCTCCTGGCTCTCCGGCCGGTCTAATAAAGGAAGTGCCGGTTCGTGAGCCAATCAGAGCTCACGAACGGCACTTCCTTTATTAGACCGGCCGGAGAGCCAGGGAGGGACACAGGAGAGGCGCGCGCTGTGCGCTCCGTAGTGATGTGCACCGGAAATTTTTCGGGTTTTGTGTTTTGGTTTTGGGTTCGGTACCGCGGCCATGTTTTGGTTTCGGACGCATTTTGGCAAAATCTTACCGAAAAATTTTTGTCGGATTCGGGTGTGTTTTGGATTCGGGTGTTTTTTTAAAAAAACCCTCAAAAACAGCTTAAATCATAGAATTTGGGGGTCATTTTGATCCCATAGTATTATTAACCTCAATAACCATAATTTCCACTCATTTCCAGTCTATTCTGAACACCTCACACCTCACAATATTATTTTTAGTCCTAAAATTTGCACCGAGGTCGCTGGATGGCTAAGCTAAGCGACACTAGTGGCCGACACAAACACCTGGCCCATCTAGGAGTGGCACTGCAGTGTCAGGCAGGATGGCCCTTCCAAAAAATACTCCCCAAACAGCACATGATGCAAAGAAAAAAAAGAGGCGCACCAAGGTCGCTGTGTGACTAAGCTAAGCGACCGACACAAACACCTGGCCCATCTAGGAGTGGCACTGCAGTGTCAGGCAGGATGGCCCTTCCAAAAAATACTCCCCAAACAGCACATGATGCAAAGAAAAAAAAGAGGCGCACCAAGGTCGCTGTGTGACTAAGCTAAGCGACCGACACAAACACCTGGCCCATCTAGGAGTGGCACTGCAGTGTCAGGCAGGATGGCACTTCAAAAAAATTGTACCCAAACAGCACATGATGCAAAGAAAAAAAGAGGCGCAATGAGGTAGCTGTGTGACTAAGCTAAGCGACCCAAGTGGCCGACACAAACACCTGGCCCATCCAGGAGTGGCACTGCAGTGTCAGACAGGATGGGACTTCAAAAAAATAGTCCCCAAACAGCACATGATGCAAAGAAAAAAAGAGGCGCACCAAGGTCGCTGTGTGACTAAGCTAAGCGACCGACACAAACACCTGGCCCATCTAGGAGTGGCACTGCAGTGTCAAGACAGGATGGCACTTCAAAAAAATAGTCCCCAAACAGCACATGATGCAAAGAAAAAAAGAGGCGCACCAAGGTCGCTGTGTGACTAAGCTAAGCGACACAAGTGGCCGACACAAACACCTGGCCCATCTAGGAGTGGCACTGCAGCGTCAAGACAAGATGGCACTTCAAAAAAATTGTCCCCAAACAGCACATGATGCAAAGAAAAAAAGAGGCGCACCACAGGTATAGAATGTAGATGGATAGTATACTTAATGACGACACAGAGGTAGGTACAGCAGTGGCCTTCCGTACCGTACTGCTATATATAGTATACTGGTGGTCACTGTGTCAGCAAACTGCAAAACTAAAATGCACCACAGGTATAGAATGTAGATGAATAGTATACTTAATGACGACACAGAGGTAGGTACAGCAGTGGCCTTCCGTACCGTACTGCTATATATAGTATACTGGTGGTCACTGTGTCAGCAAACTGCAAAACTAAAATGCACCACAGGTATAGAATGCAGATGGATAATATACTTAATGACGACACAGAGGTAGGTACAGCAGTGGCCTTCCGTACCGTACTGCTATATATAGTATACTGGTGGTCACTGTGTCAGCAAACTGCAAAACTAAAATGCACCACAGGTATAGAATGTAGATGGATAGTATACTTAATGACGACACAGAGGTAGGTACAGCAGTGGCCTTCCGTACCGTACTGCTATATATAGTATACTGGTGGTCACTGTGTCAGCAAACTGCAAAACTAAAATGCACCACAGGTATAGAATGTAGATGGATAGTATACTTAATGGTCAGAAACGTGTCAGGATGCATTTGTGAGCCGGGAGGAGGCGCAGGCGTGGTCACTAGTCTCATGTACGTCCTGCTGTTAGTCTCCGGAGTTATGCACTATGAGAGGGGAGGGATGAGCCGCAGGTGGGTGGGTTAGTGATATTCGCCGTCGGAACTCCTCAGGATCTCACCACTATACCTAGAAGGACCAGTTAAGTCACAACTAAACCACCAAGGATGGTTTATTGTTTGCTAATAATAGTTAAAGGAAGAGTTATGGGTAAACTCTTAGTCTAGGAGTCTATTGAGTGTGTGCTGCAGCCTGCGGCGTCCCGCACAGCTGCTGACAGTCGTTTTGTCCTTGGTAAATTCAATTCCGTGTTGAAAAAAATATATAAAGATAAAAATATAAACAAAAAAAAGAAATAAAAAAATATATATAAACAAAAACACAGTCTTGGGTTTCTTCACGGTGGGAGTGTATAGGGTTAAGCAGGGAAAAGTAGGTTGCTCCAGACTGGTCTTTCTCTCTAGGCTCCGCTTCTCATGGTGTGTCCTGGTACAGACACACCTGGAAGCCGGAGGGTTCGAGAGGCTGACCTGCCTAGGGTGAGGGGGAGACTCTGTCAGCGCTCTACGGAGCAGCTTCAAGAGTGACACCCGCCGCATACGGAGACTCACCTTCTGTTTTCTCCTGTTTCCCCGCTGCACCTCGTCTCCGACTTCTTCTCTTTCCTTCTGTTGCTAGGCAGCTGGCAACAGGCTCACTGCATCGAGGGACTAAGGGGAGAAGAAGCGAACTCACCTGCGTGCAGAGTGGATTGGGCTTCTTAGGCTACTGGACATTAGCTCCAGAGGGACCGATCACAGGCCCAGCCATGGATAGGTCCCAGAGCCGCGCCGCCGGCCCCCTTACAGAGCCAGAAGACAGAAGAGGTCCGGAAAATCGGCGGCAGAAGACGTCCTCCCTTCAACAAGGTAGCGCACAGCACTGCAGCTGTGCGCCATTGCTCTCAGCACACTTCACACTCCGGTCACTGAGGGTGCAGGGCGCTGGGGGGGGGCGCCCTGAGACGCAATAAAAACACCTTAGATGGCAAAAAATACATCACATATAGCTCCTGGGCTATATGGATGAATTTAACCCCTGCCAGAATACACAGAAAAACGGGAGATAAGGCCGCCGAGAAGGGGGCGGAGCCTATCTCCTCAGCACACTGGCGCCATTTTCCCTCACAGCTCCGTTGGAGGGAAGCTCCCTGGCTCTCCCCTGCAGTCACTACACTACAGAAAGGGTTAAAAAAGAGAGGGGGGCACTAATTACGCGCAGTATTAAAAATACAGCAGCTATAAGGGGAAAAACACTTATATAAGGTTATCCCTGTATATATATATATAGCGCTCTGGTGTGTGCTGGCAAACTCTCCCTCTGTCTCCCCAAAGGGCTAGTGGGGTCCTGTCCTCTATCAGAGCATTCCCTGTGTGTGTGCTGTGTGTCGGTACGTTTGTGTCGACATGTATGAGGAGAAAAATGATGTGGAGACGGAGCAGATTGCCTGTAATAGTGATGTCACCCCCTAGGGGGTCGACACCTGAGTGGATGAACTGTTGGAAGGAATTACGTGACAGTGTCAGCTCTGTATAAAAGACAGTGGTTGACATGAGACAGCCGGCTACTCAGCTTGTGCCTGTCCAGACGTCTCATAGGCCGTCAGGGGCTCTAAAGCGCCCGTTACCTCAGATGGCAGATATAGACGCCGACACGGATACTGACCCCAGTGTCGACGGTGAAGAGACAAATGTGACTTCCAGTAGGGCCACACGTTACATGATTGAGGCAATGAAAAACATTTCTGATAATACGAGTACCACCAAAAAGGGGTATTATGTTCGGTGAGGAAAAACTACCTGTAGTTTTCCTGAATCTGAGAAATTAAATGAGGTGTGTGATGATACGTGGGTTTCCCCCGATAACAACTGATAATTTCTAAAATGTTATTGGCATTATATCCTTTCCCGCCAGAGGTTAGGGTGCATTGGGAAACACCCCCTAGGGTGGATAAAGCGCTCACACGCTTGTAAGAACAAGGGCTCTACCCTCTCCTGAGATGGCCGCCCTTAAGGATCCTGCTGATAGAAAGCAGGAGGGTATCCTAAAATGTATTTACACACATACTGGTGTTATACTGCGACCAGCAATCGCCTCAGCCTGGAGGTGCAGTGCTGGGTTGGCGTGGTCGGATTCCCTGACTGAAAATATTGATACCCTAGATAGGGACAGTATATTATTGCCTATAGAGCATTTAAAAGATGCATTTCTATATATGCGTGATGCACAGCGGAATATTTGCCGACTGGCATCAAGTCTAAGTGCGTTGTCCATTTCTGCCAGTAGAGGGTTATGGACACGACAGTGGTCAGGTGATGCGGATTCCAAACGGCATTTGGAAGTATTGCCTTATTAAGGGGAGGAGTTATTGGGGTCGGTCTTTCAGACCTGGTGGCCACGGCAACAGCTGGGAAATCCACGTTTGTACCCCAGGTCGCCTCTCAACATAAGAAGACGCCGTATTATCAGGCGCAGTCTTTTCGTGGGCAAGCGGGCAAAAGGTTCCTCATTTCTGCCCCGTGACAGAGGGAGAGGAGAAAAGGCTGCAGAAATCAGCCAGTTCCCAGGAACAGAAGCCCTCTCCCGCCTCTGCCAAGCCCTCAGTATGACGCTGGGGCTTTACAAGCAGAATCGGGCACGGTGGGGGCCCGTCTCAATGAATTTCAGCGCGCAGTGGGCTCACTCGCAAGTAGACCCCTGGATCCTTCAGGTGATATCTCAGGGGTACAAATTGGAATTCGAGACGTCTCCCCCTCGCCGTTTCCTAAAGTCGGCTTTACCGATGTCTCCTTCTGACAGGGAGGCAGTTTTGGAAGCCATTCACAAGCTGTATTCCCAGCAGGTGATAATCAAGGTACCCCTCCTGCAACAGGGAACGGGGTATTATTCCACACTGTTGTGGTACCGAAGCCGGACGGCTCGGTGAGACCGATTCTAAATCTAAAATCTTTGAACACTTACATACAGAGGTTCAAATTCAAGATTGAGTCACTCAGAGCAGTGATTGCGAACCTGGAAGAAGGGGACTACATGATGTCTCGGGACATCAAGGATGCTTACCTTCATGTCCCAATTTACCCTTCTCACCAAGGGTACCTCAGGTTTATGGTACAGAACTGTCACTATCAGTTTCAGACGCTGCCGTATGGATGGTCCACGGCACCCCGGGTCTTTACCAAGGTAATGGCCGAAATGATGATACTCCTTCGAAGGAAGGGAATTTTAGTTATCCCTTACTTGGACGATTCCCTGATAAGGGTAAGATCCAGGGAACAGTTGGAGGTCGGTGTAGCACTATCTCAGGTAGTGTTGCGGCAGCACGATTGGATTCTCAATATTCCAAAATCGCAGCTGATTCCGACGACTCGTCTTCTGTTCCTAGGGATGATCCTGGACACAGTCCAGAAAAAGGTGTTTCTCCCGGAGGAGAAAGTCAGGGAGTTATCCGAGCTAGTCGGGAACCTCCTATAACCGAGCCAAGTCTCAGTACATCAATGAAATGGTTCTGGGAAAAATGGTGGCTTCCTACGAAGCAATCCCATCAGCAGATTCCACGCGAGAACTTTCCAGTGGGACCTGCTGGACAAATGGTCCGGGTCACATCTTCAGATGCATCAGCGGATAACCCTGTCACCAAGCACAAGGGTGTCTCTCCTGTGGGGGTTGCAGAGTGCTCATCTTCTAGAGGGCCGCACATTCAGGACTGGGTCCTGGTGACCACGGATGCCAGCCTGCGAGGCTGGGGAGCAGTCACACAGGGAAGGAATTTCCAGAGCTTATGGTCAAGCCTGGAGACATCACTTCACATAAATATCCTGAAGCTAAGGGCCATTTACAATGCTCTAAGCTCAGCAAGACCTCTGCTTCAAGGTCACCCGGAGTTGATCCATTCGGACAACATCACGGCAGTCACCCACGTAAACAGTCAGGGTGACACAAGAAGCAGGAGGGCAATGGCAGAAGCTGCAAGGATTCTTCGCTGGGCGGAAAATCATGTGATAGCACTGTCAGCAGTATTCATTCCGGGAGTGGACAACTGGGAAGCAGACTTCTTCAGCAGACACGACCTCCACCCGGGAGAGTGGGGACTTCACCCAGAAGTCTTCCACATGTTTATAAAACTCGACAAGTATTGCGCCAGGTCAAGGGACCCTCAGGCAATAGCTGTGGACGCTCTGGTAACACAGTGGGTGTACCAGTCAGTGTATGTGTTCCCTCCTCTGCCTCTCATACCCAAGGTACTGAGAATTATAAGATGGAGAGGAGTAAGCACTATATTCGTGGCTCCGGATTGGCCAAGAAGGACTTGGTAACCGGAACTTCAAGAGATGCTCACGGAGGATCCGTGGCCTCTACCTCTAAGAAGGGACCTGCTCCAGCAAGGACCCTGTCTGTTCCAAGAATTACCGCGGCTGCGTTTGACGGCATGGCGGTTGAACGCCGGATCCTGAAGGAGAAAGGCATTCCGGATGAAGTCATTCCTATCCTGATCAAACCCAGGAAAGATATAACCGCAAAACATTATCACCGCATTTGGCGAAAATATGTTGCGTGGTGCGAGGCCAGTAAGGCCCCGACGGAGGAATTTTTCAACTAAGTCGATTCCTACATTTCCTGCAAACATGAGTGTCTATGGGCCTGAAATGGGGGTCCATTAAGGTTCAAATTTCGGCCCTGTCAATTTTCTTCCAAAAAGAACTAGCTTCAGTCCCTGAAGTCCAGACGTTTGTGAAAGGGGTACTGTATATACAGCCTCCTTTTGTGCCTCCAGTGGCACCTTGGGATCTAAATGTAGTTTTTGGGTTCCAAAAGTCACATTGGTTTGAACCACTTAAATATGTGGAGTTAAAATATCTCACATGGAAAGTGGTCATGCTGTTGGCCCTGGCCTGGGCCAGGTGCGTGTCAGAATTGGCGGCTTTATCCTGTAAAAGCCCTCATCTGATTTTCCATTCGGACAGGGCGGAATTGAGGACTTGTCCTCAGTTTCTCCCTAAGGTGGTTTTCAGCGTTTCACCTGAATCAACCTATTGTGGTGCCTGCGGCTACTAGGGACTTGGAGGACTCCAAGTTGCTAGACGTTGTCAGAGCCCTGGAAATATAGGTTTCCAGGACGGCTGGAGTCAGAAAATCTGACTCTTTGTTTATTCTGTATGCACCCAACAAGCTGGGTGCTCCTGCTTCTAAGCAGACTATTGCTCGTTGGATTTGTAGTACAATTCAGCTTGCACATTCTGTGGCAGGCCTGCCACAGCCAAAATCTGTAAAAGCCCATTCCACAAGGAAGGTGGGCTCATCTTGGGCGGCTGCCCGAGGGGTCTCGGCTTTACAACTTGCCGAGCAGCTACTTGGTCAGGAGCAAATACGTTTGTAAAATTCTACAAATTTGATACCCTGGCTGAGGAGGACCTGGAGTTCTCTCAATTGGTGCTGCAGAGTCATCCGCACTCTCCCGCCCGTTTGGGAGCTTTGGTATAATCCCCATGGTCCTTACGGAGTCCCCAGCATCCACTTAGGACGTTAGAGAAAATAAGAATTTACTTACCGATAATTCTATTTCTCGTAGTCCGTAGTGGATGCTGGGCGCCCATCCCAAGTGCGGATTGTCTGCAATACTGGTACATAGTTATTGTTACCAAAAAAATCGGGTTATTGCTGTAGTGAGCCATCTTGTCTAGAGGCTCCTCTGTTATCATGCTGTTAACTGGGTTTAGATCACAAGTTATATGGTGTGATTGGTGTGGCTGGTATGAGTCTTACCCGGGATTCAAAATCCTTCCTTATTGTGTACGCTCGTCCGGGCACAGTATCCTAACTGAGGCTTGGAGGAGGGTCATAGGGGGAGGAGCCAGTGCACACCAGGTAGTTCTAAAGCTTTACTTTTGTGCCCAGTCTCCTGCGGAGCCGCTATTCCCCATGGTCCTTACGGAGTCCCCAGCATCCACTACGGACTACGAGAAATAGAATTATCGGTAAGTAAATTCTTATTTCTCTAACGTCCTAGTGGATGCTGGGGACTCCGTCAGGACCATGGGGATTAGCGGCTCCACAGGAGACAGGGCACAAAAATAAAGCTTTAGGATCAGGTGGTGTGCACTGGCTCCTCCCCCTATGACCCTCCTCCAAGCCTCAGTTAGGTTTTTGTGCCCGTCCGAGCAAGGTGCAATCTAGGTGGCTCTCCTAAAGAGCTGCTTAGAAAAAGTTTTTAGGTTTTTTATTTTCAGTGAGTCCTGCTGGCAACAGGCTCACTGCATCGAGGGACTTAGGGGAGAGAAGTGAACTCACCTGCGTGCAGGATGGATTGGCTTCTTAGGCTACTGGACACCATTAGCTCCAGAGGGAGTCGGAACACAGGTCTCACCCTGGGGTTCGTCCCGGAGCCGCGCCGCCGACCCCCCTTGCAGATGCCGAAGATGGAAGAGGTCCAGAAGCAGGCGGCAGAAGACTCTTCAGTCTTCCTGAGGTAGCGCACAGCACTGCAGCTGTGCGCCATTGTTGTCAGCACACTTCACACAGCGGTCACGGAGGGTGCAGGGCGTTGGGGGGGCGCCCTGGGCAGCAATATATAATACCTTTTTATGGCTAAAAATACATCACATATAGCCCTTTGAGGCTATATGGATGTATTTAACCCCTGCCAGATCTCACAGATTCCGGAGAAGAGCCCGCCGAAATAGGGGGCGGGGCTTATTCTCCTCAGCACACAGCGCCATTTTCCTGCTCAGCTCCGCTGTGAGGAAGGCTCCCAGGACTCTCCCCTGCACTGCACTACAGAAACAGGGTAAAACAGAGAGGGGGGGCACTTTTTTTGGCGATATTAATATATTTAAGCTGCTATAAGGATACAACACTTATATAGGGTTGTTCCCATATATATTATAGCGCTTGGGTGTGTGCTGGCAAACTCTCCCTCTGTCTCCCCAAAGGGCTAGTGGGGTCCTGTCTTCAATAGAGCATTCCCTGTGTGTCTGCTGTGTGTCGGTACGTGTGTGTCGACATGTATGAGGACGATGTTGGTGTGGAGGCGGAGCAATTGCCGGTAATGGTGATGTCACCCCCTAGGGAGTCGACACCGGAATGGATGGCTTTGTTTATGGAATTACGTGATAATGTCAGCACATTACAAAAATCAGTTGACGACATGAGACGGCCGTCAAACCAGTTGGTACCTGCCCAGGCGTCTCAGACACCGTCAGGGGCTGTAAAACGCCCTTTACCTCAGTCGGTCGATACAGACCCAGACACGGACACTGAATCTAGTGTCGACGGTGAAGAAACAAACGTATTTTCCAGTAGGGCCACACGTTATATGATCACGGCAATGAAGGAGACTTTGCATATCTCTGATACTACAAGTACCACAAAAAGGGGTATTATGTGGGGGGTGAAAAAACTACCTGTAGTTTTTCCTGAATCAGAGGAATTGAATGATGTATGTGATGAAGCGTGGGTTAACCCAGATAGAAAAGGGCTAATTTCTAAAAAGTTATTGGCATTATACCCTTTCCCGCCAGAGATTAGGGCGCGCTGGGAAACACCCCCTAAGGTGGATAAGGCGCTCACACGCTTATCAAAACAAGTGGCGTTACCGTCTCCTGATACGGCCGCCCTCAAGGATCCAGCTGATAGGAGGCTGGAAACTACTCTAAAAAGTATATACACACATACTGGTGTTATACTGCGACCAGCCATCGCCTCAGCCTGGATGTGCAGTGCTGGAGTGGTCTGGTCGGATTCCCTGACTGAAAATATTGATACCCTGGATAGGGACAGTATTTTACAGACTTTAGAGCAATTAAAGGATGCTTTTCTTTATATGCGAGATGCTCAGAGGGATATTTGCACTCTGGCATCGAGAGTAAGTGCGATGTCCATATCTGCCAGAAGAAGTTTATGGACACGACAGTGGTCAGGTGATGCGGATTCCAAACGGCATATGGAAGTATTGCCGTATAAAGGGGAGGAATTATTTGGCGTCGGTCTATCGGATTTGGTGGCCACGGCAACTGCCGGGAAATCCACCTTTTTACCTCAGACCCCCTCCCAACAGAAAAAGACACCGTCTTTTCAACCGCAGTCCTTTCGGTCCTATAAGAACAAGCGGGCAAAAGGACAGTCATATCTGCCCCGAGGCAGAGGAAAGGGTAAGAGAGGGCAGCAAGCAGCCCCTTCCCAGGAACAGAAGCCCTCCGCGGGTTCTGCAAAGCCCTCAGCATGACGCTGGGGCTTTACAAGCGGACTCAGGAGCGGTGGGGGGTCGACTCAAGAATTTCAGCGCGCAGTGGGCTTGCTCACAGGTGGACCCCTGGATCCTGCAGGTAGTATCTCAGGGGTACAGGTTGGAATTCGAGAAGTCTCCCCCTCGCCGGTTCCTAAAGTCTGCTTTGCCAACGTCTCCCTCAGACAGGGCGACGGTATTGGAAGCCATTCACAAGCTGTTTTCTCAGCAGGTGATAGTCAAGGTACCCCTCCTACAACAGGGAAAGGGGTATTACTCCACGCTATTTGTGGTACCGAAGCCGGACGGCTCGGTAAGACCTATTCTAAATCTGAAATCTTTGAACCTGTACATACAAAAATTCAAGTTCAAGATGGAATCACTCAGAGCAGTGATAGCGAATCTGGAAGAAGGGGACTTTATGGTGTCCCTGGACATAAAAGATGCTTACCTGCATGTCCCAATTTGCCCTTCACATCAAGGGTACCTCAGGTTCGTGGTGCAAAAC
The DNA here is from genome assembly GCF_028390025.1 of Pseudophryne corroboree. Classification (NCBI taxonomy): domain Eukaryota; kingdom Metazoa; phylum Chordata; class Amphibia; order Anura; family Myobatrachidae; genus Pseudophryne; species Pseudophryne corroboree. The sequence continues at coordinate 6,633,130 of NC_086445.1, read as the reverse complement.
TGTCATTATCAGTTTCAGACGCTGCCGTTTGGATTGTCCACGGCACCTCGGGTCTTTACCAAGGTAATGGCCGAAATGATGATTCTTCTGCGAAGAAGAGGCGTATTAATTATCCCTTACTTGGACGATCTCCTGATAAGGGCAAGGTCCAGAGAACAGCTGGAGGACGGAGTAGCACTAACCCAAGTAGTGCTGCAACAACACGGGTGGATTCTGAATTTCCCAAAATCTCAGTTGACTCCAACAACACGTCTGCTGTTCCTGGGAATGATTCTGGACACGGTTCAGAAAAAGGTGTTTCTTCCTGAGGAGAAAGCCAAGGAGTTATCCGAACTTGTCAGGAACCTCCTAAAACCAGGAAAAGTGTCTGTGCATCAATGCACAAGAGTCCTGGGAAAGATGGTGGCTTCTTACGAAGCAATCCCATTCGGCAGATTCCACGCACGAACTTTTCAGTGGGATCTGCTGGACAAATGGTCCGGATCGCATCTGCAGATGCATCAGCGGATAACCTTATCGCCACGGACAAGGGTGTCTCTTCTGTGGTGGTTGCAGAGTGCTCATCTGTTAGAAGGCCGCAGATTCGGCATACAGGACTGGGTCCTGGTGACCACGGATGCCAGTCTGAGAGGCTGGGGAGCGGTCACACAGGGAAGAAACTTCCAGGGAGTATGGTCAAGCCTGGAGATGTCTCTTCACATAAATATACTGGAGCTAAGAGCGATTTACAATGCTCTAAGCCTAGCAAAACCCCTGCTTCAGGGTCAGCCGGTGTTGATCCAGTCAGACAACATCACGGCAGTCGCCCACGTAAACAGACAGGGCGGCACAAGAAGCAGGAGAACAATGGCAGAAGCTGCAAGGATTCTTCGCTGGGCGGAAGATCATGTGATAGCACTGTCAGCAGTGTTCATTCCGGGAGTGGACAACTGGGAAGCAGACTTCCTCAGCAGACACGATCTACACCCGGGAGAGTGGGGACTTCATCCAGAAGTCTTCCACATGATTGTGAACCGTTGGGAAAAACCAAAGGTGGATATGATGGCGTCTCGCCTCAACAAAAAACTGGACAGGTATTGCGCCAGGTCAAGAGACCCTCAGGCAATAGCTGTGGACGCTCTGGTAACACCGTGGGTGTTCCAGTCAGTGTATGTGTTTCCTCCTCTGCCTCTCATACCCAAAGTACTGAGAATCATACGGCAAAGGGGAGTAAGAACGATACTCGTGGATCCGGATTGGCCAAGAAGAACTTGGTACCCGGAACTTCAGGAGATGCTCACGGAAAATCCGTGGCCTCTACCTCTAAGACGGGACCTGATTCAGCAGGGACCGTGTCTATTTCAAGACTTACCGCGGGTGCGTTTGACGGCGTGGCGGTTGAACGCCGAATTCTAAGGGAAAAAGGCATTCCAGAAGAGGTCATTCCTACACTGGTTAAAGCCAGGAAGGAGGTGACTGCACAACATTATCACCGCATTTGGAGAAAATATGTTGCGTGGTGTGAGGCCAGAAAGGCCCCCACGGAGGAATTTCAATTGGGTCGATTCCTACATTTCCTGCAAACAGGATTGTCTATGGGCCTCAAGTTGGGGTCCATTAAGGTTCAAATTTCGGCCCTGTCGATTTTCTTCCAGAAAGAATTGGCTTCAGTTCCTGAAGTCCAGACTTTTGTAAAAGGAGTACTACATATACAGCCCCCGGTTGTGCCCCCAGTGGCTCCGTGGGACCTTAATGTAGTTTTGGATTTTCTCAAATCCCATTGGTTTGAGCCACTCAAATCGGTGGATTTGAAATATCTTACATGGAAAGTAACCATGCTACTGGCTCTGGCTTCAGCCAGGAGAGTGTCAGAATTGGCGGCTTTTTCGTATAAAAGCCCATATCTGATTTTCCATTCGGACAGGGCAGAACTGCGGACGCGTCCTCACTTTCTGCCTAAGGTGGTGTCAGCGTTTCACCTGAACCAGCCTATTGTGGTGCCTGCGGCTACTAGCGATTTGGAGGATTCCAAGTTGCTGGACGTTGTCAGGGCATTGAAAATATATATTTCAAGGACGGCTGGAGTCAGAAAATCTGACTCGCTGTTTATACTGTATGCACCCAACAAGCTGGGTGCTCCTGCTTCTAAGCAGACGATTGCTCGTTGGATTTGTAGCACAATTCAACTTGCACATTCTGTGGCAGGCCTGCCACAGCCTAAATCTGTCAAGGCCCATTCCACAAGGAAGGTGGGCTCATCTTGGGCGGCTGCCCGAGGGGTCTCGGCATTACAACTCTGCCGAGCAGCTACGTGGTCGGGGGAGAACACGTTTGTAAAATTCTACAAATTTGATACCCTGGCTAAAGAGGACCTGGAGTTCTCTCATTCGGTGCTGCAGAGTCATCCGCACTCTCCCGCCCGTTTGGGAGCTTTGGTATAATCCCCATGGTCCTGACGGAGTCCCCAGCATCCACTAGGACGTTAGAGAAAATAAGAATTTACTTACCGATAATTCTATTTCTCGTAGTCCGTAGTGGATGCTGGGCGCCCATCCCAAGTGCGGATTGTCTGCAATACTTGTACATAGTTATTGTTACAAAAATCGGGTTATTATTGTTGTGAGCCATCTTTTCAGAGGCTCCGCTGTTATCATGCTGTTAACTGGGTTCAGATCACAGGTTGTACAGTGTGATTGGTGTGGCTGGTATGAGTCTTACCCGGGATTCAAAATCCTTCCTTATTGTGTACGCTCGTCCGGGCACAGTACCTAACTGAGGCTTGGAGGAGGGTCATAGGGGGAGGAGCCAGTGCACACCACCTGATCCTAAAGCTTTTACTTTTGTGCCCTGTCTCCTGCGGAGCCGCTATTCCCCATGGTCCTGACGGAGTCCCCAGCATCCACTACGGACTACGAGAAATAGATTTATCGGTAAGTAAAATCTTATTTTTTTTATTTTATTTTTATTTTTTTGTTTATATTTTTATCTTTATATATTTTTTTCAGCACGGAATTGAATTTACCAAGGACAAAACGACTGTCAGCAGCTGTGCGGGACGCCGCAGGCTGCAGCACACACTCAATAGACTCCTAGACTAAGAGTTTACCCATAACTCTTCCTTTAACTATTATTAGCAAACAATAAACCATCGTTATCATTAATGAGCTATATGTGGACATTTCATTTGGGAAACATTATTGTTCTGTGATATTGTACTTTTAACCTAAGGGCACTCACAGACAGTACTACTTTCACTTAGACAACCAAACTAGGAGCAAGGACTGAGCGCTACACTACAATATAACTATTTCTACAATCTGTAGTCCGGTCGCCTACAAGTGTTAGCAGCTCGTCCACACATTAGGATCTCAGTGCGCAGATAACCCAACAATAGCATAAACCACCAAGGACATTTTGTCAACATTTCTTCTGTGTCGGTGTGGCCAGAAACACTGGTGGCCACATGGTTAATGGCGGCCACGGCACTTAAGGGGTTAACCCTTGAGTGCCCAACGCCATTTTAAGGACAATAGGTGCTTGGCGCCACTTTCAACTGTGTACCGGCGCTAGGCGCCATCTTTAAATGTTAAGGACGCTAGGCGCTGTGTAGTTAAAAAAATGTTTAAAAATGTATTGTGTGCACCGCGGTCCCGTACCTCTCCGGCAACCGCTGCAGTGTGTGTAACCCCCGGAGCACTGGCATGTGTGCGCCGGGGGAGCAGAGGGAGTCACTGCAGCCGAGAGACCTGCTCCCGCTGCTGCCGGGCTGTGCGTGTGTGCCGGGGGAGCAGAGGGAGTCACTGCAGCCGAGAGACCTGCTCCCGCTGCTGCCGGGCTGTGCGTGTGTGTGCCGGGGGAGCAGAGGGAGTCACTGCAGCCGAGAGACCTGCTCCCGCTGCTGCCGGGCTGTGCATGTGTGTGCCGGGGGAGCAGAGGGAGTCACTGCAGCCGAGAGACCTGCTCCCGCTGCTGCCGGGCTGTGCATGTGTGCGCCGGGGGAGCAGAGGGAGTCACTGCAGCCGAGAGACCTGCTCCCGCTGCTGCCGGGCTGTGCATGTGTGTGCCGGGGGAGCAGAGGGAGTCACTGCAGCCGAGAGACCTGCTCCCGCTGCTGCCGGGCTGTGCGTGTGTGTGCCGGGGGAGCAGAGGGAGTCACTGTAGCCGAGAGACCTGCTCCCGCTGCTGCCGGGCTGTGCGTGTGTGTGCCGGGGGAGCAGAGGGAGTCACTGTAGCCGAGAGACCTGCTCCCGCTGCTGCCGGGCTGTGCATGTGTGTGCCGGGGGAGCAGAGGGAGTCACTGCAGCCGAGAGACCTGCTCCCGCTGCTGCCGGGCTGTGCGTGTGTGTGCCGGGGGAGCAGAGGGAGTCACTGCAGCCGAGAGACCTGCTCCCGCTGCTGCCGGGCTGTGCGTGTGTGCCGGGGGAGCAGAGGGAGTCACTGCAGCCGAGAGACCTGCTCCCGCTGCTGCCGGGCTGTGCGTGTGTGTGCCGGGGGAGCAGAGGGAGTCACTGCAGCCGAGAGACCTGCTCCCGCTGCTGCCGGGCTGTGCGTGTGTGTGCCGGGGGAGCAGAGGGAGTCACTGCAGCCGAGAGACCTGCTCCCGCTGCTGCCGGGCTGTGCGTGTGTGTGCCGGGGGAGCAGAGGGAGTCACTGCAGCCGAGAGACCTGCTCCCGCTGCTGCCGGGCTGTGCGTGTGTGTGCCGGGGGAGCAGAGGGAGTCACTGCAGCCGAGAGACCTGCTCCCGCTGCTGCCGGGCTGTGCGTGTGTGTGCCGGGGGAGCAGAGGGAGTCACTGCAGCCGAGAGACCTGCTCCCGCTGCTGCCGGGCTGTGCGTGTGTGTGCCGGGGGAGCAGAGGGAGTCACTGCAGCCGAGAGACCTGCTCCCGCTGCTGCCGGGCTGTGCGTGTGTGTGCCGGGGGAGCAGAGGGAGTCACTGCAGCCGAGAGACCAGCTCCCGCTGCTGCCGGGCTGTGCGTGTGTGCCGGGGGAGCAGAGGGAGTCACTGCAGCCGAGAGACCTGCTCCCGCTGCTGCCGGGCTGTGCGTGTGTGCCGGGGGAGCAGAGGGAGTCACTGCAGCCGAGAGACCTGCTCCCGCTGCTGCCGGGCTGTGCGTGTGTGTGCCGGGGGAGCAGAGGGAGTCACTGCAGCCGAGAGACCTGCTCCCGCTGCTGCCGGGCTGTGCGTGTGTGTGCCGGGGGAGCAGAGGGAGTCACTGTAGCCGAGAGACCTGCTCCCGCTGCTGCCGGGCTGTGCGTGTGTGTGTGCCGGGGGAGCAGAGGGAGTCACTGCAGCCGAGAGACCTGCTCCCGCTGCTGCCGGGCTGTGCGTGTGTGTGCCGGGGGAGCAGAGGGAGTCACTGCAGCCGAGAGACCTGCTCCCGCTGCTGCCGGGCTGTGCGTGTGTGCCGGGGGAGCAGAGGGAGTCACTGCAGCCGAGAGACCTGCTCCCGCTGCTGCCGGGCTGTGCGTGTGTGTGCCGGGGGAGCAGAGGGAGTCACTGCAGCCGAGAGACCTGCTCCCGCTGCTGCCGGGCTGTGCGTGTGTGTGCCGGGGGAGCAGAGGGAGTCACTGCAGCCGAGAGACCTGCTCCCGCTGCTGCCGGGCTGTGCGTGTGTGTGCCGGGGGAGCAGAGGGAGTCACTGCAGCCGAGAGACCTGCTCCCGCTGCTGCCGGGCTGTGCGTGTGTGTGCCGGGGGAGCAGAGGGAGTCACTGCAGCCGAGAGACCTGCTCCCGCTGCTGCCGGGCTGTGCGTGTGTGTGCCGGGGGAGCAGAGGGAGTCACTGCAGCCGAGAGACCTGCTCCCGCTGCTGCCGGGCTGTGCGTGTGTGTGCCGGGGGAGCAGAGGGAGTCACTGCAGCCGAGAGACCTGCTCCCGCTGCTGCCGGGCTGTGCGTGTGTGTGCCGGGGGAGCAGAGGGAGTCACTGCAGCCGAGAGACCTGCTCCCGCTGCTGCCGGGCTGTGCGTGTGTGTGCCGGGGGAGCAGAGGGAGTCACTGCAGCCGAGAGACCTGCTCCCGCTGCTGCCGGGCTGTGCGTGTGTGCCGGGGGAGCAGAGGGAGTCACTGCAGCCGAGAGACCTGCTCCCGCTGCTGCCGGGCTGTGCGTGTGTGTGCCGGGGGAGCAGAGGGAGTCACTGCAGCCGAGAGACCTGCTCCCGCTGCTGCCGGGCTGTGCGTGTGTGTGCCGGGGGAGCAGAGGGAGTCACTGCAGCCGAGAGACCTGCTCCCGCTGCTGCCGGGCTGTGCGTGTGTGTGCCGGGGGAGCAGAGGGAGTCACTGCAGCCGAGAGACCTGCTCCCGCTGCTGCCGGGCTGTGCGTGTGTGTGCCGGGGGAGCAGAGGGAGTCACTGCAGCCGAGAGACCTGCTCCCGCTGCTGCCGGGCTGTGCGTGTGTGTGCCGGGGGAGCAGAGGGAGTCACTGCAGCCGAGAGACCTGCTCCCGCTGCTGCCGGGCTGTGCGTGTGTGTGCCGGGGGAGCAGAGGGAGTCACTGCAGCCGAGAGACCTGCTCCTGCTGCTGCCGGGCTGTGCGTGTGTGTGCCGGGGGAGCAGAGGGAGTCACTGCAGCCGAGAGACCTGCTCCCGCTGCTGCCGGGCTGTGCGTGTGTGCCGCTGTTAGGGGCCGGGAGCTCCACTCACGGCGCCCCTGCATTAGAACAGACAGGGGAGAGAGTGCTGCTCGGCACCGCAGCTGGGAGCCCGAGGGAGCCACGGCCGGCCAGAGTGCACCGCACATGGGGGGACCGGGCTAGCCGGCTCCCTGTACGGCGGGAGGAGACACAGTGCACTAGGCGCTGGGGTCCGGGAGCTACGCTCCTGGCACGTCGGCGCTGCAAAGACAGAGATCCGTGACGGCCGGGACGAGTGTCAGGACGAGTAATAATATATATTGTGCTGTGAGGTTCTGCAGTGCCTGGGTATTTGGAGTCTCTGCAGGGCACAGGCTCAGAGTTTATTGAAACAGAGACATGTACAAAGTGTATTTTAAAGTGAAATGCAATTACTGTTTTTTGAGTCCCAGGAGGGGGGAATCCATGGCTGTGCAGGCTGTTGGATTCCCCCAGTCCTTTTCCCCAAAAATGGAATGCCTTCTCCTCTAGCCTCCCACATGAAAGTACCATGGGGAGAGAGAGGGGCAGCTCAGCTTTAAAACAAGCTGAGTGGTTTTCTGGGGCTCCATAGGGATCACCATCGGTGGGCAGGAAACCCTGACCTGGGATCTAGGCTGCCCATCTCTTGAGCCTGATTTCAGGCTGCAGATGGTGAGCTGGGTCCCCGGGCAGATTCCTGGAAGTTTAGGCAGGAAAACTTCCCCCAGCCTAGACTGAACGTCACCAGGGTGGTTACTGACCCTCCAGGATGGGACGGTCAAAGGAGAGTGACCACTCCCCACTGTCCATAGAGGACAATGGTAGCTGTGCATGTGACCAAGGCAATCACAGCACATGAATCAACAGTGATTGGTTGAGAACAACAGGGTGGGCTTACTCCCTGTGGTATTGTGTATGGGAGTAGGATAAAAAAAGGAGGGCTGCAGCCCAATAAAAAGGGTATTATACAATTTTCACTCTGCTGTGAACATCTTGCTGTATTGCTGTTGCCCCTAGCAATAGGGAAGGGTCTTTTTCAAGAATAAACCTCTTCTGCCTCAAGACGACCACTTCATCTTGTGACCTGCATGGCTAGACGAAACCTAGCTCCGTTTTCCGCCTGTCCAGGGTACACCCAGTGTCTCCAAGCTCTGCCTCCCGCCAGCTACCGTGCAGAGGCCTAGTTAAGACCAGTGGGGATTTGTCCACACCACACAGGGGTGGTAAGACAGCATGTCGACTCATACAGAGCAAACCGTGGTTACAGACGCCACTGCAGCAAGGAGTCTGGTGGTGGCAGCGTAGTACCCGCCCACTGCGCAGTGGGTGGAGTCAGTAACAGGCAGTTACTGATGGTAAGCAGGAATCCCCTAATTGGCCAGGTCCCGTGTGACCTAAATCTCCATTCTGTGACTGGGGGCGAGACGCGAGGCGCTGAGGGCTTACGTACGGAACCGTCCGGTCACAGTCTGTGTGGTCATTGTTCTCATGTCAGCATTATGAATGTCAACATAATATTCCACACCTAACTTTTACATATATATGTAGTTTCAGTGCTCAGGGGGCCCAATTCAGGTGCAGTCACACAGCGGCTATTGTATGCAAATCATACGATGTTTTCAAACGGCGCATGCGTCTGACCTGGAGTGAATTGCAATGGCGGTCACTCAGAAGAATTAGTCACAGAGTGAGTGACAGGTAGACAGCATTTGAGGGTGTTATCGGGGGAAGTGGTCGGGTAAATGTCGGCGTGTCATGGCCGATCATATGGCGTTTTCTGGAGTAACAGAAGAGGGGTCGGCTGCAGGGGAGTAATAGAAGAGGATTAGGCTGTAGGGGAGTAATAGAAGAGGGGTAGGCTGCAGTGGAGTAATAGAAGAGGGGTAGGCTGCAGTGGAGTAATAGTAGAGGGGTAGGCTGCAGGGGAGTAATGGTAGAGGGGTAGGCTGCAGGTGAGTAATAGAAGAGGGGTAGGCTGCAGTGGAGTAATAGAAGAGGGGTCGGCCGCAGGGGAGTAATAGAAGAGGGGTCGGCTGCAGGGGAGTAATAGTAGAGGGGTCGGCTGCAGGGGAGTAATAGTAGAGGGGTAGGCTGCAGGGGAGTAATAGTAGAGGGGTAGGCTGCAGGGGAGTAATAGTAGAGGGGTAGGCTGCAGGGGAGTAATAGTAGAGGGGTAGGCTGCAGGGGAGTAATAGTAGAGGGGTAGGCTGCAGGGGAGTAATAGTAGAGGGGTAGGCTGCAGGGGAGTAATAGTAGAGGGTTAGGCTGCAGAGGAGTAATAGTAGAGGGGTAGGCTGCAGGGGAGTAATAGTAGAGGGGTAGGCTGCAGGGGAGTAATAGTAGAGGGGTAGGCTGCAGAGGAGTAATAGTAGAGGGGTAGGCTGCAGGGGAGTAATAGTAGAGGGGGGTAGGCTGCAGGGGAGTAATAGTAGAGGGGTAGGCTGCAGGGGAGTAATAGTAGAGGGGTAGGCCGCAGGGGAGTAATAGTAGAGGGGTCGGCCGCAGGGGAGTAATAGAAGAGGGGTCGGCCGCAGGTGATTAATAGTAGAGGGGTAGGCTGCAGGGGAGTAATAGAAGAGGGGTAGGCTGCAGGGGAGTAATAGTAGAGGGGTAGGCTGCAGGGGAGTAATAGTAGAGGGGTAGGCTGCAGGGGAGTAATAGTAGAGGGGTAGGCTGCAGGGGAGTAATAGTAGAGGGGTGGGCTGCAGGAGAGTAATAGAAGAGGGGTGGGCTGCAGGGGACTAATAGAAGAGGGGTGGGCTGCAGGGGAGTAATAGAAGAGGGGTGGGCTGCAGGGGAGTAATAGTAGAGGGGTAGGCTGCAGGGGAGTAATAGTAGAGGGGTAGGCTGCAGGGGAGTAATAGTAGAGGGGTAGGCTGCAGGGGAGTAATAGTAGAGGGGTAGGCTGCAGGGGAGTAATAGTAGAGGGGTAGGCTGCAGGGGAGTAATAGTAGAGGGGTAGGCTGCAGGGGAGTAATAGAAGAGGGGTAGGTTGCAGGGGAGTAATAGAAGAGGGGTAGGCTACAATGAAGAGAAGAGTTTCATGGCAGATCTGAATGAATGACATATTCTTATTAAATACTTTGGCCTTCATTCCGAGTTGTTCGCTCGCAAGCTGCTTTTAGCAGATTTACTCACGCTAAGCCGCCGCCTACTGGGAGTGAATCTTAGCTTCTTAAAATTGCGAACGACGTATTCGCAATATTGCGATTACACCTCTCTTAGCAGTTTCTGAGTAGCTCTAGACTTACTCGGCATCTGCGATCAGTTCAGTGCTTGTCGTTCCTGGTTTGACGTCACAAACACACCCAGCGTTCGCCCAGACACTCCTCCGTTTCTCCAGCCACTCCCGCGTTTTTCCGCACACACCCATAAAACGGCCAGTTTCCGCCCAGTAACACCCACTTCCTGTCAATCACACTACGATCACCAGAACGATGAAAAAGCCATGAGTAAAATTCCTAACTGCATAGCAAATTTACTTGGCGCAGTCGCACTGCGGACATTGCGCATGCGCACTAAGCGGAAAATCGCTGCGATGCGAAAAAAAATACAGAGCGAACAACTCGGAATGACCCCCATTGTTCTTTACATAGTTGAATGTGCTGACAACAAAATCACACAAAAATTATCAATGGAAATCAAATTTATTAACCCATGGAGGTCTGGATTTGGAGTCGCACTCAAAATTAAAGTGGAAAAACACACTACAGGCTGATCCAACTTTGATGTAATGTCCTTAAAACAAGTCAAAAGGAGGCTCAGTAGTGTGTGTGGCCTCCACGTGTCTGTATGACCTCCCTACAACGCCTGGGCATGCTCCTGATGAGGTGGCGGATAGTCTCCTGAGGGATCTTCTCCCAGACCTGGACTAAAGCATCCGCCAACTCCTGGACAGTCTGTGGTGCAACGTGGCGTTGGTGGATGGAGCGAGACATGATGTCCCAGATATGCTCAACTGGATTCAGGTCTGGGGAACGGGCGGACCAGTCCATAGCATCAATGCCTTCGTCTTGCAGGAACTGCTGACACACTTCAGCCACATGAAGTCTAGCATTGTCTTGCATTAGGAGGAACCCAGGGCCAACCGCACCAGCATATGGTCTCACAAGGGGTCTGAGGATCTCATCTCGGTACTTAATGGCAGTCAGGCTACCTCTGGCGAGCACATGGAGGGCTGTGCGGCCCCCCAAAGAAATGCCACCCCACACTATTACTAACCCACTGCCAAACCGGTCATACTGGAGGATGTTGCAGGCAGCAGAACGTTCTCCTTGGCGTCTCCAGACTCTGTCACGTCTGTCACATGTGCTCAGTGAGAACCTGCTTTCATCTGTGAAGAACACAGGGCGCCAGTGGCGAATTTGCCAATCTTGGTGTTCTCTGGCAAATGCCAAACGTCCTGCACGGTGTTGGGCTGTAAGCACAATCCCCACCTGTGGACGTCGGGCCCTCATACCACCCTCATGAAGTCTGTTTCTGATCGTTTGAGTAGACACATGCACATTTGTGGCTTGCTGGAGGTCATTTTGCAGGTCTCTGGCAGTGCTCCTCCTGTTCCTCCTTGCACAAAGGCGGAGGTAGCGGTCCTGCTGCTGGGTTGTTGCCCTCCTACGGCCTCCTCCACGTCTCCTGATGTACTGACCTGTCTCCTGGTAGCGCCTCCATGCTCTGGACACTATGCTGACAGACACAGCAAACCTTCTTGCCACAGCTCGCATTGATGTGCCATCCTGGATGAGCTGCACTACCTGAGCCACTTGTGTGGGTTGTAGACTCCGTCTCATGCTACCACTAGAGTGAAAGCACCGCCAGCTTTCAAAAGTGACCAAAACATCAGCCAGAAAGCATAGGAGCTGAGAAGTGGTCTGTGGTCACCACCTGCAGAACAACTCCTTTATTGGGGGTGTCTTGCTAATTGCCTTTCTCATACGTCCTAGAGGATGCTGGGGTCACATCAAGAACCATGGGGTATAGACATGGGCACTTTAAGACTGTCAAAGGGTTTGAACTGGCTCCTCCCTCTATGCCCCTCCTCCAGACTCCAGTTTAGAATTGTGCCCAGGCAGACTGGATGCACTCTGAGGAGCTCTACTGAGTTTCTCTGAAAAGACATATGTTAGGTTTTTTGTTTTCAGGGAGACCTGCTGGCAACGGTCTACCTGCTTCGTGGGACTTAGGGGAGAGAAGTCAGACCTACTTCTGTGAGTTTAAAGGCTCTGCGTCTTTGGCTACAGGACACCATTAGCTCCTGAGGGTCTGATCGCTGGGTAAGCCTAGATGCTCGTTCCCAGAGCCGCCGTCACCCCTCTTGCAGAGCCAGAAGACAGGTGAGTAGAAGAAAGAAGACTTCAGTGATAGCTTCTGAGGTACCATGCTCCCACACACAGCGACACTACAGGGTGCAGGGCGCGGCAGAGGGGGGGGCACCCTGGGCAGCATATATGACCTCTAAGTAACTGGCAAGAGCGGACATATTGCCAGGGCACTGTCCGGACCCCCGCCAGTATGAAAATTCATTTGAAAAGAGTGGCTATGAAGCGCAGAGCTTAGCACTCACAGCACACAACCTGGCGCCATTTTCTTTACACAAGGCTGCAGAGACGCAGGTCCTTCCTCACACTGCTGCATAAGTATCAGGGTGAAAAACGGGGGGGGGGGGTGCATAGTGATTTTGGTGCATTATATGTAACTTATAAAAGCGCTGCAGGTCTGGGACATCTTCTGTGGTGTTTCAGACCGGGATTGGGCGCTGGGGTGTGAGCTGGCAATATCTCCCTCTGTGTCCCTCTGACAGGCTTTACTGTGGGTCTGTCCCCTATAGGCCCAGTTTATCTGCGTGTGGTGGGTGCACGTGTGTCGGCAGGTCTCAGGCGGAGTGCTCTTCCCAGGAGGAGACTATGTTAGGGTCACAAACGGCTGTGGGAGTGACCCTGTCGGCACCCGCCGACACCTGATTGGGTGAATGTTTTGAGTGCTTTGAATGCAAATGTGGCTCTGATAAATAAGAGATTGGATAAATCTGAGTCTCAGAACCAGGCATGGAAGAAATTCATAGAGGATATGTTGTTACAAGTCCAGACCCCCTCGGGGTCACAAAAACGTTAATTTGCCCAGCTGGCAGACACGGATACCGACACGGACACTGACTCAAGTGTCAATTATAATGATGCCAGATTAGATCCAAAACTGGAAAAGAGCATTCAGTACATGATTGTGGTAATAAAAGACGTGTTACATATCACTGAGGACCCTGCTGTTCCTGATACTAGGTTCTGTATGTATAAAGGAAAGAAACCTGAGGTAACGTTTCCTCCCTCTCATGAACTGAACACGCTTTGTGAAAAGGTTTGGGAAAATTCTGACAAAAAGTTTCAGATTCCCAAAAGGATTCCAGTGGCGTATCCGTTTCCCTCTGGGGATAGGGAAAAATGGGAGTCACCCCCCCATTGTGGACAAAGCTCTATCACGGCTGTCCAAAAAGGTGGCTCTTCCGTCCCCTGACACGGCAGCCCTAAAGGATCCTGCGGATCGTAGGCAGGAAAATACATTGAAATCCATTTATGTCACCACGGGTACGCTACTCAGACCAGCCATTGCATCTGCGTGGGTGAGTAGTGCTATCGAAAGATGGGCAGATAACTTGTCATCTGAAATAGATACCCTGGATAGGGATTGCATTCTTTTGACACTAGGTTATATCAGGGACGCTGCTGTCTACCTAAAGGAAGCTGCGAGAGATATTGGCCTCTTGGGATCACGGGCCAATGCCATGGCAGTCTCAGCTAGGAGAGCATTGTGGATTCATCAATGGAATGCTGATGCTGACTCTAAGAAAGCTATGGAGTCTCTACCGTATAAAGGTGGTGTATTGTTTGGTGACGGCCTCGCTGACTTGGTATCTACGGCTACCGCGGGTAAGTCATCATTTTTACCTTATGTGCCTGCACTACAAAAGAAAGCACACCACTATCGGATGCAGTCCTTTCGGCCCAATAAATACAGAAAAGGCAGAGGGTCTTCCTTCCTTGCTACTAGAGGAAAGGGAAAAGATAAACGATCACCGGCCATGGCCGGTTCCCAGGAGCAGAATTCCTCTCCGGCTTCTGCCAAATCCACCGCATGACGCTGGGGCTTCTCTGCGGGAGTCCGCACCGGTGGGGGCACGTCTCAGACTCTTCAGTCAGTGCTGGGCTCGTTTGGCCCTGGACCCATGGGTTTTAGAAATAGTGTCCCAGGGGTACAAACTGGAGTTTCAAGACGTTCCCCCTTGCTGATTTTTCAAATTGGCCTTGCCAGCTTCTATTCCAGACAGGGAGGTGGTATGCGCCGCAATACAAAAATTGTGTCACAATCAAGTCATTGTCAGGGTTCCCCCGTCGCAACAGGGAGAAGGCTTTTATTCGAGCCTGTTCGTGGTCCCGAAGCCAGACTGCTCAGTCAGACCAATCCTGAACCTCAAATCCCTCAATTGCTACCTGAGAAAATTCAAATTTAAGATGGAATCTCTCCGGGCAGTGATCTCCAGTCTGGAGGAAGGGGATTTTATGGTGTCGGTAGACATAAAGGATGCCTACTTACATGTTCCCATTTATCCTTCACATCAGGCTTACCTGAGGTTTGCAGTTCAGGATTGTCATTACCAATTTCAGACGTTGCCGTTTGGTCTGTCCACGGCTCTGAGGGTTTTCACCAAAGTAATGGCCAAAATGATGAGTCTCCTGCACAAACAAGGAGTCAGAATTATCCTGTACGTGGACGATCTTCTGATAAAGGCGAGATCCAGGGACCAATTACTGCAGAACATTACGCTCTCCCTGACAATTCTGCAGCAACATGGTTGGCTCCTAAACTTTCCAAAATCACAGTTGGTTCTGACGAGACGGCTGTCGTTTTTTGGGAATGATTCTGGACACAGAATTACAGAGTTTTTCTTCCAGTGGAAAAGGCTCTGGAAATTCAGATCCTGGTCAAACAAATTCTGAAACCAGCAAGAGTATTGATCCATCAATGCACTCGGTTGCTGGGGAGGATGGTGGCGGCCTACGAGGCCATTGAGTTCGGCAAATTCCATGCCAGAGTGTTTCAGTGGGACCTGTTGGACAAGTGGTCCAGGTCCCATCTGCACATGCACAGAAGGATAATCCTGTCTTCCAAGACCATATTCTCACTCCTGTGGTGGCTGCACAGCTCTCACCTCCTAGAGCAGAGGTTCTCAAACTCGGTCCTCGGGGGCACACACAGTCCATGTTTTGCAGGTCACCCAGCAGGTGCACAGGTGTATTAATTACTCACTGACACATTTTAAAAGGTCCACAGGTGGAGCTAATTATTTCACTTGCGATTCTGTGAGGAGACCTGCAAAACATGCACTGTGTGTGCCCCCGAGGACCGAGTTTGAGAACCTCTGTCCTAGAGGAATGCAGGTTTGGGATCCAGGACTGGATCCTAGTGACCACGGATGCGAGTCTCCGAGGCTGGGGAGCAGTCACACAGGGTGAAAGCTTCCAGGGAAGATGGTCAAGCCAGGAAATTTGTCTACACATAAACGTTCTGGAGTTAAGGGCCATTTACAACGGCTGTGACAGGACGGTCCCGTACGAAAGCACTCGCCGCTTTCGCGTCCCGTCTCCTGCGCACAGATTGGAAGGTTAGGTCACACGAGGCCTGACCACATAGGGGATTCCCGCTTACCGTCAGTAACCGCCTGTTACTGACTCCACCCACTGCGCTGTGGGCGGGTTTATGCTGCCACCACCAAACTCCTGACCTGCCGTGGCGTTTGGAACCACGGTTCTGCTCTGTATGTGCCGACGCACTGCCTTACCACACCTGTGTGGTGTTGACGAATCCCCACTAGCCACTTGCTAGGCCTCTACCGGTAGCTGGCGGAAGGCGGAACTTGGAAACGTTAGGTGCTTTTCCTGGACACCCGGAGGACGGGGCTATGTTTGGCATAACCCTGTAGGTCACAAGATGAAGCAATCTTCTTGAGGCAGATGATGTTTATTTGCTCAATAATAGCCTTTAAAAAGGCTCCTTCCTTTTGCTAGGGGCAACAGCATACAACAAGATGTTTCAGCAGAATAAAGATGGTACAATACAATTTCCATGGGACAACTGCCCTCCTTTTATCCTACTCCAATACAAATTACCACAGGGGGTAAGCCCGCCCTGTGGTGTACAACCAATCAATGTTTACCCATGAGCTGTGCATGCCTTGGTCACATGCACAGCTAACATTGTTCCCTGTGGACAGTGGGGAGTGGTCGTTCTCCTTTGACTGTCCCATCCTGGAGGATCAGGATACGCCCCGGTGCCGTTCAGTCTAGGCTGGGAGAAGTTTTCCCTCCTAAACTGACTTCCAGAAACCTGCCCGGGACCTAGCCCACTGTCTGCAGCCTGGATTTGGGCTCCAGAGCTGGGCAGCCCAGATCCCCCCGGTCAGGGTTTCCTGGCCACTACGGGTGATCTCCATGGAGCTCCAAAAAACCACTCAGCTTGTTTCAAAGCTGAGCTTCTCCTCTTAGCTTCTCCTCTCTCTTCCAATGCCCCTTTCAAGTGTGAGGCTGGAAGGGAAAGTATTCAGTTTTTGGGGAAAAGGTCTGGGTGAATCCATCAGCCTGCACAGCCACAGCCAATTTACCTTTAAATACATTTCATTTAAACACATGTGTTTCCCTTTAAATCTACACCGAGCCTGTGCCCTGCACAGGCTCCACACTCCCAGGCACTGCAGTACCTCATAACCAGTCTAATATCTCTTACATTTAAATACATTGTGTTGTTGTTTTTAAATACTGTGCCCAGCGCTCAGCGCTGGGCTCCCCTAGCCATGCAGCCTGGCTGCTAGGGCTCTCCCTCTCCCCCATCCTCCAGCCTGCCTGCCTCTGGGATCCAGGGAGCTGGCTCTCCCTGTCCCCCCAGAGGGGCATTCACTTTTGTAGCCTCACCGCACGGAGCGGCGCACCCCCCTGATCCGAAGCCCGGCGGCCCGGGACACTTGTCCCGGCCGCCGTGGCTCTGTGTCCTTTGCAGCGCTGAGGTGCCGGGAGCATAGCTCCCAGACCCCAGCACTCACCAACCTACTCATCCCCCCGCCGCCAGGGAGCCGGCTAGCCCGGTCCCCTGTATGCGGCGCTGAATCTGTGGCCTCGCCGCAGCGTCCGGCGGGGAGCCGGGCTGCAGCGCACCCCCCCCCCCCCCCTGCCGCCTGGCAGCCCGGGACATTCCTCCAGTGTGCTGAGGCGCCGGGAGCAGAGCTCCCGTCCCCCAGCACAGGCAACTACAGACCGCGCTGCAGCGGGAGCCGAGCTCCCAGCTGCAGCTGCTCACCCTTCTCCCCCGGCGCACACGCAGCTTGGTGCGCCGGGGGCTGTGCTCACCGCTGCCGGGAGCGGAGCTCCCAGACTCCGGCGGCACACACCCAATGGCTGCAGCGGGAGCTGATCTCCCGGCTGCAGCGGTTCCCCTCTCCCCCGGCGCGCACACTCTGCTCAGCGCGACGGGGGCTGCCCTCACTGCCGCGGTTGCCGGAGAGGTCCGGGACCGCGGCACATTGTTAAAATAATTTTTTTTAAACATTAATAAAAACACGGCGCCTAGCGCCCACATTATTTTGAATATGGCGCCAAGCGCCCATTGTCCTGATAATGGCGCCGGGCACTAGGGGTTAACCCAGGGGTGGGCAATTATTTCAGCTGAGGGGCCACTTGACATTTCCTGTCAGTGTCCGAGGGCCACATACAAAATAGCAGCTCCCCCCACTTGCCAAAAATATAGGGACATGGCTTCATGTGGAAGGGGTGTGGGCAAAAAATAAAACAGATTCCTATTAGGCTGCACAATAGTCTACATTATTCAAATTGCGCCACACAGCGCCAGTTACACACATTACACCAGGTAGAGCCCCTTTTACACACATTACGGCAGGTAGAGAGCCTTTTTACACATTAACATTTTATTTAGGATACTTATTGTGCAGCAAGCAAATTATCCAGTGTCTTATGGCCCCTGGGGAAAGGTGTGACACGGTGACAGAACACGGGGGGGGGGGGGGGGGGTGACACGGTGACAGAACACGGTGGGGGTGACACGGTGACAGAACACGGTGGGGGTGACACGGTGACAGAACACGGGGGGTGTGACACGGTGACAGAACACGGTGGGGGTGACACGGTGACAGAATACGGTGGGGGTGACACGGTGACAGAATACGGTGGGGGTGACACGGTGACAGAACACGGTGGGGGTTACACGGTGACAGAACACAGGGGGGTGTGACACGGTGACAGAACACGATGGGGGTGACACAGTGACAGAACACGGTGGGGGTGACACAGTGACAGAACACGGGGGTGACACGGTGACAGAACACGGGGGGGGTGACAGAACACGGGGAGGGGGGGTGACAGTGACAGAACACGGGTGTGTGACACAGTGACAGAACACGGTGGGGGTGACTCGGTGACAGAACACCGGGGGTGTGACACAGTAACAGAACACGGGGAGGGGGGGTGACAGTGACAGAACACGGATGTGTGACACGGTGACAGAACACGGGGGGGGGGTGACACAGTGACAGAACACGGGGGGTGACACAGTGACAGAACACAGGGGGGTGACACTGACAGAACACGGGGGGGGGGTGACACAGTGACAGAACACGGGGGGGGGGTGACACAGTGACAGAACATGGGAGGGGTTGGTACAGTAAGAGCTAAAGATCTCACCCCCAAACCTAAAACAGTCTGACGCCACTGCCCGCACACACAAATATACGCACACTGTCACACACACACACACACCCTTTCTTTCTCTCACTTTTCCCATTAACTTACTGATCTGGCTGGCAGTGGCAGGAAGGATGGATCTGTAGCAGTCTGGCTCTTGTCCCGTGTAGCCCCGCCCCTCAGGTCCCGTGTAGCCCCGCCCCCTCGTCGCCATGTAGCCCCGCCCCCTTTCGGCTGAACACAGCAGTTGTCACTGGGGAATCTGGAGGCGGGAGGAGGCTGCTACAACGCAGCAGCAGCAGGGGAGAGAGGCGCCGCCGGCAGCTTGGAGGTACTGCAGAGCAGAGCAATGACAAGCAGCTCAGCCGGTCGGGCCGCTTGTCATTGCTCGCTGGTGGGAGGCAGTGGGCCGGGCAGGATCGGTTTGCGGGCCGCATCCGGCCCGCGGGCCTTATTTTGCCCACCCCTAGGTTAACCCCTTCAGTGCCGCAGGCAGCCATTTTCCACGTGGGCTGGGGGCCTCTCCGGCCACACTCCTCCCCTCCCATTCAAGCGGGTCAACCAGGGACCCATGTCCCAACGATTTGGTCCCTGGTCCCGCAGTCCTTAATGAGGTTACCGGGAGTTCTTTGGGGGTTCAGGCTCCTCCTGACGTGACAGTCCATCTACATTGCTATGAGCCTTGCCTTGCTTGTGGATAATATGAAAGTCATAAACCTGAAGAGCAAGGCTCCACCGCAAGTCTGCCGTTTTCCCCCGTGGTGTGCTGGAGCCACCGTAATGGATTGTGGTCCGTTACCACCGTAAAATGGCAGCCATACAAATAGGGCTGAAGCTTCTTCACAGCCCAAACAATAGCCAAACACTCCTTTTCAATTGTGGCATACCCCACCTCCCGCGGTAGCAGCTTTCTGCTCAAATAGGCCACAGGGTGCTCCTGTCCATCCGGCCCCTCCTGGCTCAGTACTGCCCCGAGTCCGTACTGTGACGCATCAGTCTGTACAACAAAGTTTTTACTATAGTCCGGCGCCATCAGTACTGGGGCTTGTACTAGAGCGGTTTTCAACGACTGGAATGCCAACTCACATGCGGTCGTCCAGTCAACTATCTTGGGGAGTTTCTTCTTAGTCAGATCAGTCAGGGGTTTGGCCACGGAACTAAAGTCAGGGACAAAACGTCTGTAGTACCCTGCGATCCCTAAGAAAGCCAGGACCTGTCTCTGGGTTGTGGGCCGGGGCCAGTCGCGGATTGCCTCCACCTTCGCTGGTTCAGGCTTCACCTTACCTCCCCCCACACGGTGTCCCAGGTACTGTACCTCTGACATCCCCATTTGGCACTTGTCTGCCCTGATGGTCAGACCTGCCCACCGAATCCTCTCTAACACCAACCCCACATGCCTCAGGTGCTCTTCCCAGGTTCGGCTGAAGACAGCAATGTCATCCAAGTAGGCCTGGGCGAAACCTCTGAACCCCTTCAGCAGGTCATCGACCACACTCTGGAAGGTGGCTGGCGCATTCTTCATCCCAAATGGCATGGTTTTGAACTCAAACAAGCCAAAGGAGGTGATGAAGGTGGACCGTTTCTGAGCCTCGGGAGTCATTGGTATCTGCCAATACCCCTTGCTCAGGTCGAACGTAGAAATGTACTTCGCTCCAGCCAACTCGTCTAACAGTGCGTCAATGCGGGGTAGGGGATAGGCGTCGGATTTGGTCACTTCGTTCAACTGGCGGTAGTCTGCGCAGAACCTGGTTGTCCGGTCCTTCTTGGGAACCAGTACAACGGAGGCGGCCCAGGGACTGTTGGAGCGCGTGATTACGCCTAGCGCTAACATCTCCTGCACCTCTTGGTAGATACTCGCCTGCGCCTCTGGTGAGACCCGATACGCGGGTTGCCGAATCGGCCTATGCTCACCAGTTTCTACATGATGGGCACGTAGGGAAGTCAGGCCGGGCTTCCTGCTGAACTGGGCCTCAAAGGACTGCAGCACTGACTCCAGCTGCTCCCTCTTGGGGTTACCAAGCTCACTGCTCCAGCTAACTTCCTCTACACCACCCTCACCCTTGGCATCCGCAAGGAGGTCAGGAATGGGATCTTTTCCTGGTTCCTCCATCGGCAGGCAGCACACCGGCTACCGACTCCACACGCTCGTGGTATGCCTTTAACATGTTTATATGGTAGGTACGCTGTCTCCTACCATCGCTGTCAAATGACACCACGTAGGTGATGTCGCTTAGGTATTTTGCGACCGTGTACGGTCCCGCCCAGGCAGCCTGGAGCTTGTTCTGACATGTGGGCCCCAGAACCAGCACCTTCTGCCCTACTCCAAAGACCCGAGCACGTGCGCCCTGGTCATACCAAGTCTTCTGCTTGGTCTGTGCTTCCGCAAGATTCGCTTGCGCTAGTCCCATGAGATTCTCTAACCGATCTCTGAGCTTCAACACATACTCCACCACGGACTCATCCTGGTGGATCAGCTCCCCCTCCCAAGACTCCCGGAACAGGTCAAGAGGTCCACGGACTCTGCGGCCATATAGTAACTCGAAGGGCGAGAATCCGGTCGACTCCTGGGGTACCTCCCGATATGCAAATAGGAGGTGCGGCAGGTATCGCTCCCAGTCTCCCCCCTCCGAAGTCACAAATGCCCGTAGCATCTGCTTCAGAGTGCCATTAAATCTCTCGCAAAGTCCATTAGTCTGGGAATGATAGGGGTCAGTGCGGAGTTGACGCACTCCGCACCTCGCCCAGAGACACTGGACCAGATCACTCATGAACTGCGTCCCTTGATCAGTTAGGATCTCACTGGGGAACCCTACTCTACTAAATATGCCTAGCAGAGCGTCCGCTACCTTTTCCGCAGTGATGGCGGACAGAGCCACAGCCTCTGGATACCGGGTAGCATAATCCACCACGGTAAGGATGTATCTCTTCCCCGATCTACTGGGTACAGGTACGGGGCCGACTATGTCCACGGCCACTCGTTGGAAAGGTTCCCCGACTATTGGCAAAGACCTCAGGGGAGCCCGAGCACTGGGGCGTCCAAGTGGTTGGCATACATCACAGGACTTACAGTAGGTCCGGACGTCATCCGACACTCAGGGCCAAAAAAAGTTCTGCGCCTCAGTGTTCGGTCCCTCCCCTGGTGTCCCGCCAAAGGAATTTTGTGTGCAACTGACATCCGTTGCTCCCGAAAGCTCCTGGTAACCACCAGTTGAACTTGCTCCCGCACAGGCCTATCCCCTTCTACCTTGGCTACCCGGTACAGTAACCGTTTCCACCAGGTCACACTCCCTGCCCCCATCCCAGCAAGGCCGCGGCCAGCTTGGCACCTCATACCTTCCAGGGATGGGTTAGAGAGCTGAGCTTCCCTAAACTCCTGCCTGCGGCCCTCACTTTCTCCTAAGTTTGGACACTCTACAGGGGGAATATTGGGGTCAGTCAAGTTGGGGTCAGTCATGATAGGGTCGGGGTAGTCGCTCATACTCACCGCCGGAGTTTGCAAACCACTAGGGACAGGAGCATCACTGGGCACCCCCACAGGATTCAACAAACTGGAACCGACATCCTCTGCGTTGCTAGGGGACGTAGGCCCACCAGAGGCAAGGGGCAGATGTGCTGATCTGGCCGCTGTGGTCTTTTCCTCTGGGATGGCTGACGCTGTGGTTGGCAGTTGTTCAGCCGCTGTGGTCTTTTCCTCTGGGCTGGGCTGTGCTGGCAGAAACGATGAAGACTGTAGTCTGGCCGCTTGACTCCGGGTGATGGCGTTCGCAAAGGCAGTAACGATTCCTCCACCGAGATCATTCCCCAAGACGACATCAGTTGGGAGGCCATCCATTACGGCAACATCTCTTAGCTCTTGTCCAGCTCCCCAGTCGAGGTAGACTCTGGCCATGGGCACTTCTCCCTCTAGCCCATCGGCCACTGTAACTTTTGCAGTGCAACCCTCCAGTACTGCAACAGGATCGACAAGGTGGGGGCTTACAACAGTTATGAAGGCCCCAGAGTCTCTTAAGCCTTCGCCCTGCAGGGACCCCACTTGGACCGGCTGCAGGTGCCGCCACATATTTGGTGGGGGCTTCTTAGCCATACAGTTGACTCTTTCCGCAGAGTCCACCTGCTTCTCGCCACACTCCATCGGACTGACTGGAGGGGGTACAGTCTCTGGAGGCTCATCTCCACGGGTTAAGCAAGCGATCCGGGCTCCAGCACTCTGATTTGGGGCACGAGTCTGGGGTGCTTGGGATGCAGGACAGTTCATCCTTAGATGTCCGATTTTCCCACAGCCATAGCACTTTTTGTCCAGGCATGGCTCCGATGTCCTCTGATTACTGGCATGGGCACTGCGGGGCGGCTGCTGGCCAAAAGCACCCGAGTTGGAAGATGCTTGCTTTGGGGGGCGATGAGCTGAAGAGGGGTGTCCCCCTGGTGGTACAGTCTTTTGGGGCTGGCTGCTGGTTGGGCGCTTCTGCCCCTGCGGCCGAATTGCCACATACTTGTCTGCTAACTGGGCAGCCATCTTTAAGCTGGGTGGCTCCCGGTCTAGCACCCACTCCTTCACTTCTGGGGCGCACCTGCGGAAGAACTGCTCCCTGCAGATCAGGTCAATCAGTGCGTCCCATGTAGTGGCTTCCTAATCCTTCACCCACTTCACCACGTACTGCCGCCACTGGGTGGCGAACTGCTCATGGGTGCTGCTAGGATTCTTGGGCAAGTCTCTGAATTTCTTCCTGTAAGACTCTGGAGTGTTGAAGAATCGCTGGAGGAGGGCCTTCGCAACTTCGTCGTAGTTCCCACAGTCCTCCGTGGCCACTCCTCGATAGGCCTCCAATGCCTCTCCATGCAGAGTGGGCACAAGGTGTCTCACCCACTCTGACTTGCGTAGATCGTGTAGTTTACAAGTCCTTTCAAAAACTTGCAAATGTCCATCAATGTCCCCATCTGTCTGCAAACTTGGCAAACTGAACGCGTCCTGATCTGTGTACAACAGCTGACAACGGCTCCCGGGGTACCACGGCCTGTGGTGCCCGCTCATCACGCCACATCTGGATGATGATCAAGCACTCTACTCCATTGCCCTTTCCCCCAATTCCGCTAGCCGATCTGCTAGGGTATCCGGGCCGCCCCCCCTGGGACGTTGGGATCCTGGCCCTGCTGGGGATTGCTGGGAAACATGGCTGATGTGAGAGAGGGCGGGGCTTGTGGGTCTCACCGGTTCCTTACGAAGGTCCACTGTTGGGCCGTCCTCTGCGATGCTGACGCCGTCAGTGCTTTCCACCTCCGCCCGATGGGACTCCTCCACGCTCATGAGCGCCACCTTCATGACGCTTCTGGACGCATTGAAAGGGATATCCACACCCTTCTCCTGGCACACGATCTCCAGATCATCCTTGGACATTCCGCTGAATTCCGCCATCTTGTGCGTTCTCCTGCGCTGCAGTTACTCCTCTCCTGAGTAACTCGGCTTCTCCAATCGGGTGATGAAAAGCCGCCTGGGATTATCCCACCGCTATGCCACCAATTTCTGTGACAGGACGGTCCCGTACGAAAGCACTCGCCGCTTTCGCGTCCCATCTCCTGCGCACAGGTTGGAAGGTCAGGTCACACGAGGCCTGACCACATAGGGGATTCCCGCTTACCGTCAGTAACCGCCTGTTACTGACTCTACCCACTGCGCTGTGGGCGGGTTTATGCTGCCACCACCAAACTCCTGACCTGCCGTGGCGTTTGGAACCACGGTTCTGCTCTGTATGTGCCAACACACTGCCTTACAACACCTGTGTGGTGTTGACGAATCCCCACTAGCCACTTGCTAGGCCTCTACCGGTAGCTGGCAGAAGGCGGAACTTGGAGACGTTAGGTGCTTTCCCTGGATAGCCGCAGGATGGGGCTATGTTTGGCATAACCCTGTAGGTCACAAGATGAAGCAATCTTCTTGAGGCAGATGATGTTTATTTGCTCAATAATAGCCTTTAAAAAGGCTCCTCCCTATTGCTAGGGGCAACAGCATACAAAAAGATGTTTCAGCAGAATAAAGATGGTACAATACAATTTCCATGGGGCAACTGCCCTCCTTTTATCCTACTCCAATACACATTACCACAGGGGGTAAGCCCGCCCTGTGGTGTACAACCAATCAATGTTTACCCATGAGCTGTGCATGCCTTGGTCACATGCACAGCTAACATTGTTCCCTATGGACAGTGGGGAGTGGTCGTTCTCCTTTGACTGTCCCATCCTGGAGGATCAGGATATGCCCCGGTGCCGTTCAGTCTAGGCTGGGGGAAGTTTTCCCTCCTAAACTGACTTCCAGAAACCTGCCCGGGAGCTAGCCCACTGCCTGCAGCCTGGATTTGGGCTCCAGAGCTGGGCAGCCTAGATCCCCCGGTCAGGGTTTCCTGGCCACTACGGGTGATCTCCATGGAGCTCCAGAAAACCACTCAGCTTGTTTCAAAGCTGAGCTTCTTCTCTCTCTCCCAATGCCCCTTTCAAGTGTGAGGCTGGAAGGGAAAGTATTCCATTTTTGGGGAAAAGGTCTGGGTGAATCCATCAGCCTGCACAGCCATGGATTCCCCCCTCCTGGGACACACAACCAAGTAAGTGCATTTTATGTTTAAATACATTTCATTTAAACACATGTGTTTCCCTTTAAATCTACACTGAGCCTGTGCCCTGCACAGGCTCCACACTCCCAGGCACTGCAGTGCCTCATAACCAGTCCAATATCTCTTACATTTTTAAATACATTGTGTTGTTGTTTTTAAATACTGTGCCCAGCGCTCAGCGCTGGGCTCCCCTAGCCCTGCAGCTTGGCTGTTAGGGCTCTCTCTCAGCATTGGAGGTATGGGGCTGGCTTCCCCGATCCTCCAGCCTGCCTGCCTGCCTCTGGGGTCCAGGGAGCTGGCTCTCCCTGTCCCCCCAGAGGGGCATTCACTTTTGTAGCCTCGCCACACGGAGCGGCGCACCCCCCTGATCCGAAGCCCGGCGGCCCGGGACACTTGTCCCGGCCGCCGTGGCTCTGTGTCCTTTGTAGCG
Organism: Pseudophryne corroboree; assembly: GCF_028390025.1. Taxonomy (NCBI): domain Eukaryota; kingdom Metazoa; phylum Chordata; class Amphibia; order Anura; family Myobatrachidae; genus Pseudophryne; species Pseudophryne corroboree. The sequence continues at coordinate 6,607,800 of NC_086445.1, read as the reverse complement.
CTGCCGCCTGGCAGCCCGGGACATTCCTCCAGTGTGCTGAGGCGCCGGGAGCAGAGCTCTCGTCCCCCAGCACAGGCAACTACAGACCGCGCTGCAGCGGGAGCCGAGCTCCCAGCTGCAGCGGCTCACCCTTCTCTCCCGGCGCACACACAGCTTGGTGCGCCAGGGGCTGTGCTCACCGCTGCCGGGAGCGGAGCTCCTGGACTTCGGCGGCGCACACCCAATGGCTGCAGCGGGAGCTGATCTCCCGGCTGCAGCGGTTCCCCTCTCCCCCGGCGCGCACACTCTACTCAGCGCGACGGGGGCTGCCCTCACTGCCGCGGTTGCCGGAGAGGTCCGGGACCGCGGCACATTGTTAAAATAATTTTTTTTAAACATTAATAAAAACACGGCGCCTAGCGCCCACAATATTTTAAATATGGCGCCAAGTGCCCATTGTCCTGATAATGGCGCCGGGCACTAGGGGTTAACCCCTTCAGTGCCGCAGGCGGCCATTTTCCACGTGGGCTGGGGGCCTTTCCGGTCACACTGGCCTTCTGCAAACGGAACATCATCTTCGCCATCGGGCCGTCTTGATTTCAGTCGGACAACGTAACAGCAGAACGGCAATAGCAGAGGCCACAAAGGTTCTCCGTTGAGCGGAAAGGCATACAAGCGCTCTGTCAGCGATCTTCATTCCAGGAGTGGACCACTGGGAAGCAGACTTCATCAGCAGACATGATCTCCATCCAGGAGAGTGGGGTCTTCATCAAGAGGTCTTTGCAGAAGTGACAAGTCTTTGGGGAATTCCTCAAATAGACATGATGGCGTCTCACCTCAACAATAAACTTCAGAGATATTGTTCCAGATCGAGAGACCCTCAAGCAATAGCAGTGGACGCCCTAGTGCCACTGTGGGTGTTTCAGTCGGTGTATGTGTTTCCTCCGCTTCCACTCGTTCCAAAAGTGATAAAGATCATAAGACGAACAAAGGTTCAAGCGATCCTCATTGTTCCAGACTGGCCAAGGACGGTTTGGTATCCAGATCTTCAGGAATTACTCATAGGAGATCCCTGGCCTCTTCCTCTGAGGGAGGATCTGTTTCAGCAGGGGCCGTGCGTGTTCCAAGACTTACCGCGACTTTGTTTGATGGCTTGGCGGTTGAATGCCGGATCCTAGCCCGAAAGGGTATTCCCAAGAAAGTCATCCCACTCTTATTCAGGCCAGAAAAGGAGTAACGTCTAAACATTACCACCGTATTTGGAGAAAATACGTGTCTTGGTGTGAATCCAGGAAGGCTCCTACGGAAGAATTTCAGTTAGGACGTTTTCTCCATTTTCTACAAGCTGGTGTGGATGCGGGCCTAAAGTTGGGCTCAATTAAAATACAAATTTCAGCCTTATCGGTTTTCTTCCAAAAACAATTGGCCTCCCTTCCAGAAGTTCAGACTTTCGTGAAATGCGTGTTGCACATCCAACCTCCCTTTGTGCCCCCAGTGGCACCGTGGTGTTGCAATTCCTTCAATCTCATTGGTTTGAACCTTTACAGAAGGTAGAGTTGAAATTCCTCACTTGGAAAGTGGTCATGCTGTTGGCCTTGGCATCCGCAAGGCGGGTGTCTGAATTAGCGGCCTTGTCTCACAAGAGCCCTTATTTGATCTTCCATGAAGATAGAGCAGAGTTAAGGACTCGTCAGCAATTTCTGCCGAAAGTAGTTTCGTCGTTCCACTTGAACCAACCTATTGCGCCAGTGGCTACTGACGCCTTACTGGAATTTAAGTTTCTCGATGTAGTCAGAGCTTTGAAAATTTATGTCGCCAGAGCGGCTCAGTTTAGGAAAACGGAGGCTCTGTTTGTCCTGTATGATCCCAACAAGATTGGGGCTCCTGCTTCCAAGCAGAGTATTGCGCGCTGTCATACGATTCAGCATGCTCATTCTACGGCTGGATTGCCGTTACCGAAATTGGTGAAAGCCCATTCTACCAGAAAGGTGGGCTCGTCCTGGGCGGCTGCCTGGGGGGTCTCGGCATTACAACTTTGCAGAGCGGCTACTTGGTTGGGTTCAAACACCTTTGCGAAGTTCTACAAGTTTGATACCCTGGCTGATGAGGACCTCATGTTTGGTCAATCGGTGCTGCAGAGTCATCCACACTCTCCCGCCCGGTTTAGAGCTTTGGTATAACCCCCATGGTTCTTGATGTGACTCCAGCATCCTCTAGGACGGATGAGAAAATAGGATTTTAATACCTACCGGTAAATCCTTTTCTCTTAGTCCATAGAGTCTGCACTGGGACGGGCGCCCAGCTTCCTCTATCTGCAGTTATTAGTTATGTTTACACACGGGTTGTGTTATGTTATAGTCAGCCTGTTGCTGACGTTGTTCATGCCGTTGACTGGAGTTCTGTTAAATGCCATGTTGTACGGCGTGTTGGAGGTTTGAGCTGGTATGTATCTCACCTTAGTTAACAATAAATCCTTTTCCTCGAAATGTCCGTCTCCCTTGGCACAGTTCCTATAACTGGAGTCTGGAGGAGGGGCATAGAGGGAGGAGCCAGTTCACACCCCTTTCAAAGTCTTAAAATACCCATGTCTCCTGCGGATCCCGTCCTATACCCCATGTTCTTATAGTGTACCCAGCATCCTCTACGGACTAAGAGAAAAGGATTTACCGGTAGGTATTAAAATCCTATTTTCCACCTGTTGTCTATTCCATTTGCACAACAGCATGTGAAAGTGATTGTCAATCAGTGTTGCTTCCTAAGTGGACAGTTTGATTTCACAGAAGTGTGATTGACTTGGAGTTATGTTGTGTTGTGTAAGTGTTCCCTTTATTTTTTTGAGCAGTGTATTTAATATTTACAATATACCCAATAAAAAGGACATAATGCAGCAAATCACAGAAGAAAAAAGTAAAGAATGAACAGTAAGAATGGAGATATTTACCATAGCATAGAATAGAGGGAGATAGGCCGGGTCACCTAGAGGCACAATTGGATCATTATAAAACAGGTGTAGGCTGGATACAGTGCTGAAAATAAATGGTCCATATATAGACGCTGCTAATGGAGACCTCTGTACATCACGTCCAAATCAGACTGATCGCAGCCAAGACATTAGCTAAAAATATCCTGGCCTGTAATCCTGAGTGATGGCAGCCCTGTGCTACAGAAATACATCGCGTCCACAGTCCCAGGCGCCGACAGCCAGCACCGGAGTCACAGGCAGCCGTCAGTAAGCCAGCACCGGAGTCACAGGCAGCCGTCAGTAAGCCAGCACCGGAGTCACAGACATCTGTCAGTAAGCCAGCGCCGGAGTCACAGGCAGCCATCAGTAAGCCAGCACCGGAGTCACAGACATCTGTCAGTAAGCCAGCGCCGGAGTCACAGGCAGCCGTCAGTAAGCCAGCTTCAGAGTCACAGGCAGCCGTCAGTAAGCCAGCGCCGGAGTCACAGACAGCCGTCAGTAAGCCAGCGCCGGAGTCACAGACAGCCGTCAGTAAGCCAGCGCCGGAGTCACAGGCAGCCGTCAGTAAGCCAGCACCGGAGTCACAGACAGCCGTCAGTAAGTCAGCACCGGAGTCACAGGCAGCCGTCAGTAAGTCAGCGCCGGAGTCACAGGCAGCCGTCAGTAAGCCAGCGCCGGAGTCACAGACAGCCGTCAGTAAGCCAGCGCCGGAGTCACAGGCAGCCGTCAGTAAGTCAGCACCGGAGTCACAGGCAGCCGTCAGTAAGTCAGCTAAGGAGTCACAGGCAGCCGTCAGTAAGTCAGCACCGGAGTCACAGGCAGCCGTCAGTAAGTCAGCACCGGAGTCAGACAGCTGTCAGTAAGTCAGCACCGGAGTCACAGGCAGCCGTCAGTAAGTCAGCACCGGAGTCACAGGCAGCCGTCAGTAAGTCAGCACCGGAGTCAGACAGCTGTCAGTAAGTCAGCACCGGAGTCACAGGCAGCCGTCAGTAAGTCAGCACCGGAGTCACAGGCAGCCGTCAGTAAGTCAGCACCGGAGTCACAGGCAGCCGTCAGTAAGTCAGCACCGGAGTCACAGACAGCTGTCAGTAAGCCACCACCGGAGTCAGAGCCAATTCCATATGTGACAGAATGGTAAGGTGGTGCTGTGTGTTTCCCTGATGACGTCGGTCTCTTCCGTATCTCACCTACAGGCTTCAGGCAGAATGATCAGGACTCCCCCCCCGTCCCCCAGAGACAACCCCCAGAAATCACAGCACATTTGGAAGGTGACTGAATATTTATTTAACTGGCAGCAGAGCAACTAGTCACCGCTGGGGAATGTAACTGGGATCAGTGTTGGAGTGAAACGCAGTAACAGTTCTCAAGCAAAGTCACTATGGAATAAGATAGAAACATTGTCATGTACAGCCCAATATGTGACCAAGCCTTTCTGTCCCATTCTGACTCATCACCGCACTATAGCAAGTGTCCACCAGGTGGCAGTATGAATGGGTAACCCCTCAATAGTCCAGGAACTATAGGAATGGGTGGTCTTCTGTTTGCCGGCGGTCGGGCTCCTAGCAGTCTCTCTCTCTCTCTCTCTCTCTCTCTCTCTCTGTGCACGCACTGGCTCTCTCTCTCTCTGTGCACGCACTGGCTGTCTCTCCCTCAGTGCCCGCACGCACTGGCAGTCTCTGCCTCAGTGCCCGCACGCACTGGCTGGCTGTCTCTCAGTGCCCACACGCACTGGCTGGCTGTCTCTCCCTCAGTGCCCGCATGCACTGGCTGTCTCTCCCTCAGTACCCGCACGCACTGGCTATCTCTGCCTCAGTACCCGCACGCACTGGCTGTCTCTCCCTCAGTGCCCACACGCACTGGCTGTCTCTCCCTCAGTGCCCGCATGCACTGGCTGTCTCTCCCTCAGTACCCGCACGCACTGGCTGTCTCTCCCTCAGTGCCCGCATGCACTGGCTGTCTCTCCCTCAGTACCCGCACGCACTGGCTGTCTCTCCCACAGTGCCCGCATGCACTGGCTGTCTCTCCCTCAGTACCTGCACGCACTGGCTATCTCTGCCTCAGTACCCGCACGCACTGGCTGTCTCTCCCACAGTGCCCGCATGCACTGGCTGTCTCTCCCTCAGTACCTGCACGCACTGGCTGTCTCTCCCTCAGTGCCCGCATGCACTGGCTGTCTCTCCCTCAGTGCCTGCACGCACTGGCTGTCTCTCCCTCAGTGCCCGCACGCACTGGCTGTCTCTCCCTCAGTGCCCGCACGCACTGGCTGTCTCTCCCTCAGTGCCCGCACGCACTGGCTGTCTCTCCCTCAATGCCCGCACGCACTGGCTGTCTCTCCCTCAGTGCCCGCACGCACTGGCTGTCTCTCCCTCAGTGCCTGCACGCACTGGCTGTCTCTCCCTCAGTGCCCGCATGCACTGGCTGTCTCTCCCTCAGTGCACGCACTGGCTGTCTCTCCCTCAGTGCACGCACGCACTGGCTGTCTCTCCCTCAGTACCCACACGCACTGGCTGTCTCTGCCTCAGTGCCCGCACGCACTGGATATTGTATAAGTCGCCGGCACTGTCAGGCTGTAAGATCTGTTACCGGTAATGTGGATAGCTGGGACGACAGCTGCACTGCGGTATACTCCGCTGCATGTGGCTGTGGGGCTGTAGAAAGGCTGTTTGGGAAGCTTGGCCCTCTGGATATCTGCTGGTGTTGGTAAAGGGCGCTCTAGGGTCTGGGCTCTGCAGTCAGAAAGAGACTGTTCCAGTTTGCTGGCCACATACAGTACATGTGGTCACCTCTATGAAGGGGAGGAGTCACTGACGCGTTTCATCTGTAGTGAGTAGCTGACTGGTTGAGGGCTTCGGAGGTGAGAGAACTGGGTGGTGTGTGGAGAAGTTGCAGTGACTGGCAGAGATGAGAGCAGGAATAAGAGGTGTAATGGCATGCTGGCCAGGAAACGTTATAATGGGGAGGTGCATTGAATGTGTGGGAGACGGCATAATTGTATAGCAACTGCCCTATAAATTGGGAATAATCACAGTAATACAATGCGATGAGGGAGCTGCTCACAAGTTACAATTTATAGGACAATAGAGATGTGGTCCACCTCTCCAGTGACCGCACCAAGCTCATAATAAGTGGGTCCCAGATACCGATCCTGTAAACAATTTTGGGGTCCTATTTTCCTACATTGCTTGTTTCTGTGTTCACCATAAATTATGGTCTTCAAATATCTAATTCAGTAAATATATTATGCCACTCAGACCTCCTCACATGCTCCTTAAATGCCACTCAGACCTCCTCACATGCTCCTGAAATGCCACTCAGACCTCCTCACATGCTCCTTAAATGCCACTCAGACCTCCTCACATGCTCCTTAAATGCCTCTTAAATGCCACTCAGACCTCCTCACATGCTCCTTAAATGCCACTCAGACCTCCTTACTTGCCTCTTAAATGCCACTCAGACCTCCTTACTTGCCTCTTAAATGCCACTTAGACCTCCTCACATGCTTCTTAAATGCCACTCAGACCTCCTTACTTGCCTCTTAAATGCCACTCAGACCTCCTCACATGCTCCTTAAATGCCACTCAGACCTCCTTACTTGCCCCTTAAATGCCACTCAGACCTCCTTACTTGCCTCTTAAATGCCACTCAGACCTCCTTACTTGCCTCTTAAATGCCACTTAGACCTCCTCACATGCTTCTTAAATGCCACTCAGACCTCCTCACATGCTTCTTAAATGCCACTCAGACCTCCTTAGTTGCCTCTTAAATGCCACTCAGACCTCCTTACTTGCCTCTTAAATGCCACTCAGACCTCCTCACATGCTTCTTAAATGCCACTCAGACCTCCTCACATGCTCCTTAAATGCCTCTTAAATGCCACTCAGGCCTCCTCACATGCTCCTTAAATGCCATCAGACCTCCTCACATGTCCCTTAAATGCCATAAGACCTCCTCACATCTGAGAGGGATAGGGACCAGGAACAGTATATGAGGAGGAGGAAGAGGAGAGTGTGGCCAGGGCTGTTATCTGAGGGTGATATGGACCAGGAACCGTATATGAGAAGTTAGTGAGGCTAGGGCTGTTATCTGAGGGGAATATGGACCAAGAACAGTATATGAGGAGAAGATAGTGGGGCCAGGGCTGTTATCTGAGGGGGATATTGACCAAGAAAAGTATATGAGGAGGAGAGTGAGGCCAGGGCTGTTATCTGAGGGGGATATGGACTAGGAACAGCATATGAGGAGAAGAAAGTGAGGCCAGGGCTGTTATCTGAGGGGAATATGGACCAAGAACAGTATATGAGGAGAAGATAGTGGGGCCAGGGCTGTTATCTGAGGGGGATATTGACCAAGAACAGAATATGAGGAGGAGAGTGAGGCCAGGGCTGTTATCTGAGGGGGATATGGACTAGGAACAGTATATGAGGAGAAGAGGGTGGGCCTAGGGCTGTTATCTGAGGGGAATATGGACCAGGAACAGTATATCAGAAGGAGCGTGAGGCCAGGGCTGTTATCGGAGGGGGATATGGACCAGTAACAGTATATGAGGAGAAGATAGTGGGGCCAGGGTTGTTATCTGAGGGGAATATGGACCAGGAACAGTATATCAGAAGGAGCGTGAGGCCAGGGCTGTTATCGAAGGAGGATATGGACCAGGAACAGTATATGAGGAGGAGAGGGAGGCCAGGGCTGTAATCTGAGGGGGATATGGACCAGGAACAGTATATGAGGAGAATATAATAGGGCCAGGGCTGTTATCTGAGGGGAATATGAACCCGGGAACAGTATATGAGGAGAAGATAGAGGGGCCAGGGCTGTTATCTGAGGGGGATACGGACCAAGAACAGTATATGAGGAGAAGATAGTGGGGCCAGGGCTGTTATCTGAAGGGGATATGGACCAGGAACAGTATATGAGAAGATAGTGAGGCAAGGTCTGTTATCTGAGGGAGATATGGACCGGGAACAGTATATGAGGAGTAGGAGGAGGAGAGTGAGGCCAGGGCTGATATCTGAGGAGATTATGGAACAGGAACAGTATATCAGGAGAAGATAGTGGACCAGGAACAGTATATGATGATGAGGAGGATGGTGAGGCCAGGGCTGTTATGTGAGGGGAATATGGACCAGGAACAGTATATGAGCAGGAGATAGTGAGTCCAGGGCTGTTATCTGAGGGGGATATGGACCAGGAACAGCATATATGGGAGAGATAGTGAGGCCAGGGCTGTTATTGGAAGGGGATAGGGAACAGGGGCAGTATATTAGGAGGAGAGTGAGTAGAATATTTCACCTCTTTCACTGCAATGCTGAAACGGGGATCTGTTGTGCCATATATCGGGCAGGGGAGATGTAATGAATGTTCTTCTCATCTCCCAGGATCCCAGATGGATGGACACGTACAGCGCGCCTCGCGGGGAGTGATCCGGTCATACTGACCTTTGCTCTGAAGCAGCAGAATGTGGATAAGCTACAAGAGTTGGTGGGAAGAGTCTCAGATCCCGAATCCTCGCATTATGGTAATTTATCTATCACATATCCTTCTGTCATGTGTGCACCACTGCTACTGGCAGCATAACGTCCAGCATACAGTCCTGACCAGACACGTGTGCACCACTGCTACTGGCAGCATAACGTCCAGCATACAGTCCCGACCAGACACGTGCACCACTGCTACTGGCAGCATAACGTCCAGCATACAGTCCTGACCAGACACGTGTGCACCACTGCTACTGGCAGCATAACGTCCAGCATACAGTCCTGACCAGACACGTGTGCACCACTGCTACTGGCAGCATAACGTCCAGCATACAGTCCTGATCAGACACGTACACCACTGCTACTGGCAGCATAACGTCCAGCATACAGTCCTGACCAGACATGTGTGCACCACTGCTACTGGCAGCATAACATCCAGCATACAGTCCTGACCAGACACGTGTGCACCACTGCTACTGGCAGCATAACGTCCAGCATACAGTCCTGACCAGACACGTGTGCACCACTGCTACTGGCAGCATAACATCCAGCATACAGTCCTGACCAGACACGTGTGCACCACTGCTACTGGTAGCATAACGTCCAGCATACAGTCCTGACCAGACACGTGTGCACCACTGTTACTGGCAGCATAACGTCCAGCATACAGTCCTGACCAGAAACGTGTGCACCACTGCTACTGGCAGCATAACGTCCAGCATACAGTCCTGACCAGACACGTACACCACTGCTACTGGCAGCATAACGTCCAGCATACAGTCCTGACCAGACATGTACACCACTGCTACTGGCAGCATAACATCCAGCATACAGTCCTGACCAGACATGTACACCACTGCTACTGGCAGCATAACGTCCAGCATACAGTCCTGACCAGACATGTACACCACTGCTACTGGCAGCATAACGTCCAGCATGCAGTCCTGACCAGACACGTGCACCACTGCTACTGGCAGCATAACGTCCAGCATACAGTCCTGACCAGACACGTGCACCACTGCTACTGGCAGCATAACGTCCAGCATGCAGTCCTGACCAGACATGTGTGCACCACTGCTACTGGCAGCATAACGTCCAGCATACAGTCCTGACCAGACATGTACACCACTGCTACTGGCAGCATAATATCCAGCATACAGTCCTGACCAGACATGTGTGCACCACTGCTACTGGCAGCATAATATCCAGCATACAGTCCTGACCAGACTTGTGTGCACCACTGCTACTGGCAGCATAACGTCCAGCATACAGTCCTGACCAGACACGTGTGCACCACTGCTACTGGCAGCATAACGTCCAGCATACAGTCCTGACCAGACACGTACACCACTGCTACTGGCAGCATAACGTCCAGCATACAGTCCTGACCAGACATGTACACCACTGCTACTGGCAGCATAACGTCCAGCATACAGTCCTGACCAGACTTGTGTGCACCACTGTTACTGGCAGCATAACGTCCAGCATACAGTCCTGACCAGACATGTACACCACTGCTACTGGCAGCATAACGTCCAGCATACAGTCCTGACCAGACACGTACACCACTGCTACTGGCAGCATAACGTCCAGCGTACAGTCCTGACCAGACATGTACACCACTGCTACTGGCAGCATAACATCCAGCATACAGTCCTGACCAGACATGTGTGCACCACTGTTACTGGCAGCATAACATCCAGCATACAGTCCTGACCAGACACGTGTGCACCACTGTTACTGGCAGCATAACGTCCAGCATACAGTCCTGACCAGACATGTGTGCACCACTGCTACTGGCAGCATAACATCCAGCATACAGTCCTGACCAGACACGTGTGCACCACTGCTACTGGCAGCATAACATCCAGCATACAGTCCTGACCAGACACGTGTGCACCACTGCTACTGGCAGCATAACGTCCAGCATACAGTCCTGACCAGACACGTGTGCACCACTGCTACTGGCAGCATAACGTCCAGCATACAGTCCTGACCAGACACGTGCACCACTGCTACTGGCAGCATAACGTCCAGCATACAGTCCTGACCAGACATGTACACCACTGTTACTGGCAGCATAACGTCCAGCATACAGTCCTGACCAGACACGTACACCACTGCTACTGGCAGCATAACGTCCAGCATACAGTCCTGACCAGACATGTGTGCACCACTGTTACTGGCAGCATAACGTCCAGCATACAGTCCTGACCAGACATGTGTGCACCACTGCTACTGGCAGCATAACGTCCAGCATACAGTCCTGACCAGACATGTACACCACTGTTACTGGCAGCATAACGTCCAGCATACAGTCCTGACCAGACATGTACACCACTGCTACTGGCAGCATAACATCCAGCATACAGTCCTGACCAGACACGTGTGCACCACTGCTACTGGCAGCATAACGTCCAGCATACAGTCCTGACCAGACACGTGTTCACCACTGCTACTGGCAGCATAACATCCAGCATACAGTCCTGACCAGACACGTGTGCACCACTGCTACTGGCAGCATAACATCCAGCATACAGTCCTGACCAGACACGTGTGCACCACTGCTACTGGCAGCATAACGTCCAGCATACAGTCCTGACCAGACACGTGTGCACCACTGCTACTGGCAGCATAACGTCCAGCATACAGTCCTGACCAGACACGTGTGCACCACTGTTACTGGCAGCATAACGTCCAGCATACAGTCCTGACCAGACACGTGTGCACCACTGCTACTGGCAGCATAACGTCCAGCATACAGTCCTGACCAGACATGTACACCACTGTTACTGGCAGCATAACGTCCAGCATACAGTCCTGACCAGACATGTACACCACTGCTACTGGCAGCATAACGTCCAGCATACAGTCCTGACCAGACATGTACATCACTGTTACTGGCAGCATAACGTCCAGCATACAGTCCTGACCAGACATGCACACCACTGCTACTGGCAGCATAACGTCCAGCATACAGTCCTGACCAGACATGCACACCACTGCTACTGGCAGCATAACGTCCAGCATACAGTCCTGACCAGACATGTACACCACTGCTACTGGCAGCATAACGTCCAGCATACATTCCTGACCAGACACGTGTGCACCACTGCTACTGGCAGCATAACATCCAGCATACAGTCCTGACCAGACATGCACACCACTGCTGCTGGCAGCATAACGTCCAGCATACAGTCCTGACCAGACATGTACACCACTGCTACTGGCAGCATAACGTCCAGCATACATTCCTGACCAGAAACGTGTGCACCACTGCTACTGGCAGCATAACATCCAGCATACAGTCCTGACCAGACACGTACACCACTGCTACTGGCAGCAAAACGTCCAGCATACAGTCCTGACCAGACACGTGTGCACCACTGCTACTGGCAGCATAACGTCCAGCATACAGTCCTGACCAGACTTGTGTGCACCACTGCTACTGGCAGCATAACGTCCAGCATACAGTCCTGACCAGACACGTGTGCACCACTGTTACTGGCAGCATAACGTCCAGCATACAGTCCTGACCAGACATGTACACCACTGCTACTGGCAGCATAACGTCCAGCAACAGTCCTGACCAGACACGTGTGCACCACTGCTACTGGCAGCATAACGTCCAGCATACAGTCCTGACCAGACACGTGTGCACCACTGCTACTGGCAGCATAACGTCCAGCATACAGTCCTGACCAGACACGTGTGCACCACTGCTACTGGCAGCATAACGTCCAGCATACAGTCCTGACCAGACACGTGTGCACCACTGCTACTGGCAGCATAACGTCCAGCATACAGTCCTGACCAGACACGTACACCACTGCTACTGGCAGCATAACGTCCAGCATACAGTCCTGACCAGACATGTGTGCACCACTGTTACTGGCAGCATAACATCCAGCATACAGTCCTGACCAGACATGTACACCACTGCTACTGGCAGCATAACGTCCAGCATACAGTCCTGACCAGACACGTGTGCACCACTGCTACTGGCAGCATAACGTCCAGCATACAGTCCTGACCAGACACGTGTGCACCACTGTTACTGGCAGCATAACGTCCAGCATACAGTCCTGACCAGACATGTGTGCACCACTGCTACTGGCAGCATAACGTCCAGCATACAGTCCTGACCAGACACGTACACCACTGCTACTGGCAGCATAACGTCCAGCATACAGTCCTGACCAGACACGTGTGCACCACTGCTACTGGCAGCATAACATCCAGCATACAGTCCTGACCAGACATGTACACCACTGCTACTGGCAGCATAACGTCCAGCATACAGTCCTGACCAGACATGTGCACCACTGTTACTGGCAGCATTACGTCCAGCATACAGTCCTGACCAGACACGTGTGCACCACTGCTACTGGCAGCATAACATCCAGCATACAGTCCTGACCAGACACGTGTGCACCACTGCTACTGGCAGCATAACATCCAGCATACAGTCCTGACCAGACACGTGTGCACCACTGCTACTGGCAGCATAACGTCCAGCATACAGTCCTGACCAGACACGTGTGCACCACTGCTACTGGCAGCATAACGTCCAGCATACAGTCCTGACCAGAAACGTGTGCACCACTGTTACTGGCAGCATAACGTCCAGCATACAGTCCTGACCAGACATGTGTGCACCACTGCTACTGGCAGCATAACGTCCAGCATACAGTCCTGACCAGACATGTACACCACTGTTACTGGCAGCATAACGTCCAGCATACAGTCCTGACCAGACATGTACACCACTGCTACTGGCAGCATAACATCCAGCATACAGTCCTGACCAGACACGTGTGCACCACTGCTACTGGCAGCATAACGTCCAGCATACAGTCCTGACCAGACACGTGTGCACCACTGCTACTGGCAGCATAACATCCAGCATACAGTCCTGACCAGACACGTGTGCACCACTGCTACTGGCAGCATAACATCCAGCATACAGTCCTGACCAGACATGTGTGCACCACTGCTACTGGCAGCATAACGTCCAGCATACAGTCCTGACCAGACACGTGTGCACCACTGCTACTGGCAGCATAACGTCCAGCATACAGTCCTGACCAGACACGTGTGCACCACTGTTACTGGCAGCATAACGTCCAGCATACAGTCCTGACCAGACATGTGTGCACCACTGCTACTGGCAGCATAACGTCCAGCATACAGTCCTGACCAGACATGTACACCACTGTTACTGGCAGCATAACGTCCAGCATACAGTCCTGACCAGACATGTACACCACTGCTACTGGCAGCATAACGTCCAGCATACAGTCCTGACCAGACATGTACATCACTGTTACTGGCAGCATAACGTCCAGCATACAGTCCTGACCAGACATGTACACCACTGCTACTGGCAGCATAACGTCCAGCTACAGTCCTGACCAGACATGTGTGCACCACTGCTACTGGCAGCATAACATCCAGCATACAGTCCTGACCAGACATGCGTGCACCACTGCTACTGGCAGCATAACGTCCAGCATACAGTCCTGACCAGACACGTACACCACTGCTACTGGCAGCATAACGTCCAGCATACAGTCCTGACCAGACATGTACACCACTGCTACTGGCAGCATAACATCCAGCATACAGTCCTGACCAGACATGTACATCACTGCTACTGGCAGCATAACGTCCAGCATACAGTCCTGACCAGACATGTACACCACTGCTACTGGCAGCATAACGTCCAGCATACAGTCCTGACCAGACACGTACACCACTGCTACTGGCAGCATAACGTCCAGCATACAGTCCTGACCAGACATGTACACCACTGCTACTGGCAGCATAACGTCCAGCATACAGTCCTGACCAGACACGTACACCACTGCTACTGGCAGCATAACATCCAGCATACAGTCCTGACCAGACATGTGTGCACCACTGTTACTGGCAGCATAACGTCCAGCATACAGTCCTGACCAGACATGTGTGCACCACTGTTACTGGCAGCATAACGTCCAGCATACAGTCCTGACCAGACATGTACACCACTGCTACTGGCAGCATAACATCCAGCATACAGTCCTGACCAGACACGTACACCACTGCTACTGGCAGCATAACATCCAGCATACAGTCCTGACCAGACATGTGTGCACCACTGTTACTGGCAGCATAACGTCCAGCATACAGTCCTGACCAGACATGTGTGCACCACTGTTACTGGCAGCATAACGTCCAGCATACAGTCCTGACCAGACATGTGTGCACCACTGTTACTGGCAGCATAACGTCCAGCATACAGTCCTGACCAGACATGTACACCACTGCTACTGGTAGCATAACGTCCAGCATACAGTCCCGACCAGACATGTACACCACTGCTACTGGCAGCATAACGTCCAGCATACAGTCCCGACCAGACGTGTGCACCACTGCTACTGGCAGCATAACATCCAGCATACAGTCCCGACCAGACGTGTGCACCACTGTTACTGGCAGCATAACATCCAGCATACAGTCCTGACCAGACATGTACACCACTGCTACTGGCAGCATAACGTCCAGCATACAGTCCTGACCAGACACGTGTGCACCACTGCTACTGGCAGCATAACATCCAGCATACAGTCCTGACCAGACGTGTGCACCACTGCTACTGGCAGCATAACATCCAGCATACAGTCCTGACCAGACGTGTGCGCCACTGCTACTGGCAGCATAACGTCCAGCATACAGTCCTGACCAGACATGTACACCACTGCTACTGGCAGCATAACGTCCAGCATACAGACCTGACCAGACATGTACACCACTGCTACTGGCAGCATAACGTCCAGCATACAGTCCTGACCAGACGTGTGCACCACTGCTACTGGCAGCATAACGTCCAGCATACAGTCCTGACCAGACATGTACACCACTGCTACTGGCAGCATAACATCCAGCATACAGTCCTGACCAGACGTGTGCACCACTGCTACTGGCAGCATAACGTCCAGCATACAGTCCTGACCAGACACGTACACCACTGCTACTGGCAGCATAACGTCCAGCATACAGTCCTGACCAGACTTGTGTACACCACTGCTACTGGCAGCATAACATCCAGCATACAGTCCTGACCAGACACGTGTGCACCACTGCTACTGGCAGCATAACGTCCAGCATACAGTCCTGACCAGACACGTGTGCACCACTGCTACTGGCAGCATAACATCCAGCATACAGTCCTGACCAGACACGTACACCACTGCTACTGGCAGCATAACGTCCAGCATACAGTCCTGACCAGACACATGTGCACCACTGCTACTGGCAGCATAACGTCCAGCATACAGTCCTGACCAGACATGTGTGCACCACTGTTACTGGCAGCATAACGTCCAGCATACAGTCCTGACCAGACACGTACACCACTGCTACTGGCAGCATAACGTCCAGCATACAGTCCTGACCAGACACATACACCACTGCTACTAGCAGCATAACGTCCAGCATACAGTCCTGACCAGACATGTGTGCACCACTGTTACTGGCAGCATAACGTCCAGCATACAGTCCTGACCAGACATGCACACCACTGCTACTGGCAGCATAACGTCCAGCATACAGTCCTGACCAGACATGTACACCACTGCTACTGGCAGCATAACGTCCAGCATACAGTCCTGACCAGACATGTACACCACTGTTACTGGCAGCATAACGTCCAGCATACAGTCCTGACCAGACATGCACACCACTGCTACTGGCAGCATAACGTCCAGCATACAGTCCTGACCAGACATGTACACCACTGCTACTGGCAGCATAACGTCCAGCATACAGTCCTGACCAGACACGTGTGCACCACTGCTACTGGCAGCATAACATCCAGCATACAGTCCTGACCAGACACGTACACCACTGCTACTGGCAGCATAACATCCAGCATACAGTCCTTACCAGACACGTACACCACTGCTACTGGCAGCATAACATCCAGCATACAGTCCTGACCAGACATGTGTGCACCACTGTTACTGGCAGCATAACGTCCAGCATACAGTCCTGACCAGACATGTGTGCACCACTGTTACTGGCAGCATAACGTCCAGCATACAGTCCTGACCAGACATGTGTGCACCACTGTTACTGGCAGCATAACGTCCAGCATACAGTCCTGACCAGACATGTGTGCACCACTGTTACTGGCAGCATAACGTCCAGCATACAGTCCTGACCAGACATGTACACCACTGCTACTGGCAGCATAACGTCCAGCATACAGTCCTGACCAGACACGTGTGCACCACTGCTACTGGCAGCATAACATCCAGCATACAGTCCTGACCAGACGTGTGCACCACTGCTACTGGCAGCATAACATCCAGCATACAGTACTGACCAGACATGTACACCACTGCTACTGGCAGCATAACATCCAGCATATAGTCCTGACCAGACGTGTGCACCACTGCTACTGGCAGCATAACGTCCAGCATACAGTCCTGACCAGACATGTACACCACTGCTACTGGCAGCATAACGTCCAGCATACAGACCTGACCAGATATGTACACCACTGCTACTGGCAGCATAACGTCCAGCATACAGTCCTGACCAGACGTGTGCACCACTGCTACTGGCAGCATAACGTCCAGCATACAGTCCTGACCAGACGTGTGCACCACTGCTACTGGCAGCATAACGTCCAGCATACAGTCCTGACCAGACATGTACACCACTGCTACTGGCAGCATAACATCCAGCATACAGTCCTGACCAGACGTGTGCACCACTGCTACTGGCAGCATAACGTCCAGCATACAGTCCTGACCAGACACGTACACCACTGCTACTGGCAGCATAACGTCCAGCATACAGTCCTGACCAGACTTGTGTACACCACTGCTACTGGCAGCATAACATCCAGCATACAGTCCTGACCAGACACGTGTGCACCACTGCTACTGGCAGCATAACGTCCAGCATACAGTCCTGACCAGACACGTGTGCACCACTGCTACTGGCAGCATAACATCCAGCATACAGTCCTGACCAGACACGTACACCACTGCTACTGGCAGCATAACGTCCAGCATACAGTCCTGACCAGACACGTGTGCACCACTGCTACTGGCAGCATAACGTCCAGCATACAGTCCTGACCAGACATGTACACCACTGCTACTGGCAGCATAACGTCCAGCATACAGTCCTGACCAGACATGCACACCACTGCTACTGGCAGCATAACGTCCAGCATACAGTCCTGACCAGACATGTACACCACTGCTACTGGCAGCATAACGTCCAGCATACAGTCCTGACCAGACATGTACACCACTGTTACTGGCAGCATAACGTCCAGCATACAGTCCTGACCAGACACGTGTGCACCACTGTTACTGGCAGCATAACGTCCAGCATACAGTCCTGACCAGACATGTACACCACTGCTACTGGCAGCATAACGTCCAGCATACAGTCCTGACCAGACACGTGTGCACCACTGCTACTGGCAGCATAACGTCCAGCATACAGTCCTGACTAGACACGTGTGCACCACTGCTACTGGCAGCATAACGTCCAGCATACAGTCCTGACCAGACACGTGCACCACTGCTACTGGCAGCATAACATCCAGCATACAGTCCTGACCAGACACGTGCACCACTGCTACTGGCAGCATAACGTCCAGCATACAGTCCTGACCAGACACGTGTGCACCACTGCTACTGGCAGCATAACATCCAGCATACAGTCCTGACCAGACATGTGTGCACCACTGCTACTGGCAGCATAACGTCCAGCATACAGTCCTGACCAGACATGTGTGCACCACTGTTACTGGCAGCATAACATCCAGCATACAGTCCTGACCAGACATGTGTGCACCACTGCTACTGGCAGCATAACGTCCAGCATACAGTCCTGACCAGACATGTGTGCACCACTGTTACTGGCAGCATAACGTCCAGCATACAGTCCTGACCAGACACGTGTGCACCACTGTTACTGGCAGCATAACGTCCAGCATACAGTACTGACCAGACACGTGTGCACCACTGCTACTGGCAGCATAACGTCCAGCATACATTCCTGACCAGACACGTGTGCACCACTGTTACTGGCAGCATAACGTCCAGCATACAGTCCTGACCAGACATGTGTGCACCACTGCTACTGGCAGCATAACGTCCAGCATACAGTCCTGACCAGACATGTGTGCACCACTGCTACTGGCAGCATAACGTCCAGCATACAGTCCTGACCAGACATGTGTGCACCACTGCTACTGGCAGCATAACGTCCAGCATACAGTCCTGACCAGACGTGTGCACCACTGCTACTGGCAGCATAACATCCAGCATACAGTCCTGACCAGACACGTACACCACTGCTACTGGCAGCATAACGTCCAGCATACAGTCCTGACCAGACTTGTGTGCACCACTGCTACTGGCAGCATAACGTCCAGCATACAGTCCTGACCAGACTTGTGTGCACCACTGCTACTGGCAGCATAACGTCCAGCATACAGTCCTGACCAGACTTGTGTGCACCACTGCTACTGGCAGCATAACGTCCAGCATACAGTCCTGACCAGACACATGTGCACCACTGCTACTGGCAGCATAACGTCCAGCATACAGTCCTGACCAGACTTGTGTGCACCACTGCTACTGGCAGCATAACATCCAGCATACAGTCCTGACCAGAAACGTGTGCACCACTGTTACTGGCAGCATAACGTCCAGCATACAGTCCTGACCAGACTTGTGTGCACCACTGCTACTGGCAGCATAACGTCCAGCATACAGTCCTGACCAGACTTGTGTGCACCACTGCTACTGGCAGCATAACGTCCAGCATACAGTCCTGACCAGACACGTACACCACTGCTACTGGCAGCATAACGTCCAGCATACAGTCCTGACCAGACTTGTGTGCACCACTGCTACTGGCAGCATAACATCCAGCATACAGTACTGACCAGACACGTGTGCACCACTGCTACTGGCAGCATAACATCCAGCATACAGTACTGACCAGACTTGTGTGCACCACTGCTACTGGCAGCATAACGTCCAGCATACAGTCCTGACCAGACACGTACACCACTGCTACTGGCAGCATAACATCCAGCATACAGTCCTGACCAGAAACGTGTGCACCACTGTTACTGGCAGCATAACGTCCAGCATACAGACCTGACCAGACATGTACACCACTGCTACTGGCAGCATAACATCCAGCATACAGTCCTGACCAGACATGTGCACCACTGTTACTGGCAGCATAACGTCCAACATACAGTCCTGACCAGACTTGTGTGCACCACTGCTACTGGCAGCATAACGCCCAGCATACAGTCCCGACCAGACATGTACACCACTGCTACTGGCAGCATAACGTCCAGCATACAGTCCTGACCAGACTTGTGTGCACCACTGCTACTGGCAGCATAACGTCCAGCATACAGTCCTGACCAGACTTGTGTGCACCACTGCTACTGGCAGCATAACGTCCAGCATACAGACCTGACCAGACATGTACACCACTGCTACTGGCAGCATAACATCCAGCATACAGTCCTGACCAGACACGTGTGCACCACTGCTACTGGCAGCATAACGTCCAGCATACAGTCCTGACCAGACACGTACACCACTGCTACTGGCAGCATAACGTCCAGCATACAGTCCTGACCAGACACGTACACCACTGCTACTGGCAGCATAACGTCCAGTATACTATACAGTCCTGACCAGACTTGTGTGCACCACTGCTACTGGCAGCATAACATCCAGCATACAGTCCTGACCAGAAACGTGTGCACCACTGTTACTGGCAGCATAACGTCCAGCATACAGACCTGACCAGACATGTACACCACTGCTACTGGCAGCATAACATCCAGCATACAGTCCTGACCAGACACGTGCACCACTGCTACTGGCAGCATAACATCCAGCATACAGTCCTGACCAGACATGTGTGCACCACTGTTACTGGCAGCATAACGTCCAGCATACAGTCCTGACCAGACACGTGTGCACCACTGCTACTGGCAGCATAACGTCCAGCATACAGTCCTGACCAGACATGTACACCACTGCTACTGGCAGCATAACATCCAGCATACAGTCCTGACCAGACATGTGTGCACCACTGTTACTGGCAGCATAACGTCCAGCATACAGTCCTGACCAGACACGTGTGCACCACTGCTACTGGCAGCATAACGTCCAGCATACAGTCCTGACCAGACATGTACACCACTGCTACTGGCAGCATAACATCCAGCATACAGTCCTGACCAGACATGTGTGCACCACTGCTACTGGCAGCATAACGTCCAGCATACAGTCCTGACCAGACATGTGTGCACCACTGTTACTGGCAGCATAACGTCCAGCATACAGTCCTGACCAGACATGTACACCACTGCTACTGGCAGCATAACGTCCAGCATACAGACCTGACCAGACATGTACACCACTGCTACTGGCAGCATAACATCCAGCATACAGTCCTGACCAGACGTGTGCACCACTGCTACTGGCAGCATAACGTCCAGCATACAGTCCTGACCAGACACGTACACCACTGCTACTGGCAGCATAACGTCCAGCATACAGTCCTGACCAGACTTGTGTACACCACTGCTACTGGCAGCATAACATCCAGCATACAGTCCTGACCAGACACGTGTGCACCACTGCTACTGGCAGCATAACGTCCAGCATACAGTCCTGACCAGACACGTGTGCACCACTGCTACTGGCAGCATAACATCCAGCATACAGTCCTGACCAGACACGTACACCACTGCTACTGGCAGCATAACGTCCAGCATACAGTCCTGACCAGACACATACACCACTGCTACTAGCAGCATAACGTCCAGCATACAGTCCTGACCAGACATGTGTGCACCACTGTTACTGGCAGCATAACGTCCAGCATACAGTCCTGACCAGACATGCACACCACTGCTACTGGCAGCATAACGTCCAGCATACAGTCCTGACCAGACATGTACACCACTGCTACTGGCAGCATAACGTCCAGCATACAGTCCTGACCAGACATGTACACCACTGTTACTGGCAGCATAACGTCCAGCATACAGTCCTGACCAGACATGCACACCACTGCTACTGGCAGCATAACGTCCAGCATACAGTCCTGACCAGACATGTACACCACTGCTACTGGCAGCATAACGTCCAGCATACAGTCCTGACCAGACACGTGTGCACCACTGCTACTGGCAGCATAACATCCAGCATACAGTCCTGACCAGACACGTACACCACTGCTACTGGCAGCATAACATCCAGCATACAGTCCTTACCAGACACGTACACCACTGCTACTGGCAGCATAACATCCAGCATACAGTCCTGACCAGACATGTGTGCACCACTGTTACTGGCAGCATAACGTCCAGCATACAGTCCTGACCAGACATGTGTGCACCACTGTTACTGGCAGCATAACGTCCAGCATACAGTCCTGACCAGACATGTACACCACTGCTACTGGCAGCATAACGTCCAGCATACAGTCCTGACCAGACACGTGTGCACCACTGCTACTGGCAGCATAACATCCAGCATACAGTCCTGACCAGACGTGTGCACCACTGCTACTGGCAGCATAACATCCAGCATACAGTCCTGACCAGACGTGTGCACCACTGCTACTGGCAGCATAACGTCCAGCATACAGTCCTGACCAGACGTGTACACCACTGCTACTGGCAGCATAACGTCCAGCATACAGACCTGACCAGACATGTACACCACTGCTACTGGCAGCATAACGTCCAGCATACAGTCCTGACCAGACGTGTGCACCACTGCTACTGGCAGCATAACGTCCAGCATACAGTCCTGACCAGACATGTACACCACTGCTACTGGCAGCATAACGTCCAGCATACAGTCCTGACCAGACATGTACACCACTGCTACTGGCAGCATAACATCCAGCATACAGTCCTGACCAGACGTGTGCACCACTGCTACTGGCAGCATAACGTCCAGCATACAGTCCTGACCAGACACGTACACCACTGCTACTGGCAGCATAACGTCCAGCATACAGTCCTGACCAGACTTGTGTACACCACTGCTACTGGCAGCATAACATCCAGCATACAGTCCTGACCAGACACGTGTGCACCACTGCTACTGGCAGCATAACGTCCAGCATACAGTCCTGACCAGACACGTGTGCACCACTGCTACTGGCAGCATAACATCCAGCATACAGTCCTGACCAGACACGTACACCACTGCTACTGGCAGCATAACGTCCAGCATACAGTCCTGACCAGACACGTGTGCACCACTGCTACTGGCAGCATAACGTCCAGCATACAGTCCTGACCAGACATGTGTGCACCACTGTTACTGGCAGCATAACGTCCAGCATACAGTCCTGACCAGACATGCACACCACTGCTACTGGCAGCATAACGTCCAGCATACAGTCCTGACCAGACATGTACACCACTGCTACTGGCAGCATAACGTCCAGCATACAGTCCTGACCAGACATGTACACCACTGTTACTGGCAGCATAACGTCCAGCATACAGTCCTGACCAGACACGTGTGCACCACTGTTACTGGCAGCATAACGTCCAGCATACAGTCCTGACCAGACATGTACACCACTGCTACTGGCAGCATAACGTCCAGCATACAGTCCTGACCAGACACGTGTGCACCACTGCTACTGGCAGCATAACGTCCAGCATACAGTCCTGACCAGACACGTGTGCACCACTGCTACTGGCAGCATAACGTCCAGCATACAGTCCTGACCAGACACGTGTGCACCACTGCTACTGGCAGCATAACGTCTAGCATACAGTCCTGACCAGACACGTACACCACTGCTACTGGCAGCATAACGTCCAGCATACAGTCCTGACCAGACATGTGTGCACCACTGTTACTGGCAGCATAACATCCAGCATACAGTCCTGACCAGACATGTGTGCACCACTGCTACTGGCAGCATAACGTCCAGCATACAGTCCTGACCAGACACGTGTGCACCACTGTTACTGGCAGCATAACGTCCAGCATACAGTACTGACCAGACACGTGTGCACCACTGCTACTGGCAGCATAACGTCCAGCATACATTCCTGACCAGACACGTGTGCACCACTGTTACTGGCAGCATAACGTCCAGCATACAGTCCTGACCAGACATGTGTGCACCACTGCTACTGGCAGCATAACGTCCAGCATACAGTCCTGACCAGACATGTGTGCACCACTGCTACTGGCAGCATAACGTCCAGCATACAGTCCTGACCAGACATGTGTGCACCACTGCTACTGGCAGCATAACGTCCAGCATACAGTCCTGACCAGACGTGTGCACCACTGCTACTGGCAGCATAACATCCAGCATACAGTCCTGACCAGACACGTACACCACTGCTACTGGCAGCATAACGTCCAGCATACAGTCCTGACCAGACTTGTGTGCACCACTGCTACTGGCAGCATAACGTCCAGCATACAGTCCTGACCAGACTTGTGTGCACCACTGCTACTGGCAGCATAACGTCCAGCATACAGTCCTGACCAGACACGTACACCACTGCTACTGGCAGCATAACGTCCAGCATACAGTCCTGACCAGACTTGTGTGCACCACTGCTACTGGCAGCATAACATCCAGCATACAGTCCTGACCAGAAACGTGTGCACCACTGTTACTGGCAGCATAACGTCCAGCATACAGTCCTGACCAGACATGTACACCACTGCTACTGGCAGCATAACGTCCAGTATACAGTCCTGACCAGACACGTGTGCACCACTGCTACTGGCAGCATAACGTCCAGCATACAGTCCTGACCAGACACATGTGCACCACTGCTACTGGCAGCATAACGTCCAGCATACAGTCCTGACCAGACATGTGTGCACCACTGTTACTGGCAGCATAACATCCAGCATACAGTCCTGACCAGACACGTGCACCACTGCTACTGGCAGCATAACATCCAGCATACAGTCCTGACCAGACATGTGTGCACCACTGTTACTGGCAGCATAACGTCCAGCATACAGTCCTGACCAGACACGTGTGCACCACTGCTACTGGCAGCATAACGTCCAGCATACAGTCCTGACCAGACATGTACACCACTGCTACTGGCAGCATAACATCCAGCATACAGTTCTGACCAGACATGTGTGCACCACTGTTACTGGCAGCATAACGTCCAGCATACAGTCCTGACCAGACACGTGTGCACCACTGCTACTGGCAGCATAACGTCCAGCATACAGTCCTGACCAGACACGTGTGCACCACTGCTACTGGCAGCATAACGTCCAGCATACAGTCCTGACCAGACACGTGTGCACCACTGCTACTGGCAGCATAACGTCTAGCATACAGTCCTGACCAGACACGTACACCACTGCTACTGGCAGCATAACGTCCAGCATACAGTCCTGACCAGACATGTGTGCACCACTGTTACTGGCAGCATAACATCCAGCATACAGTCCTGACCAGACATGTGTGCACCACTGCTACTGGCAGCATAACGTCCAGCATACAGTCCTGACCAGACACGTGTGCACCACTGTTACTGGCAGCATAACGTCCAGCATACAGTACTGACCAGACACGTGTGCACCACTGCTACTGGCAGCATAACGTCCAGCATACATTCCTGACCAGACACGTGTGCACCACTGTTACTGGCAGCATAACGTCCAGCATACAGTCCTGACCAGACATGTGTGCACCACTGCTACTGGCAGCATAACGTCCAGCATACAGTCCTGACCAGACATGTGTGCACCACTGCTACTGGCAGCATAACGTCCAGCATACAGTCCTGACCAGACATGTGTGCACCACTGCTACTGGCAGCATAACGTCCAGCATACAGTCCTGACCAGACGTGTGCACCACTGCTACTGGCAGCATAACATCCAGCATACAGTCCTGACCAGACACGTACACCACTGCTACTGGCAGCATAACGTCCAGCATACAGTCCTGACCAGACTTGTGTGCACCACTGCTACTGGCAGCATAACGTCCAGCATACAGTCCTGACCACACTTGTGTGCACCACTGCTACTGGCAGCATAACGTCCAGCATACAGTCCTGACCAGACACGTACACCACTGCTACTGGCAGCATAACGTCCAGCATACAGTCCTGACCAGACATGTACACCACTGCTACTGGCAGCATAACATCCAGCATACAGTCCTGACCAGACATGTACACCACTGTTACTGGCAGCATAACGTCCAGCATACAGTCCCGACCAGACGTGTGCACCACTGCTACTGGCAGCATAACGTCCAGCATACAGTCCCGACCAGACGTGTGCACCACTGCTACTGGCAGCATAACGTCCAGCATACAGTCCTGACCAGACTTGTACACCACTGCTACTGGCAGCATAACGTCCAGCATACAGTCCTGACCAGACGTGTGCACCACTGCTACTGGCAGCATAACGTCCAGCATACAGTCCCGACCAGACGTTTGCACCACTGCTACTGGCAGCATAACGTCCAGCATACAGTCCTGACCAGACATGTACACCACTGTTACTGGCAGCATAACGTCCAGCATAAAGTCCTGACCAGACACGTGTGCACCACTGCTACTGGCAGCATAACATCCAGCATACAGTCCTGACCAGACATGTACACCACTGCTACTGGCAGCATAACATCCAGCATACAGTCCTGACCAGACACATACACCACTGCTACTGGCAGCATAACGTCCAGCATACAGTCCTGACCAGACACATACACCACTGCTACTGGCAGCATAACGTCCAGCATACAGTCCCTACCAGACGTGTGCACCACTGCTACTGGCAGCATAACGTCCAGCATACAGTCCTGACCAGACCAGTGTGCACCACTGCTACTGGCAGCATAACGTCCAGCATACAGTCCTCACCAGATGTGTGTGCACCACTGCTACTGGCAGCATAACGTCCAGCATACAGTCCTGACCAGACCAGTGTGCACCACTGCTACTGGCAGCATAACGTCCAGCATACAGTCCCGACCAGACACGTGTGCACCACTGCTTCCGGCAGCATAACGTCCAGTATACAGTCCTGACCAGACACGTGTGCACCACTGCTACTGGCAGCATAACGTCCAGCATACAGTCCTGACCAGACACGTGTGCACCACTGCTACTGGCAGCATAACGTCCAGCATACAGTCCTGACCAGACTTGTACACCACTGCTACTGGCAGCATAACGTCCAGCATACAGTCCTGACCAGACGTGTGCACCACTGCTACTGGCAGCATAACGTCCAGCATACAGTCCTCACCAGATGTGTGTGCACCACTGCTACTGGCAGCATAACGTCCAGCATACAGTCCTGACCAGACATGTGTGCACCACTGCTACTGGCAGCATAACGTCCAGCATACATTCCTGACCAGACACGTGTGCACCACTGCTACTGGCAGCATAACGTCCAGCATACAGTCCTGACCAGACATGTACACCACTGCTACTGGCAGCATAACGTCCAGCATACAGTCCTGACCAGACGTGTGCACCACTGTTACTGGCAGCATAACGTCCAGTATACAGTCCTGACCAGACATGTGTGCACCACTGCTACTGGCAGCATAACGTCCAGCATACAGTCCTGACCAGACATGTGTGCACCACTGCTACTGGCAGCATAACGTCCAGCATACAGTCCTGACCAGACATGTACACCACTGCTACTGGCAGCATAACGTCCAGCATACAGTCCTGACCAGACATGCACACCACTGTTACTGGCAGCATAACGTCCAGCATACAGTCCTGACCAGACATGCACACCACTGCTACTGGCAGCATAACGTCCAGCATACAGTCCTGACCAGACATGTGTGCACCACTGCTACTGGCAGCATAACGTCCAGCATACAGTCCTGACCAGACATGTGCACCACTGCTACTGGCAGCATAACGTCCAGCATACATTCCCGACCAGACGTGTGCACCACTGCTACTGGCAGCATAACGTCCAGCATACAGTCCTGACCAGACACGTGTGCACCACTGCTACTGGCAGCATAACGTCCAGCATACAGTCCTGACCAGACACGTGTGCACCACTGCTACTGGCAGCATAACATCCAGCATACAGTCCTGACCAGACACGCACACCACTGCTACTGGCAGCATAACGTCCAGCATACAGTCCTGACCAGACATGCACACCACTGCTACTGGCAGCATAACGTCCAGCATACAGTCCTGACCAGACATGTGTGCACCACTGCTACTAGCAGCATAACATCCAGCCCTGACCAGACACGTACACCACTGCTACTGGCAGCATAACGTCCAGCATACAGTCCTGACCAGACACGTACACCACTGCTACTGGCAGCATAACGTCCAGCATACAGTCCTGACCAGACACGTGTGCACCACTGCTACTGGCAGCATAACGTCCAGCATACAGTCCTGACCAGACACGTACACCACTGCTACTGGCAGCATAACGTCCAGCATACAGTCCTGACCAGACACGTGTGCACCACTGCTACTGGCAGCATAACGTCCAGCATACAGTCCTGACCAGACATGTACATCACTGCTACTGGCAGCATAACATCCAGCATACAGTCCTGACCAGACACGTGTACACCACTGCTACTGGCAGCATAACGTCCAGCATACAGTCCTGACCAGACACGTACACCACTGTTACTGGCAGCATAACGTCCAGCATACAGTCCCGACCAGACATGTGTACACCACTGCTACTGGCAGCATAACGTCCAGCATACAGTCCTGACCAGACACGTGTGCACCACTGCTACTGGCAGCATAACGTCCAGCATACAGTCCTGACCAGACACGTACACCACTGCTACTGGCAGCATAACGTCCAGCATACAGTCCTGACCAGACATGTGTGCACCACTGTTACTGGCAGCATAACATCCAGCATACAGTCCTGACCAGACATGTGTGCACCACTGCTACTGGCAGCATAACGTCCAGCATACAGTACTGACCAGACACGTGTGCACCACTGCTACCTGGAGAGGAGGATAAAAGCCTTCCCATAGACGTGTCACACGCTGCAGAGGAAGCACGCTGTTACCGGGTAATATAATAAAGGACACACATACTATAATAAGAATCTCTGTGCAGCAGACGCCCAGGAAACAGCCTAGAAATGGCCCCTCAATATACTCGCCGAGTCCTTCCCCGGCCCCCTATGAAATCATTCAGCACCAGACCAAGACGCGTACACAGATAATTATCACATAGGGGCAGATGTATTAAACCTGGAGAAGTGATAAACCAGTGATAAGTGCAAGGTGATAACGCACCAGCCAATCAGCTCCTGTCAATTTGCATATTGGAGCTGATTGGCTGGTGCGTTATCACTGCGCACTTATCACTGCTGTATCACTTCTCCAGGCTTAATACATCTGCCCCGTGAAGACCTAATACTGACACCACTGAGATTATATATAGGATTACCATATGATCCCTCTAAGCTGACCACAAGCCTCAGTGTCACCTGGTCGCAGTTATCCACAGAACCGGTGTAATTCTGCGTTACCTCCTTACTCTAATATTGTGCTACCAGCCAGCATATGATCCCCACACCAGTGCAAGAGCTGGGACATGTGACAGACCGCCAGCCTCACTGGCTCTGGTCATGTGACAGACCGCCAGCCTCGCTGGCTCGGGTCATGTGACAGACCGCCAGCCTCGCTGGCTCGGGTCATGTGACAGACCGCCAGCCTCGCTGGCTCGGGTCATGTGACAGACCGCCAGCCTCGCTGGCTCGGGTCATGTGACAGACCGCCAGCCTCGCTGGCTCCGGTAAAAGACTGCACACTTCCAGTCACTGACCACACTGTATTGTACGTAAGTTGCCCTGACACCTTTCATCGTACCCTCCATGTAAATGTAATGCTGGTAAATCGGAAGCTGCCCCTATACATGTAGAATGAGTGCCCCTAGAACCAATAGGGCTAGGTGCACCATCGTGTGGAGAGTGATAAACTACCAGCCAACCAGCTCCTATCATTTAACAAACACTGCCTGTGACATGACAGAAGCTGATTGGCTGATACTTTCTCTCTCTCCAAGCGATGATACATCTAGCCCAATGTCTGTCTTCCCCACAGAGTGGTAGTGAGCTGCCTCCAGGTGCTGTGTGCGGGGCATTAGGAGTAGACGTGATATAGTGGAGATGGAGCCACACGCAGTAATCTGTGGAGCATACAGGACCCGCCGGGGAGATAACAAACACTAGTGACATTGTAACACAGTAACATAGTATAACATAGTAACACCGTAACCTAATAACACTGTAACATAGTATAACATAGTAACACAGTAACAGTAACATAGTAACACCGTAACCTAATAACACTGTAACATAGTAACACAGTAACAGTAACCTAATAACACTGTAACATAGTATAACATAGTAACACAGTAACATAGTATAACAGAGTAACACCGTAACCTAATAACACTGTAACATAGTAACACCGTAACCTAACAACACTGTAACATAGTATAACATAGTAACACCGAAACATAGTAACACAGTAACATTGTAACACAGTAACATAGTATAACATAGTAACACCGTAACCTAATAACACTGTAACATAGTATAACATAGTATAACATAGTAACACAGTAACATTGTAACACAGTAACATAGTATAACATAGTAACACCGTAACATAGTAACACAGTAACCTAATAACACTGTAGCATAGTATAACATAGTAACACAGTAACCTAATAACACTGTAACATAGTATAACATAGTAACACAGTAACCTAATAACACTGTAGAATAGTATAACATAGTAACACAGTAACCTAATAACACTGTAACATAGTATAACATAGTAACATAGTAACACAGTAACCTAATAACACTGTAACATAGTATAACATAGTAACACAGTAACATAGTAACACCGTAACCTAATAACACTGTAACATAGTATAACATAGTAACACAGTAACACAGTAACATAGTATAACATAGTAACACCGTAACCTAATAACACTGTAACATAGTATAACATAGTAACACAGTAACATTGTAACACAGTAACATAGTATAACATAGTAACACCGTAACCTAATAACACTGTAACATAGTATAACATAGTAACACAGTAACATTGTAACACAGTAACATAGTATAACATAGTAACACCGTAACATAGTAACACAGTAACCTAATAACACTGTAGCATAGTATAACATAGTAACACAGTAACCTAATAACACTGTAACATAGTATAACATAGTAACACAGTAACCTAATAACACTGTAGCATAGTATAACATAGTAACACAGTAACCTAATAACACTGTAACATAGTATAACATAGTAACACAGTAACATAGTAACACAGTAACCTAATAACACTGTAACATAGTATAACATAGTAACACAGTAACATAGTAACACCGTAACCTAATAACACTGTAACATAGTATAACATAGTAACACAGTAACACAGTAACATAGTATAACATAGTAACACCGTAACCTAATAACACTGTAACATAGTATAACATAGTAACACAGTAAAATTGTAACACAGTAACACAGTATAACATAGTAACACCGTAACCTAATAACACTGTAACATAGTATAACATAGTAACACAGTAACATTGTAACACAGTAACATAGTATAACATAGTAACACTGTAACCTAACAACACTGTAACATAGTATAACATAGTAACACCGAAACATAGTAACACAGTAACATTGTAACACAGTAACACAGTAACATAGTATAACATAGTAACACCGTAACCTAATAACACTGTAACATAGTATAACATAGTAACACCGAAACATAGTAACACCGTAACATTGTAACACAGTAACATAGTATAACATAGTAACACCGTAACCTAATAACACTGTAACATAGTATAACATAGTATAACATAGTAACACAGTAACATTGTAACACAGTAACATAGTATAACATAGTAACACCGTAACATAGTAACACAGTAACCTAATAACACTGTAGCATAGTATAACATAGTAACACAGTAACCTAATAACACTGTAACATAGTATAACATAGTAACACAGTAACCTAATAACACTGTAGCATAGTATAACATAGTAACACAGTAATCTAATAACACTGTAACATAGTATAACATAGTAACACAGTAACATAGTAACACAGTAACCTAATAACACTGTAACATAGTATAACACAGTAACACAGTAACATAGTAACACAGTTACCTAATAACACTGTAACATAGTATAACACAGTAACATTGTAACACAGTAACATAGTATAACATAGTAACACCGTAACCTAATAATACTGTAACATAGTATAACATAGTAACACAGTAACATTGTAACACAGTAACATAGTATAACATAGTAACACCGTAACCTAATAACACTGTAACATAGTATAACATAGTAACACAGTAACATTGTAACACAGTAACATAGTATAACATAGTAACACAGTAACATTGTAACACAGTAACACAGTAACATAGTATAACATAGTAACACCGTAACCTAATAACACTGTAACATAGTATAACATAGTAACACAGTAACATTGTAACACAGTAACATAGTATAACATAGTAACATAGTAACACAGTAACCTAATAACACTGTAACATAGTATAACATAGTAACACAGTAACCTAATAACACTGTAGCATAGTA